>NW_028327174.1:166613086-166929753 GCF_987537825.1 Furipterus horrens
CTCAGCTCTTAGTGGGACTCTTCTCAGAGCTATGTTCGAATACAGTCCCGGGAAGACAGCCTGCCAAAGGCATGTGGTGTGCGGTCAAATGCCAATTCCAGAAATTAGCACACTGACCTTGATGGCAATACAATGTAATATCTCTTTGCTTCAAGACCATACAAATTTATATTTGTATAAGTACAAATTTAGAGAAAAACCTCTGTTTTCTAATGTTAAATACACTGTACATAAACATAAAAAATAAAAAAAGCTGTTTTGTTGTCAGAATAAAAGAACATTAACTCTTATATTACTGGAATATATTAAATGACTAATTCCATCAAGAATATTGTATGTATGTCAACTGTACAAAAATCGAAAAAAAAAAAGTCTAGAAATTAGTCCTTTGGAATGATCTACTTCATAGATTAGCATGAGAGTTTATTTGCATATATGCTATAGCTACATTTGAGAGAGAAAGAAAATAGCATATATGACATATATAGTGTTTTAAAGCGAGTAAACACCATATAGTTAATTCTGGTGGCAAAAGACAATTTTAGTGTTTCTGCAACATTTGACAATCACTTCATCTTTGTAATACCTTCTAAATTAGCATTTTTAAGAATCTCACATATTACTTAACAGAAAAGGCCTAAGTGGTATCAAAAGAGACTGGAAGCAAATTAAGTTTCCTTTTGTCCAACTTTTTGTCACTTCCTGCCTTCATAAATAGGGAAAGCAAAATATCTGCGCTTCTTATTCATGTACATCTGCCAAACCAATTAACACCTCCTGAATGTTATCTTAATTGCATTTATTAACATAACATTATCATAGCAGGGAGATAACATTCAGGAGGTATTAATTGGTTTGGCAGGCACTCTTGAATGGGGAGCAGAGAGAAGGGCTCTTCTCAATATATTGCCTTTTTTTTTCCTTTTTCTTTTCTTTTTTCTTTTGGTGGTGGTGGAGAGGAAATGAGATTATGTTGAAACAGAGAAAATGCATCCTTACCAAAATGGCATCCACATCACAGGGTCACTAGCTTGTTCTCTCAAAAAGTTGCAAAGAGGTGTCTACCCTAAAGCCTGCCTCTTTGATAACTTACCTAGATGCCCTCTCTGCACTTGTGTCTCTGTGCTATTCTGGCTAAGAGGCCTCTGAGGGGTGTGGAGGAACAGATAGGTTTCTCATGGATGCACTGAGCTACAGGTCATACATTTTTATAGCACGTCACCTGCTTTAGGAATAATTTGAATAAGTTCCTCTGATGAGAATTTAATAGGTCTACTACTCTTTTTTAAATTTAATTTCCATTGAATTTCTTTTCCATTACCATTTAGTCCCCTTATACTGCCCACCCCTCAGCACTCACCACACCGTTGTCCATGTCCACGAGTCCTTTTTCCTTTTTGTTCAATCCCTCCACTCTCTCACCCCCACTAGCTGTCATCTTCTCTCCATCTATGAGTCTGTCCCCATTTTCCTTGTTAGTTCAATTTGTTCATATGAGTGAAATTGTGGGGTACTTGTCTTTCTCTGACTGACTTATTTCACTTAGCATAGTGTTCTCAAAGTCCATCCAGACTGTTGCAAAGGGTAAAATTGTCTTTCTTTTAATGGCCAAGCACTAATCCATTGTGTAAATATTCCATAGCTGTTTTATTCACGCCCTGGCTGGTTTAGCTCAGTGGATTGAGCGTCGGCCTGCGAGCTAAGTGTCGCTGGCTCGATCTTCCAGTCAGGGTACATCAGAGAAGGAAAACTCTGACTCCAAAAAACCTCCGCTGCCTTGCGGCATACCTCTTCTGGGGAAAGGCTAAGGGAGTAAACCCCGACAGAAAATCCGGAGCCGGAGTCCCTAAGGCGGTTTGACGTTGTAGTCAACACCGGCAACTCCTGCGGCGCACCTGAAGCCAAGCTGTATCGACTCCGTCTTTCCCTTGGACCCTTCAGCTGCGAAGAGAGGGGGGGGGTCTGCTGCATGGGCAACAGCAGACCCTCCATATCACCCTGCCCAGGCTCTGTAGCTTCAGCTCCACTGGAGAGGACACTCCAGCGTCATCGCAAGATGTCGATTCAACACGGGAGGAGACAGATGCCGTGTCACTCCCGAGTCAGACTGCACAGCCATTCTCGGCGGTGCAGATAGACACTTAAGAAGCTACACCATCGTCTCTCGAGACGGACGGCTGCCGACGATGACGACTGATGGACACTTGGGCTGCTTCCATATCTTTGTAATTGGAAATAATGCTGCAATGAACACAGACGTGCTTATGTTCTTTCGAATTAGTAATTTGGGTTCCTTCGGATATAGTCCCAAAAGTGGGATAGCTAGGTCAAAAGGCACATCCATTTTTAATTTTTTAGGTATCTTCATACTGTTTTCCACAGTGGTTGCACCAGTCTGCATTCCCACCAACAGTGCACTGTGGTTCCCTTTTCTCCACATCTTTGCCAGCACTTGTTTATTGATTTATTGATGATAGCCATTCTGACAGGTGTGAGGTGATATCTAATTGTGGTTTTAATTTGCATTTCTCTGATGATTAGTGATGTTGAGCATCTTTTCATATATCCATTGGCCATCTGTACTTCCTCTTTAGAGAACTGTCTGTTCAGGTCCTTCTCCTATTGTTTAAATTGGGTTGCTTTTTGGTGTTGAGTTTTGTAAGTTCTTTATAAAATTTGGATATTAACTCCTTATCAGATACATTGGTGAATATGTCCTCTCATTCGGTGGGTTCTCATTTTATTTTGTTGATGATTTCCTTTGCTGTGCAAAACATTTTAGTTTGATGTAGTCCCATTTATTTATTTTTTCTTTTGCTTCCTCTGCCTAGGGAGATATCCAATATGTGCAGAAAAATGAAACTAGGCCACCTTCTTACACCACACACAAGAATAAATTCAAAATGGATCAAAGGCTTAAATGTTAGACCTGAAACCATAAAAATCATAGAAGAAAACATAGACAACAAAATCTCAGGCATTGCTTGTAGCAATATTTTATCAGATATATCTTCCCAGGGCTACTAATCTCATAGAGTCATAGCACTAAAGAATGTTATAACTAGATTCATCCATTCATTAACTCATTCAGTAGGCATTGTGGAACACCTACTGCAATCCAGGGACTATAAAATGTCGGGGTAAAGAAATAAATAAGACTCAATACTGGGCTCAGGATGTCCAACTGGCACAGAAATTGGTCATGTAGACAGTGATTGCAGGTGTGTGGATTATTGTAGACACCCAATATATATTTATTGAGTGAATGAATTAATGAAATATGATCATTGTGGTTTCACTCTGGTAGTGGTTGGGAAGGTGGGGAGTGTGAGAGTGTAAGGATATGTGTATAAGAAGGCAAAACTAACGCTAACATGATTTGGGAGAGATTTGAATAGGGACTGAAATAAGGCAGAAAATTAAGGGATGAAGAGGAGGGCATAGATAAGGAAGTCCTTGTGGGAAAAAGAGCTGCTAACACTTGCTGAGAGTTTTCCTTGTGCCAGGCAGTGTTCTTTGTACTTAATATGAATTTAATTTTTCTCAAGAACCATATGAGTTGGTCCTATTACTATCTTTGTTTTAAAGATTAGGAAATTGAATGTGGTAGCCTGAATAATGCCATCCCACCCTCCTTCCAAGGCTGTCTACTCTCTTATCCCCAGAACTTGTGAATATATTACATTTCATAGAAAAGGGGGTTTTGTAGATGTAATTAAGGGTTTTGCTAAAATGAGATTATCCTGGATTATCCATGTGGGCCTGATGTAATTTACAGGTCCTTTACACAAAGGGGGCAAGAGTAGAATCAGCGTGAAAAGATACAAGGATGGAAGCAGAGGCCTGAGAAGAGAGAAAAGACTGCACTGCAGGCTTTGAAGATGCAAGGGCCATGAGCCAAGGAATGCAGGTGGCCTCTAGAAGGGCTTCCTTGGGGCGTGCTATATATTGAGAATTCTCTGAGTTACTCACCCTTTTCATTTTCTTTGGAGCACTTATCTCTGTGGGAAAGTACTTAGTTTAACTGTACAATATTTTCCCTTTTTTTGACACTGTTTCCCCCATTACATGATCCTTTCCCTGAAGGCTACTTTTGTGCCATTCACCATTGATCCAGTACCTGACACAACATATGTGCTCAATAAATGTTCTCAAACATGCCCAGGGTGGCATATTTCCTGGCTGTCAGGGTGTCCCCCGCGGGTCTTGATATGTTGAAATAACAGACTTATAATCACTTTGTGACATAGAGGTGCATTGCTGAGGTCTCACTTCACTGAAGAGCTTACTGACCCAACTGCTGGGAATGTGGTCTGCTGACAACCTTATTGTCAGCCCCTTCAGGGATTACCTCATTACCTTATTATTGCCTGACTCAAGGTTACACCCTTGGTGTGGCTTACATCCAACCACTGATTGAGTTGGGTTTAAAAGCCTGCCTGGCCATTTCAGTCCAGCATGGGACAATTTTGGCAGGTCCTTTTAGCTCCGGAGCTCCTTTTGGTGTTGTCCAAGGCTATCATTGAGTCCATAATATGCTTGATTTCTGCCTTACTTGATTCTGTCTTCATTTCCTTTCCACAGCTGTTGATCCCAAGGACACTCCTCACTGAACATTCTGCACACTAAACTCTGTTCGTCTTAGAATCTGCTTCCTGGAGACCCCCTATCTTAATACTCTGCATAGGATTCTGTCTTGAGCCAGGTAGTTACAAATAAACAGAAACAGAATTCAAAACTTAATGAAAATTTATAGAACAGCTTAAGATTTAAAAAAATACTCTCTCTTGGTTATTATCTTTTCACTAAATAGAAAAAAGACTGCTATTAGTAGAGAGTTATCACAGGAATCCCTTAACACATTGATGCCTCCCAGAAACATGGTTTGAAAGTCACATCAAATCTCTGCCCTAAGTATTGCATCTCTTGAACTTGTCTCTGATTCTTCACCACCATCACTCGTAATTCAAGCCACCCATTAGTTTTCTCTTGGTTTAATGAACAAGTTTGAGTTCCTTATTTTATCTCCCTCCAATTTTGTCTCCATTGTCTAACTGAAACTTCCTATTCATGCTAAGCATGAACTCTAACCCTTTAACATGACATCTAAAGCCCTCTCTGATCAAGCTTCTCCCTATTTCTAGACTCATCTCTGGCATGCCTAATCAACCTTCCTCCTTCACTACTGCCTTCTTTGTTTTTGGTCCTGCCAGTTCTCGAAATTCTCCATGCCCATTATGACCTAGATTCTCTTTAGAGTTCTAGACTCAAATTTTGCCATCACTCGTTCTTTCTA
Organism: Furipterus horrens; assembly: GCF_987537825.1. Taxonomy (NCBI): domain Eukaryota; kingdom Metazoa; phylum Chordata; class Mammalia; order Chiroptera; family Furipteridae; genus Furipterus; species Furipterus horrens. The sequence continues at coordinate 166,618,383 of NW_028327174.1, forward strand.
GTCTCAGCTATACAGAGTAACTTATGCAGTTCATATGCCTTTTCCTTGCTTATCTCTGGGCCTTTGCACATGTTCCCTCTGTCTGGATTATTTTCCCTTTCCCTGTTTATCCCCCTCCCACCAAACCTTTCTCCTTACCAGGTTGATTTCTTTCTTTCTTTTTTAAAAAATATGCTTTATTGATTATGCTGTTACAGTTGTCCCAATTTCTTTTCCCTTTGTTCCCCCCTACCCAGTGACCCCTCTCCCTCCAGTTGTTCCCCTCTTAGTCCATGTCCATTGGTTGTGCATATAGTTCTTCTCAATATCTTCCTGTCTACTCCACTCCCTCCTACTATGCTCTTAATTCCTGTACCATCTCCCTCCCTTTCCCCCTTCCCCTTCCCTGCTGACCTCCCCCCATAATGTTCCCCATACCTATAATTCTTTTCCCACTCTCATTGCCTACTCAGTTTGCCTTTGTTTCGGTTCCCTAGCTTCTGTTGTTGGTTATTGTGATACAGTTTTCATTTTAATGTTCATAGTTTTGATCCCCTTTCTCCTAAACAAGTCCCTTTAACATCTCATATAACAGTGGTTTGGATTTGTTTTACTTTGTCCTGGAAGCACTTTCTCTGCCCTTCCATTCTGAAAGACAGCTTCGCTGGATAGAGTAATCATGGTTGTAGGTTTTTGCTTTTCATTACTTTGAATATTTCTTGCCAGTCCCTTCTTGTCCGAAGAGTTTCTTTTAAGAAATCAGCTGATAGTCTTATTGGCACCACTTTGTATGTAATTCTCTTCTTCACTGTTGCTGCTTTTAAGATTCTCTCTTTATCCTTAATTTTTGACATTTTGATTATAATGTGTCTTGGTGTGGTTCTTCCTGGGTCCAGTTTTTTCTGGAACTCTCTGTGCTTCCTGGACCTGTAAGTCTATTTCCCTCCCCAAGTTAGGGAAGTTCTGCTTCATTATTTTTTCACATAACTTTTCAATTTCTAGTTCTTCTTCACCTTCTGGCAACCCTATGATTCGAATGTTGGTTGCTTATAGCTGTCCCATAGGTTTCTGAGCCTCTCCTCATTTTCCTCACTTTTCATTTCCTCTTTCTGCACTGGTTGACTGTTTATTCCTTCCCTATATTCCGATTTGTTGATTTGATCCCTGGTTTTCTTTCCCTCATCACTAGTTTTGTATGTGTTTTCATTCATTTCAGCAGGACTGGCCTTCATTCCTTCCCTGTCTTGTTTGAGAGCTGCTGTTATGTCTGTAAGCATTCGTATAACCAAAGCTCTGAACTGTGCCTCAGAAAGATTTCCTATCTGCTGAGCCGTTAGATTAGATATTTGCTCTCTGGTCAGCTGTGTCACCGGAATCTCTATCATGATCCCTGCCAACCTGACAGTTTTGTGTTTACCTTTGCTTCCTGGGGAGGGCTGTCACACCTCCTACGCTATAGGAGGCAGAGCCCTGTGCACTCATCACAACCTGGCGACCCTCTGACCCTGCTGTGGCATTTTCTGTGAAGGTGGGGGTCCAACATGGATTCCTGCCCTTCACTCTCTGCTGAGAGACCAGGAACCTCCTCCTCCATCCCTACGTCGTCTGGCCCTCACAGACTAAGGCAATGGGAGTCTGCCTTCCCTGGCATTGGAATCGTGAGCTGACAGGTTTGGTCTGCAGGTGGGGGTGCTGCTGAGGTGCTTCTCACCTCCCCTCAAAAATGGGTGTCTGTGCTTGCCGCTGTCCTGCCGCTGTCCTGCCGCTGTCACTGCAGCTGCCACTGTCAGCACAGTTTGACCTCTCTGCCCTGGCTTTTCCCATCCTACCCGTTTGGACCAGCACCACTTCTTTATAACTTCATACGTTGGACTTCCATGTAGCTTTATTTTCTGGAACTTCTGGTTATTTCTGGTTTTGTTGTAGTTGTATTCCTTCTTATTGTGGAAGGAGATGGAGCATGTCAGTCTAGGCCTCCATTTTGGCCAGAAGTCGCCAGGTTGATTTCTGTTGTTGATCACCTTTACATGAGTCCCTGAGGATGGACTTGGTAGCTCTCCTATGTGCTCTTATGGCATCCTGTGCTTCTTTTTATTTTTTATTTTTTATTAATAGTCTTATCATTTCTTATTATGTCTTTAAATGGCTGTCTCGGTTACTAAACTGTTCATGGCTGTGACCACAGCAGCTAACACAGTGCCTAGCACATAGAAGGTACTTGGGAAAAACATTTGGTGAATGAATAAAGTCTCACAAAAACCCAAATACATAGGCAGGCTAGACGTTTTTGGCCACATTTTAGAGATATGGAGATTGAGGTTCACTTAGCTAAGGTTGTATTGCATTTGGGTCTTCTGATTGCAAATATAGTACTACTGACTATAAATGCCTCAGTTCTTCATTCATTCTACATTGTATCATTTCACAAATATTTGAATGCCTGCTGTATGTTGGACTCTGTTATAGGTGTTGGATTTATATGAATTGTCTTATGAAGCTTACATTCTAGAAGGAAAGATTAACATAAACAAGTAACGAAATAATGTTGAATAGACGTAAGTTCTGTGAAGGTAATGAATAATTCTTTAGAAATGGGGGTCAGGGGATGCCTCTTGAAGAGGGAGACATTTGAGTTGAGGTTTGAAAGATAAAAAGGGGGCCAGTCATGAAACAAGCCGAACAAAAGCCTTCCTCACAAAGTAAAGAGCACATGCAAAGCCCTAAGATGAAAAAACAAAACAAAACTGTGTTCAAGGATCAGAAAGAAGGCCAGAATGGCAAGATTATAGTGAGAAAAGCTGTAAGAGAGAGTATCAGTGCAGATCATATAGGGTGAGTAAATTCTGGCCAAGAATTTGTATTTTGTTTTAAATGAAATAAGAAGCCAAAGAGAGATTTAAAGCAGGCACTAACAGTTTCTTAATTAAGACTATGATAGAGTGGGAATCCTAATAATACAGAAGATTTAGATGATTAGGATTTCAGGAAATGGAATTCCGTGTAATTTGGGAAATGTAGTCCAGTGGGATAACAGCTCTAGGAGCAGTGTGGACTCAGTGGTCATTTTCCCTGACGAATTGCAGTGCTTTTACAAGCCATGATGATGGTTTCCACTAATTAACTCCATGTCTCATGTTCCAGTCTCTTATTTTCAATTGCCTGCTGGATAGCTCTTCCATAATGTCCTGCAACTTATGTCTAAAGGTAGATCTACTGACTTGCCAACCTACCCTACCATGCAGTGGTATCCTTCTTTATTAATGACCCATTGATTTTCTTAGGTTATAGGCATTCTAAAGGGCAACTGAGTAACAAAAGCCCAGCTGATCACCAAGTCCTGCTGCTCCCACCATCCAGATATGTCTCAGATGCAGCTTTGTTGCCCTCGTCTATCTTTAGGTTCTTATCTGCTATCAGCTGGACTTTTGCAGCAACCTCCTGACTCATCATTAGTGTTTCTTACACCAGCCCATTTCAAACTATTCTCAGAGCTAATCTTTTTCAAAATGTACTCTTCCAAGTTTTATCTCTACTACAAAAGCAAATACTTTATTGTTAAATGGACAAATCTTATCACCAATATAAAAGCCAGTGTGTATCTTTCTTGGATTTCTTCTATGGTTATACACACATATACACAAATTAGATTATAACATAATTCTGTTTGCTGATCTGCCTTTTTATTTAATATGTTGTGAGTATTTTTGTAAATGAAATAGCACACAGCTATATCATTTTTGGTGGCTTATATTATCCAATTGTATGGATGTACTACAATTTACTTAAATAATATTTTTTCTGAAAGCCGACCAGGTTATTTTGCTTTTATGAATGATATTATATTTAACATTGTTCTATATTTATCTACTTATATCACTTTCTAACTTCTTTAGGAAACATTTACTTGAAATGGAACTTTTGATCGCATATAATTTCTTTTTGGGGGGTGTACAGTGAACTTTACTGATGGTGCATGACAACGTAGGGCTCCCTAAGCCCCTCTCCTCTCACAGGGTCTATAATGGAAACTGTAGGTCAGGAGATTCTCAGTGTGTTGGGGATCAATTTGGGGCAGGGACTCCCTAGCAGCTGAGGGCCTCTCTTCCTGTCTCTGGGGCTGATGGTCCAGGGGGCTATTATTCCTTGGAGGCTGTGTGGACCATAAGGTCCTCCCTCCTGTTGCTGTAGCCAAATTCATTGTCATAACAGGAGATGAGCTTTACAAAGTGGTCATTGAGGGCAATGTCAGCCTCAGCATGGAAGGTGGAAGAGTGGTTGTCTCTGTTAAAGTTGCAGGAGACACCTGGTCCTCAGTTTTGCCCAGGATGTCCTTGATGGGGCCCTCTGATGCCTGCTTCACTACGTTCTTGATGTCATCATTTTTGGCAGATTTCTCCAGGCAGCAGGTCAGATCCACAACCGACACATTACGGGTAGGGCATGGAAGGCATGCCAGTGAGCTTCCCTTTCAGCTCAGGGATGACCTTGCCCACAGCCTTGGCAGCACCAGTAGAAGCAGGGATGTTGTTCTGGGAAGCCCCAACCATCATGCTACAACTTCCCAGAGGGGCCGTCCACAGTCTTCTGGGTGGCAGTGATGGCATGGATTATGGTCATGAGTCCCTCCATGACACTGAAGTTGTCATGGATGCCTTTGGCCAGGGGAGCCATGCAGTTCGTGGTGCAGGAGGCATTGCTGACAACCTTGAGGGAGTTGTCATACTTGTCATGGTTCACATCCATTACAAACACGGAGGCATCCACAGAAGAGACAGAGATGATGAACCTCTTGGCTCCACCTTTCAGATGAACCCCAGTGTTCTCCCTGGTAGTAAAGACACCAGTGGACTTCACAACACATTCAGTTCAAGCATCATCCCATTTGATGTTTGCAGGATCTCATTCTTGGAAGATGGCAATGAACTTCCCATTGATCATGAGCTTCCTGTCCTCAGCCTTCACTGTGTCTTTGAACTTGCCATGAGTAGAATCATACTGGAATATGTAGACCATGTACTTGAGGTCAATGAAGGGATCATTGATGGTGACAATATCCACACTGCCAAAGTAAAAAAGCAGCCCTGGTGACCAGGCAGTCAATATGGCCAAATCTGTTCACTCTGACCTTCACCATCATGTCACAGAGTTGAGGCTGGCACTGCACAGGAAGACGCAGCTGTCTGTCGGACAGGAGGAGCAGAGAACCTAATTTATTGTAATATTTTTGTGGTTTCATGACTTATATTTGTTTTTAATTGGAAATTTTTTGGCATGAGGTCTGAAGTTTATTTTTCCTAAACTGGTTGGGCAGTTTTCTGATATTATTTACAGTTTAATCCATTCTTTCCCCAATAATTTCAGGTACTTACACGCTGTCATACACTAAATTCTATTTCTAAGCTTTCTGTTCTATTCCATCAATATGGCTACAAATTTTAGCAAAAATGCCCTGTCTCAAATCTAGTAGCTTTCTAACAGGTTTTAATATTTAGGCCAATTCCCCATCTTCGCTCCTTATTCATTTACTTATATATATTTTTGGGGGGCAGAGACTTACTTTTTCCCTCAAATTTCATTTTAAAATAGTATTTAGCATCGTTATATCAAGTTCTCCCTCAAAACACACTTGAGATTTTGTTGATTGTGTTAAATCGATACACTATTTCAGAAGAAAATGGCATCTTCAGAACTACCTTTTAAAAATAAACATGGTCTAATCTTTATCTTGCTTAAAAACTTATCATAGCTCCCCTAAAGGGAAAGTCATATTTCTTTGCATGTAACACCTAACATACTGTGACCCCTGCTTACCTTTTCTTGTCTTTAAGAGATTTTTTAAAAACTTGTATTTCAATACCTTAGTGAGCATGGAACAATTATTTGAATCTCAAAGTTAGGTCAGTGGGAGAGATGAGTAGGAGAGGATGTATTGGCAGGTTGAAGATATAATTTGGAAATCTTTATTTACGGTATTCCCTCACTTATCGGGTGTATTACGTTCTAGTCCCCCCCGCCCCCGCGATAGATGAAAACGCGCGAAGTAGGAACCTTACATTTATTTTAGTATTTATATATATATTTTAAGGCTTTATAAACCCTTTCCACACAGTTATAAACCATTTCCAGTCCCATATTAACCTTTTCCACACTTTTATAAACACTATTTATGCTCTTAAACATATTCTACACTCTTAAACCTACGTAACTTTAACAACATACATATACAGTACCGCAAAATCCCGTGATATAGTGAAAAATCTGCGATAAATAATTAAATATAATATTTTAAAAAATCCCATGATACAGCAAGGCTGCAATAAGTGAACCGCAATATAGAGAGGGACTATTGTACCCTATTTGCAGTTGTAACTGAAGGCAGGAGCTCCTAAACTTGATTGCATTTTGGCCTGTAAACTCATCCGGTGGAAGAACATCAGATGTAACCTGCAAGCATTCCAAGAATATGTGCATGATCAAGGCTATCTTTCTTTCAAGTCTTGGGAAAACTGTGACTTTCTAAAGTTTGGATCCTGTGTCTAGACATTGAAGAAGAAAATTCCACTAACTGCAAAAATAAATAATTTAGCTGCTGTTTGTTTAACTTGTGTCATAATCTCCAAACCCTGGCTGGCCTTAGTAAAAGTTTCTGTTGGCTCTTTTTACCCCTCCTCACCCTCCCTTGTTCTCCATGTTTTTCCCCATTCTCTGCCGTGTACAATCTGGTGGTGGAGATTTGGGCCAGAGATTGTGGGTGAGTGATAAGGAAGTGAGAGGGAACAGGGAGAAAAGTTAAGAAAACTAACTTGACAATGTTAAAACTTGCTGAAAGAAGACAACTATCCTTTAAAATTTTATCTTTATTTTTTGTAATTCTCTTTAAAATGTTAAGTTTTTGATTAATTAATTTTCAACTGCCCTTTGGGAGATAACACGTGAGAATTCAAATGCAAACACTCTCGTGGGATATAGACTGTAGTTTTTAAGGCATCCAGCTGGGTCCTGGATACTCATTGCGTACTTGTTTAAATAAACCATGTTAACTGGAAAATCTTAACAAAAATACAGTCACACTATTTGAGAACTGGATTTCATGGTTATCTTGCTAAAGTTGGGGTATAAAAACAGTACTCTCATTGCTTTTAGCACTGGGAAAAGAGTAATTGCACAGTTCTTCAAACTCCAGAGATGTCATTTTGGCCAATGGTTTTAGGTTTCCCTCCAAACAATCTTATTGGATAGAGGCTAAAACGGGTACAGTAGATGAGCTTCCATTTTTCTATTTTTATTTCCTTTCCTTGTTTCTACTAAAGTTGATACTGTACTGACCAATAAAGTAATAAAAACATGGACAGAACAAAAATAGGAATAATAGAAGGCAGGTACAATTTATGAACTGGATTGCTGCCAGTAGATAATCAAAATCTTTGTATCATAGTCCATACAAGTTGAAATTGAATGGCTATAAGACAAATAATGCCTAAAAGTTTGTTGACCTTTTTCCCTAGTGCATGTTGTTTTCTGGATATTTCACATGTGTTTTTGCAAAGAAGATACACCCTTCTTTAAGGTCACTTTTAAGATGAAGTTGTGAAGCTGTGAGGCTATTAACTGCTAGAAGAATTAAAATATTTTTGAGGATGATTTTTAAAAATTACAGAGTACCTATTTCAAAATACTGAAAACATGGCTATAATTTGTAAATTATTAAACACAAAAAGTAAGAGAGGGAATAGAGAGAGCATGTATAAAGTGGTTTTAATCTTTAAGAAATGTTATAAATGCACCGTAACTTTAGTTTCCCCCTTTGAGTGCAGAAGCTTAGTCATATTAAGCAGAAATAAAAGAAATCAACCAAGCCATTTCCCTCTTGCAAGATCTTGAATTATAGAGTTTAGGGTTCAAGGACACTGATTTCCCATACAACCCTGCAGGGAGTTGAATTGAGCTCAGTTTGAGGTCACAGCAGGGCAGCAGAGGACAGAACATAATGAGATGTCTGGGATGTAGGGTGCTCATCAGCTGCTCATCTGAGAAATCCTGGGACATGGATGAAGCAAATGTGACTTATAGATTCAAGGTGAAGCAGGAAGTATGGTGAACAACAAGGAAAAGAACCAAATAATAACTTAGGTCACGCATGGTAGGTGACAGCAGAGATAAAATACAATCTTTTCAGGGGGTCTTGCCTAACCAGGGCTGAGTTATAAATGCACATTTATCTGCTATTTGTCCACTTATCCAAAAGAAATTTCTGGTAGAAATTTGAAAGGAATTTCATGTACTGACATCTTAATAGATTATGTCCATTACATAGAGAGGAATCAAAGTTACCAAACATCATAGAACCTATAGTCTAACACAGAGACTTCTGTTTTTTCGTTACTAAAAGAACATTTCAAACATACACAGAATTAGGGAGGAAAAATACACTGAACCTCATGTACCCATTACCCAGCTTCACTAATTGTCAACATTTTACCTATCCACCCTCACCCCAACCCCCCGCCCCATGTTCTTTTGCTGAAGGGAATTTGCATGAGAAGAGACTTGGAGGGTGAAACACACTCTGAAGTTAGAGGAGCCAAGGCCCACGTCTTCAGTGTCAGTGGGGCTTCCTGCATCCCTCCTGTGTGACATTGTTACAGCATTACTGCATTACTTGTTAAATGAAAGGTATTTGCTTTGTGAATAATCAGGCAATCAAAAGGTAGTTACTGCTTTGACTTCTATTATAAGTTCTTCAGACACTTACAGTTAAAATTTTAACATATCATTATTTTTAACATACATCATTATTTTAATTATATCCAATTAAATATACCTGCATCTCCTCAGCATGCATCATTTCATACATTGCTAAAAAGCACTTTGAATCAGATTTCATGCCAGCATTTTTTATTATAATTTATGTACACATATCTAACAGCAGACTTATACATTTTAGAAACTAATTATCAAGAAGTTTGTTTAGGCTTTCAGTAAATGTGAAATTTAACTTGAACTTCAATTTACTTTGGTATTTATACTTTTATGGTACTTTATGGCATTATTTTATTGTCCTATAAGACACCATTCTTTTGTTTTTCAAAAAATCTGAGGAGAGTATGGCCACATGAAGAGATGTCATTATGGTTACTGGTTTTTGTCCAAGTCCTTACATTTTTTTATCTCTTTTTGGTTCCCCTAAAACACATGCTCTTTTTGGATTCTGCCAAATAGTGGACCAAAAGTTTGCCTATGAGCCAGTCCAAATCACATGAAAACAATATTGCTAGGTTACAGCAATATAAGAAAATATAGCCTTTAGTGATCCCTTTTAGCTCCTGCTGATGGACGTTAGCTCTTTTTACCCAAAAGTCTGTACCTTTATTTGCTTTTCATCACTCTTAGCTAGCCATAAGAAGTGCTTATTCCTGGTGTTTGACATATGATGGAGTAGTGCAAAGATCCTTAAACTAGAATTCAATACATAGTTCTTATACTGTAGTCAGTTTTTTGCTCTCAGCTGCCACCCCACCCCTCTGGCTGTCTATAACAAACTGTTGTACATTCACTCACCATTCACTCACTGACTCACCCAGAGCAACTTCCAGTCCTATAAGCTCCATTTATGGTAGGTGACCTACATAAGTGTATCATTTGTTATCTTTTATATCACATTTTGACTGTACCTTTTTTTTTCCCCTTGGAAGAAAGGACTTTATTTTTCTAGATAGCTGCCAATTTTTCATCACTCCAATGACTCTGTTCATTATACCATAATGAAAGGTTTCTCACATAGACCCACAGCAGTTTTTTTTAAAGTATATTTTATCGATTATATTGTTACAATCGTTCCAATTTTTTCCCCTTTGCTCCCCTCTGCCTAGCACCCTCCTCCCCCAACAATCCCCCCCGCCGAAGTCCATGTCCATGGGTCGTACATACAAGCTCTCCTGCCTCACCCTTTCATATATTATTCTACTTTTTTAAAATTAATTAATTAATTAATTATTTTAACAATAAAAAATAACAGTCCCTCCCTCTCAGACTTGAGACTCTTTATAATCTTATAAAGAACAATGGGCGAAGGTCTCCAGCTCCTCTAGCTGCTTCAAGCTGGGCATGGTCGTCGTCCTACGTACCCTTGGGTACAGAAATCCCTAATTAGAGTGGGGGATGTGGAGGGGAGGGTGGCCTTCCCACATGGGGAAGGATCGTGTAGACTCAATGTCAGTTGGCTGTCCCCAGACCATGGCATGCTTGATTTAACAGGCTGGCATCCTTGTTGTATTCTATGGGCAACAGATTTGGCAACAGGGTTCAAAGACATCATTCAATCCATAACCACTAGATGACAAAAGGCAGGGATTAATTTTTCAATGTTCCACATTAGGGAAAAGAAGGGTTTCTTTGGAGGAAGGTGTACCAGGTACATCTCACCTGTCCAAAACCCTTTTGCCCATTATACTTAGTTTGGGCTGAGGGAAATATTTTAGGTTTCCCCCCTTTCAGACCTCTGGGCTGTTTCTGTCCAAGCCATTAGGACAGAAAAGAGGAACCAGTTTTAAAGTGAAACCCACAGACCACCCCATACTTCACCAACCCAGCCACTTAATTCAGCCAAACCATTGAGTCTCAGGAGGCAGCGATGCAGACAGAATTAAGTGAGGCCTATACATACAGACAATCACTCAGGTAATGAGATCATAGGCTTATACCCTTTGAAAACAGAAAACGCATGTTAATTTATGTAACGTAATCCACATACGAGTCTCTAAATCTGTAAGACTGTCCTATTGGAAAGACATCCAGTTGCAAGGCATTTGACATTCTTCTTGCCTGTAAATTAAACATCTTTGATAATACCACATAGTTTAACTTTCAAATGAAAACAAATTTTAAATGAAAAGGAACCTTAAAGATGGTTAGCTGCACTACTTTATAGTCTACCACTGAGCATTGTGATTTTCCTTGAATCATGATTTTTCTCCCTAAGATTACCCTCCTTGTCATTAAAGAGACTGCATTAAGTCCATTTTTAATTTACCCTGTTCATTTGCATAAACACAACAAGAGCAGAAAATGATCACTTATGATCTTTATTCCTGCTTTGCTGGAACTTACTCAAGGAACATTTAGGATGACCTTCAGTCTGCCCTTCATTGCCCAGAAGCAGAACCACATACCTGGCATTCAGCCTTGCCTGTAAACACCTGTCTTTTCCAAGTCCTTCTGGTTTTCCATTGTGCCTTAAGGTTCCTTCTAGTCATCTTTCAGGAAAACAACATTCCTTCCCTGGAAAGATTGCCACGGACTGCACATCCAACCAAGGTATCAGGCGTTTTATGTCGTGGGCTTTTATTACCTTTGAAAGTCAATCCAGGGCTTCCGGCCAAGATGGAGGCTTAGATGGACACGCTCGGTCTCCCTCTACAACTAGAGTGGAATACAACTACTTCAAAACAAAAGGTAACTAGAAATTCCAGAAAATAAAGCTACACGGAAGCCCAACGCATGATGTTATAAACCAGCGGCGCTCTTTGGGCAGGTAAGAGCGAAAGGGGGCGGTGCTGTTTGCGGTCGCACCTGGGGCAGCGGCAGGGAGAACAATCCCAGCGGCAGTCAAACCCCGGCAGCTCGCGACCCCAACGCTGGGGAAGGCAGCCACCACATCGCCTTGAACAGTGATGCCCAGGGGGGCGGGAGGACGGATCCCGGTCTCCTAGCGGAATAACTGTGTGAATCCATCTTGGACCCCCGCCCCCACAGAAAGCGACACAGGGCTGCGAAATAGGTTGCGGACAGGCGCTGGTCGCTGGGTTGTGATGACAAAGCACCACGGCGCAGCGAGAAAGGTTGCGGAAAGGCGCCGGCCGCTGGGTCGTGACGAGTACACAGGCACTGCCCCCTATTGCCGGCCCAAGAAAACAAAACGCATCTGTCAAAATGAGGCAGACAACTATAGAAATCCCGGTGGCGCAGCTCACCAGGCAACAGATGAGGAATCTGACAGATGAACAAATAAGAAACCTGTCAGAGGCTCAGTTCAGGGCCATTGTTATCAGGTGGCTTACAGAATTAACAAAAGATCTGGAAAAAGATGAGAAAGAAGCGAAAAACACTCATAACGAAAGGAACAAAACCACATACGAGACAGATTGTGAGGAAAAAAAATCCAGAGTTCATTTCAACAAACCAGAATACAGAGAAGGAACGGGAAGCAACGATGAGAGGATCAGAAACCTCTGGGACAGCTATAAAAGGCCCAACATAAGAATCATTGGCTTGCCAGAGAATGAAGAAGACGAACTAGAACTTGAAAAATTGAGTGAAAATATAATAAAGGAGAACTTCCCAAACTTGGGGAAGGAAATAGACTTACAGGTCCAGGAAGCACAGAGAATTCCAAAAAAACTGGACCCAGGGAGAACCACTCCAAGACACATTATAATCAAGATGTCAAAAATTAAAGATAAAGAGAGAATCTCAAAAGCAGCAAGAGAGAAGAAAAGAATCATGTACAAAGGGGTCCCAATTAGACTATCAGCTGACTTCTCAAGGGAGACCCTGCAGGCAAGAAGGGACCGGCAAGAAATATTCAAAGTAATGAAAATCCAAAACCTACAACCACGAATACTCTATCCAGCGAAATTGTCATTCAGAATAGAAGGACAGAGAAAGTGTTTCCAGGACAAAATAAAACTGAAAGAGTTCATTAGATCCAAACCACTGTTATATGAGATGTTAAAGGGACTGGTTTAGAAAAAGGAGGATCAAAACTATGAAATCTAAAATGAAAACTGCATCACAAGAAACAACAGAAGCTAGGGAATTGAAACAAGGGCAAACTAGACAGGCAACGAGAGTGAAAAAAGAACTATAGGTACGGGGAACATATTGGGGGGAGGTCAACAGGGAGGGGGTATGGGGAGAGGGAGGGAGATGATATAGGAATTGGGGATCATGGTGGGAGGGAATGGAGTGGACGGAGAGAGGTTGAGAAGAACTATATGCACAACTAATGGACATGGTCTAAGAGGGGGGGACAACTGGAGGGAGGGGGGCCACAAGGTGGAGGGGAGCAGAGGGAAGGGAAATTGGGACAGATGTAATATTATAATCAATAAAACACATAAAAAAAAAAAGTCAATCCAAGTTCCTCGGGGCTTTTTGGTTACAACCAGAGCCCAAGCATGTCTCCTTTAGGCATGGCATTCCAGTCAAAGTCTTAGTAAAAACAACCTCTATTAACAACTGTCTTATTAGTTTTATGCAAAGAAACTTATGTCATTAGTTACTTCTTTAGAATGCCAAACTCTGGAGGGATCAGATAGGGAGAAAAATATACAGTGTGAAGGAAAATCCTTGTCCTTCTAATATTCACTGAACTTGCATTTCCATTCTTTATATTTTCATATTTTCCCCCACTAAAAAATTTTTTTTCCATTACAGTTGTCTCACTTTTTTCCCCTCTTGCTTCCCCGCACCCTGCCCCCCCTTCTCCCACATTCAGTCCCCACCCAGTTGTCCATGTTCATGGGTCATTTATACATGTTCTTTGACTAGACCCTTCCCCTTCTTACCCCCTTCTCTCCCTCCCATATCCTCCTTTGTTACTGTTAGTTTATTCCTTGTTTATATACCTCTGGTTTAATTTTGCTCATTTGTTTGTGTTGTTCATTAGTTTCCTATAATAGGAGACAGCATAAGATATTTTTCTTTCGTTGCCTGGCTTATTTCGCTAAGCATAATTCTCTCTAGTTCCATCCATGTTGTTGCAAATGGTAGAAGTTCCTTCTTTCTTTCTGCTACATAGTACCACAGTTTTTTGATCCACTCATCTACAGATTGACACTTAGGTTGTTTCCAGCATTTGGCTATTGTAAATAGTGCTGCTTAAAGCAGACCCTTTAGCATCTCTTGCAATGCTGGTTTGGTGGAGATGTATTCTTTTAGCCTTCTTTTGTCTTGGAAACTCCTTATTTCACCTTTCATTTTGAATGAGAGCTTTGCTGGGTAGAGTATTCTTGGTTGTAGGCCTTTGTTTTTCATTACTTGGAATATATTTTGCCATTCCCTTCTGGCTTGTAGTGTTTCTGCTGAGAAATCTGATGATAGCCTTATTGGAGCTCCATTGTATGTTATTAGTTGTTTCTCTCTTGCTGCTTTTAGGATTCTCTCTTTGTCTTGGAATGTTGCCATTTTAATTATGATGTGTCTTGAAGTGGGCCTGTTGGGGTTCATCTTCATTGGGACCCTCTGTGCTTCCTGGACTTGCATGACTCTTTCTCTCCTCATGTTAGGGAAGTTTTCTGTCATTAGTTTTTCAGAGAGGTTTTCTATCCCTTGCTCTTCTTCTTCTCCTTCTGGAATTCCTATGATATGGATATTATTATGTTTCATGTTGTCCTGCAGTTGTCTTAGAACCTTTTCAGTCTTTTTTCATTTTGTTGCACTGTCTGGGACTTTTTGTCTACGTTGTCCTCCTGCTCACTGATCCGATCTTCTGCTTCCTCTAGCCTGCTTTTAATTCCTTCTACTGTGTTCCTCAATTCAGAGATCGTATTCTTCATTTCCTCCTGGCTCTTATTGATAACTTCTATGTCTTTTTTCATGCTGGTGTAATTCTCAGTAAGTTCTTTGTAGTTTTTCTGGAATTCTTTGTAGTTTCCACTGAGCTCATTGAGCTTCTCCATAATCCATGTTCTGAATTCCATATCTGATAGTTTGCTTCCCTCTATTTCATTTAGAACTTTTTCTGGGGATTCTATTTTTTTCTTTCTATGGGGGGTTGTTTCTCTGTCTCCCCATTTTTGTGACTCTTATTGTTTGTTGGTGTTTCTTAGAATGATCTGCACTTCCTGGATCTGCCCCTGGTGGTGTCAGATCCTGTATCAGTCTGGGCCTAGGCAGGGTGTTGGAGACTTCCAGGGATCTACTGCCTTTGTCTGTCTCCTTTAGTCGTTAATCTATTCAATCTGTTATTAGCTGCCAGGCTTAAGGACCGAGGGTGTGGCAGCTTAATTCTTGTAGGCAAGGCTTTTGCTTCCCCTCAGGCTGACGCCACTCGGAGGGGAATGGTTTGCCTGCAGTACTGGGGATGAGTGAGCACTGGGACCCTGTCGGCTGCTTCCCCTGTTCTCCCCTCAAAGCCACCACACCAAACTCTCCCCAAGCATCTCTAGTCCTCTCTGCCTTCCCTCTGCTTTAGCCCAGGGTAAGTGGGGGCCAAAATGTCTTTGTATGTGATCCACTTAAGAGCTCTTTTTCTCCAGCTGTTTCTCTCCAGCTAGGAAGAAACCCTGTGGCTTTTCACTTTTCACAGCTGGATACTGTTTTACTTTCCACTCTGTTGCTGTAGGTTGGGAAGCCCACCTGGGGGTCTAGATCCTGCCCTTCTCAGGGGGAACCCCCTGCTGCTGAGCTGTTTCTCAATCCCTTCAGCTGCCATCTGTGTGAGCCCAGCCAGCCCTTCCGCATCTCTGCACTCCCTACCGGTCACGTTGTGATGTAGTGGCCTTTTCTGTCTCTTCATGGTTATAAGACTTCTCTCCAGCTAGTGTTCGGTTGGTTATTCCAGATGATTTCTCCAAAATTAAGTTGTAAATGCAGACTAGTCCTGGGAGGAGGTTAGTGTAGCTTCCACTTACTTTTCCACCATCTTGGATTTCTTGACTACCTTTTTTATGTTTGGACACACAAATGCCATTGTGTTACAATTGCTTACATGCTGTATAGTTTTGTAGTCTAGGAGCAATAGGCTATCCCATATTGTCTGGATGTGTAGTAGGCTACGCCATTTAGGTTTGTGTAAGTATACACTCTAATATGTTCAGATGACAAAATAGCCTACTCAATGACAGATTTCTCAGAATGTACCCCTGTCATTAAGTGACACATGACTGGATAAATATTTAAAAGTGAGTATTAAAATGTCAAGGCAATCCCTAAGGAGAATAGAGGAAAATACATAACTTTATAAACATTTAAAAGAAGAAAATAAATGGAACAACTAAGTTAATTTAACAAGAGGCAGGGAACAAAAAAGAAACTGAATACAAAAGAATGATAAATAGCCCTGGCTGGTGTGGCTTAATAGATTGAGCACCAGCCTGCAAACCAAATGATTGCTTTTCAATTCCTGGGCACGACACAGGCTTGGGTTGTGGGCCAGGTTCCTGGTTGGGGGCATGTCAGAGGAAACCATACATTGATGTTTATCTCCCTCTTTTTCTCTCCTCCTTTCCCTGTCTCTAAAAATAAAATAAATAAAATTAAATAAATGATAAATAAAAAACATAAAAGTGTTCAAATTTAAGTCAGATATATAAGTATTCACACCAAATGAGAATGGCTTAAATTCTTCCTTTAAAACACAGACTTTCAGACTGGAAAAAAAAATAACTTTATGCTGTTATGATATGTGACATTACCCCCTAAAAATACATAAATTTTGACAAAAAATACAATAATGAAATTGTATGCAGAAAAAAGTTATGACATATAAAGAAAAAAGTGATAAAAATACAAAGAGAAATGAGCAACCTGTAATCATAGTGGAAGACTTTAATACAACTGACAAAAATGA
Source organism: Furipterus horrens (assembly GCF_987537825.1). NCBI lineage: Eukaryota > Metazoa > Chordata > Mammalia > Chiroptera > Furipteridae > Furipterus > Furipterus horrens. Next base: position 166,634,932 of record NW_028327174.1, read on the forward strand.
ATAAATCCAGGAGACAGAATTTTAAAACACATTTAAGAATCCTGCTATAACATAATTTCTACATTTTAAGTATTTTTAAATTTCATATTCTTCAACTAGAGAATTTTTATTATTTTCAAAGATCCATGGAACATTTACAAAATTTTATCGTGTATTAGTCTATAGGAAAACCTCCATACATTCCAAAGAGCAGAAATCATACTTCATGTTCTCTGAACAAAATAAAGCAAAATTAAATAGTAACAACAGTAAGAGAAGGAGAATACTATAGTGCTAACCTATGCATTTTGAAACAAAAAAAGAGACAATCCAAAATGGCAGAGGACTAAGTGGAAGCTACACTAACCTCCTCATAGGACCAATTTGGAACTACAGTACAATGAGATTGTAGAGAAAGCATCCTTAATAACCAACTATCCACTAGCTGGAGAGAAGCATTATACCCACTGACAAACAGAAAAGAGCCACCACAACATGACTGTAGGGAGTGAAGAGATGTGAGACATCTGGTCATGTTCCCATGGGTGGTAGCTAAAGATAGGGAGGTATATTTCAGTGGCTTGGGGGGTTTCTCTCAGAAGTGTGGGGTCTAAACCCCAAGCTGGGCTACCTAGCCAATAGCACCAGAGCCAGAAAGGAACCCAGACAGCATCCATTTGTGAAAAGCAGCAGGGTTTCTGACTTCCAGAGAGAGATGGCAGGAGACTCACAGAGCCTCTTAAAGGGCCAACAAACAAAATTTTGTTTGCAGCCACTTACCCTGGGCTCTGGAAGAGTAGATTAGTGACACTTGAGGAGATTCTGGGATTGGTGGCTCTGGGAAGAGAACCGAAGGAACAGCCTCCAGGATCTCTGTGCTGAATGATTCCCCACACTGCAGAAGCCATCTTTCTTAGGCAGATTACTTTTCTCCAAGTGGCATCAGCCTGAGGGGAAGCAAGAGCCCTGCCCACAGGAATTACTCTGCTCTACCCTACAGAGCTTCAGCTGGGCTGCTGATTACAGCTTAATTAGTTTAATAACTGATCAGTTTAATGGCTGATTAATTTAAGAATTAAGGTGGTAAATACAAAGAAGCAGCCAAAAATGGGAAGACAAAGAAACAGACCTCAAGTGAAAGAAAAAGAGTATTCTCCAAAGAAGTAGTAGATGAAACTGAGGCAAGCAATTTATCAAATAGAGAATGATTATAGGGATATTCACCAGCATGAAAAAGGACATAGAAACCATAAAAAAGAACCAGTCAGAAATAAAGAATGTACTATCTCAAATAAATAATACACTGGAAGGAATAAACAGTAGGTTAGATGAAATAAAGGATTGTGTCAGTGATTTGGAAGGTAAGGTAGAAAAAATGCCCATGCAGAGCAGCAGAAAGAACAAAGAATTTTAAAAAATGAGGAGAGCTTAAGAAATATTTTGGTCAACATGAAGCAGAACAACATCTGCATTACGGGAATACCAGAAGAAGAGGGGAAGCAAGGGATCCAGAACCTATCTGAAGAAATAATGACTGAAAACTTTCCTAATCTGGTGAAGGAAAAAGACACACAAATCCAGAAAATTCAGAGAGTCCCAAATTAGTTGAACCCAAAGAGGCCTACACCAAGACACATCATAATTAAAACGACAAGGCTTAAAGACAAGGAGAGAATCCTAAAAGTTGCAAGGGAAAAGCAAGTAGTTACCTACAAGTGAGTGCCAATTAGACTGTCAGCTGATTACTCAACAGAAACATTTCAGGCCAGCAGGGAGTGGTGTGAAATATTCAAGGTGATGAAAAGCAAAAACCTACAACCAAGGCTATTTTACCCAGCAAGGCTATCATTTAAAATTAAAGGAAGAATAAGTAGCTTTCCAGACAAGAAAAAGACAAATGAGTTTGTTAATATCAAACCAGTACTGAAACAAATGTTAAAGGGCCTGCTTTAAAAAGAGAAGAAAAAGAGAAAGAAAAAAAAGAAAACTGTCTTAACAATAAAATGGCACTACATATGTACCTATCAATAATCACTTTAAATGTAAACAGCTTAAATGCTCGTCAACCAAAAAACATAGGGTACACTTCTGGCCAAGATGAAGACCTAGACAGACACGCTGCATCTCCCTCCACAACTAAGAAGGAATACAACTACCTCAAAACTAGAGACAACCAGAAGTTCCAGAAAATTGAGCTGCATGGAAGTCCAACAAACAAAGATATAAAGAAGAAATACTCATCCAGACAGGGAGGAGGGGTGGAGCCGAGGCAGAGACGACACGGTATGGTGGCTGCAGCACCGTGGCAGCACTGGCAGGCCAGCAGAAAGCGCAGTCACATGTTTTAAAATCTAGGGAGGGACACCTGGGGCATGCTCCTGTCACCAGACCAGACCTAGCAGCTCATGGTCCTAGCACCAGGGAAAATAGAGCCTCATTGCTTTTGACTGTGCTGACCAGTGGGGGTTGGGGCAGAGGAAGAAACTGCTGGTCTCTCAGCAGAGTCCGCTTGTTTAAAGGGCCCCCATGGTCCTAGAATGTCCTCAGACTACCCACTCTGGGAACAATGGCCAGGGCAACAACTAGAGAGGCGCCAGTCCCATACAAAGTGGGAGAGGTGCCTGGAAGGGGGGAGAGTGCTGAACAAGCGACATTGTCCCCTCTCAAACCCCTCCCCCACAAACAGTGCCATAACATTGTGAAACAGGTCGCCCTGTACTGACGAATCCCTAAGGCTCTGTCCCTTACAATGAAACAAGAGCAACAGCTCTATCTAAGACACAGAGGCAAACAAACAGGAGCCTGTCAAGATGAGGAGACAGAGAAGTATGGCCCAAAAGAGGGAACGGATCAAGGTTCCAGTGGGAGAACTAAGTGACAAGGAGATAGCCAACCTAACAAATGAGGACATAGACAACCTAACAGATGTAGAGTTCAAAACACTGGTGATAAAGATGCCCACAGGCTTGACAGATATGATTATGTATGGCAGATGCATAAGGGAAGAAATAAAGGCTATGCTAAATAAAATGAAGGAAAATCCACACAAAACCAATGCTGAAGGGACTGAAACCAGGGTTCAAATCAATGATTTGGAACATAAGGAAGAAAAAATAGTCAACCAGTACAGAATGAGGAAACAAGAATTGAAAAAAATTAGGAGAGGTGTAGAAACCTCTGGGACAACTTTAAATGTGCCAACGTCCAAACCATAGGGGTGCCAGAAGGAGAAGAGGAAGAGCAAGAAATTGAAAACTTATGTGAGAAAATAATGAAGGGAAACTCTCCAAATTTGGGGAAGGAAATAGACATACAAGTCCAGGAAGCACAGAGTCCCAAACAAGCTAGACCCAGAAAGGACCACACCAAGACACATCATCATTAAAATGCCAAAGGTTCAAGATAAAGAGAGAATCTTAAAAGCAGCAAGAGAAAAGCAGAAAGTTTCCTACAAAGGGGGTGCCTATAAGACTATCAGCTGATTTCTCAAAAGGAATATTGCTGGCAAGAAGGGACTGGCAGGCAGTATTCAAGGTGATGAAAAGCAAGGCCCTACAACCAAGATTACTCTGTCCAGCACAGCTATCATTTAGAATGGAAGGGCAGATAAAGTACTTCCCAAACAAGGTAAAGCTAAAGAATTTCATCATCATCAAGCTATTATTATATGAAATGTCAAAGGGACTTACTTAAGAAAAAGATCAAAATTATGAACATTAAAATGACAACAAACTTGCAACTGACAACAACTGAATCTAAAAAATAGAAACAAAATCCAACTAAGCAAACCAGAATAGGAATAGAATCATAGGTATGGGGATCATTTGGAGGGTTATCAGCTGGGAGGGGGAAGGAGAAGAAATGGGGAAATGGTGCAGGGATTAAGAAGCATAATTGTTTGGCAGAAAATAGGGGGAAGTTAAGAATAATATAGGAAAGGGTGAAGCCCAAGAACTTATATGCATGACCCATGGACATGAACTAAAGGGGTATACTTTAAAAAAAACATAGGGTAGCTGAATAGATAAGGAAAAAAGACCCATATATATATGCTGCCTCCAAGAGACTCAATTCAGATAGAAAGATACACACAGACTAAAATAAAAGGATGGAAAAAGGTATTTCATTTACATGGAAAGGAATAAAAAGCTGAGGTAGCAGTACTTATATTCAACAAAATAGACTTTAAAACCAAGGCTATTGTAAGACAAAAAGAAGAGCATTACATAATGATAAAGGGAATAATGCAACAGGAAAATATAACCCTAGTCAACATTTATGCACCCAACATAGGAGCACTCAAATATGTAAAGTAAATCTTGATTGGCATAAAGGAAGAGATCTACAGAAATATAGTCATATTCAGGAATTTTAACACCCCCTTGACTTCAATGAATAGATCTTCTGGGCAGAAAATCAATAAGGAGACAGTGGGCTTAAACAACACAGTAGATCAAATGGATTTAATTGATATTTTCAGAGCATTTCACACCAAAGCAGTAGACTATACATATTTTTCAAGTGTACATGGAATGTTTTCTATGACAGACCACATGTTAGGACCCAAAATAAGTCTCAAGAAATTTAAGGAGATTGAAATCATATCAAGCATCTTTTCTAACCACAATGCTATGAAAAAAGAAATCAATCACAAGAACGCTGAAAAACACACAAATATGTGGAAGCTAAATAACATGTTATTAAACAATGAATGGGTCAATGATGAGATCAAGAAAGAAATAAAAAGATAACTTGAAACAAATGAAAATGAGGACACAACAATCCAAAATCTGTGGGACACTGAAAAAGTAATCCTAAGAGGGAAATTCATACCATTATAGACCTACCTAAAAAAAAAAAAAAAAAAAACTGAAAAAGCTCAAATAAACAATCTTAACTTCACACTTAAAGGAAATTGAAAAAGAACAACAGACAAAACTCAAAGTGAGTAGAAGGAAGAAAATATAAAGATCAGAGCAGAAATCAATGAAATCATCTAAAAAAATGATACAAAAGAACAATGAATCCAAGAGCTGGTATTTTGAAAAGATAAACAAAATTGACAAACCTTTGACCTGACTTATCAAGAAAAAAAGAGAAAGGACCCAAATAAATAAGATCAGAAATGAAAGAGGAGAAATAACAACCAACACCAAAGAAATACAAAGGATGGTAAGAAAATATTATGAACAACTATATGCCAACAAACTGGACAACCTGGATGAAATGGATAAATTCCTAGAAATATACAGTCTTCCAAAACTAAATCAGGAAGAATCAGAGAATCTGAATAGACAGATTATACCCAGTGAAGTAGAAGTGTAATCAAAAAAGTCCCAACAAACAAAAGCTCTGGCCCAGATGGCTTCACAGGTGAATTTTACCAAACATTCGGAGAACTAAAGCCTCTGCTTCTCAAACTAATTCATAACATTCAAGAGAAGGCAAGGAGGCTCCCAAACTCATTTTATGAGGCCAGCATTGTCCTATTTCCAAAAGTAGATAAAGACACTACAAAAAAAAAAAAAAAAAAAGAAAATTATAGGCTAATATCTCTGATGGACATAGATGCTAAAATCCTCAGCAAAATATTAGCAAATCAAATACAGCAATGCATCAAAAAGATCATACACCATGATCAAGTGGGATTTATTCTAGGAATACAAGTTTGACACGATGTCACAAAACAATAAATATGCTTCACCACATAAACAACATGAAGAATAAAAACCACATGATCATATCAATAGATGCTGAAAAAGCATTTGATAAAATCCAGCACCCATTTATGTAAAAACTCTCAGCAAAAATGGCAATAAAGGGAATATACATAAAAATAATAAAGGCTATATATGACAAACCCATTGCCAGTATCATATTCAATGGGCAAAAACTACAAACATTCCCCTTAATATCAGGAACAAGACAGGGATGTCCACTTTCACCTCTTTTATTCAACATAGTACTGGAAATCCTAGCCATAGCAATCAGACAAGAAGAAGAAATAAAAGGCGTCCAAGTTGGAAAGGAAGTAGTAAAACTGTCTTTATCCACAGGTGACAAAATTCTGTGTATAGAAAACCCAAAATATTCCACCAAAAAACTACTAGAACTGACTAGTGAATTCAGCAGGATACAAAATTAATATTCAGAAATCAGTTGCATTTTATGTGCCAATAATAAACTAATATAAAGGGATATCAAGAAAATAATCCCATTCACAATTGCTTCAAAAAGAATTTAATACCTACGAATAAACCTAACCAAGGATGTAAAAAACCTGTACTTGGAAACTGATAAGACACTGAAAAAAGAATTTGAAGAAGCTACAAATAAGTGGAAGCAGATACTGTGTTCATGGATAGGAAGAATTAACGCCATTAAAATGTCTATATTACCCAGAGCAATCTATAGATTCAATGCAATTTTTATCAACTTTCCAATGACATATTTCACAGAACTAGAACATATATTTAAAAAATGTATATGGGACCACAAAAGGCCCCTCATAGCAACAGTGATGCTGAGAAATAAGAACAAATTTGGAGGAATCACATTACCTAATATCGAACTGTACTGTAAGGCTATAGTAATCAAAACAGCATGGTACTGACATAAAAAAAGACACATAGATCAATGGAACAGAATAGAGAGCCCAGAAACAAATCCACACCTTTATAGTCAATTAATATTTGACAGAAGAAGCAAGCACATACACTGGGCTAAATATAGTTCATTCAATAAATGGTGTTGGGAAAACTGGACAGGTACTTGAAGAAATATAAAACTGGACCACCCTTTTATACCACACACAAGACTATATTCAAAATGGATCAAACACTTAAATGTTAGACGCCCAACCCATAAAAATCCTAGAAGAAAACATAGGCAGCACAACCTGGGGCATTGCTTGTAGCAATATTTTATCAAATATATCTCCCCAGGCAAGGGAAACAAAAGAAAAAATAAATGGGACTACATCAAACTAAAAAGTTTTTGCACAGCAAAGGAAATCACCAACAAAATAAAAAGACACCCCACAGAATGGGAGAACATATTTGCTGATACATTTGATAAGGGGTTAATATACAAAATTTACAAAGTACTTACAAAACTCAACACCAAAAAAACAAACAACCTAATTAGAGAATGGGTCAAAGACCTGAATAGATGCTTCTCCAAAGAAGACATACAGATGGACAATAGACATATAAAAATATCCTCAATGTTATTAATCATCGGAGAAATGCAAATTAAAATTATAATGAGATACCATTTCACACCTATCAGAATAGCTATTATCAATAAATCAACAAACAAGTGCTGGTGAAGATGTGGGGAAAGGGGAACTTTTTTGCCCTGTTGGTAGGAATGCAGACTGGTGCAGCCACTGTGGAAAGCAGTATGGAGATACCTCAAAAAATTAAAAATGGACCTGCCTTTTGACCTGCAACCCGATGTCTAGAATATATCCCCCCAAAACCCCAACAATCCCAAAACACTAATTCGAAAGAACATAAAAACCCCTGTGTTCATTGCAGCATTATTTACAATTTCCAGGATATGGAAGCAGCTCAAGTGTTCATCAGTAGATAAGTAGATATAACAACTATGGGACATTTACACAATGGAATACTATTCGGCTGTAAAAAAGAAGAAAATTTTACCATTTGCAACAGTATAGATGGACCTGGAGAACATTACACTAAGTGAAATAAGCCAGTCAGGGAAAGACAAATAGCATATGATTTCACTCATAAGAGGAGTGTAATGAACAAACTGAACTAATAAAAAAAATGGGAACAGACTCATAGATGGAGAGCAGGGTGACAGTTAAGAGGCAGGGGAGGTGAGGGGGTGGAGGGATGGAGCAAAAGGAAAAAGGACTCATGGACACGGACAACAGTGTGGTGATTGCTGGAGGGAGAGGCCTATAAGGGGGCTAAAAGATAATGTAAAAATATATACAATAAAGATTAAATGGAAAAAATAAAATAAAAATGATACACTCTCCTAAATAACTCTTGGTTTAAATAGAAAATAAAGACGGAAAGTATTAACCATTTATAAATAAACAAAAATGAAAGCTCTACCAATCAACACTTGCTGACTAAGGCTAAAGGAAATTTTATAGCCTCAATTCACTTATTAGAAAATAAGAAGGGATTTAAAAACTCAGTAGATGAGAAAAGAAACAGTAAAATAAACAAGAATGTATAAGAAAAAAGATACTAAATGAAAGTAATGACATAGATACAGAAAACACCAAAGAGTGGACTCTGTATAAAACCTAAAGCTACTTCTTTGAAGTGGCACATTTATTGGACAAAACCTTTCGTAAATCTGATCGAGAAAAAAAAAAAAAGATGCTCTCTTCATAAACAAGGGAGTAAACTACAGATATAGATGAAATTGAAAAGCCTTATAAAAATATAATGTCTTTGACCTTAAAATAATACATTCAAAATTTTTGAAAAAGAACGCTTTTCTAGGAAAATATAAATTACTAATACCTGTACTCATAGAGAAAATTGACAACGTAATAAAACATCTACCCCAGAAGAGATACAAGACCTTGACTATTTAATACTATTTCATAGACTTCATCTCTTCAAAAGCTTAAGAACTAATTACATAAATAGAAGTGAATTATTTTAATTCATCTGTTGTTTTATGTAGTTGGCAATGACTGCACATACACACACACACACACTCAAATTAACACTTTTGGCCAATTTGCCATATCAACATTAATTAGAACCCAAGTAAAATATTTTTAAATTGAATCCATTATTACCAATTGGTATTAATCCAAGACATGCAATAATTATTGAACACTAGGAAATCAGTTCATGTATTTTACTATATTAAAAAGAGGAAAAATCTTTGTATTATCACAATTGTGCTAAAAACATTAGATGTAACTCAATATCTATTTGTTATTTAAAGTAATATAAAAATGACCTACTGGCTATTCAGAGAAGAAAACTTTGTTAACTTTATAGAGAGTATCTACCAGAAATATAAGGCAAATACAAAATTTTTATGGTAAAATAAAGCATACCATTAAAAAAAGAACAAGATAGAAAGACTTGTTATCACTATCCTTACTCAAAATTATAATGAAAGCATGATACTAGTTAAGCTTTTAGGTGTAAGGAATAGTATAAGAGAAAATGCATATAATATTGGGAAAAAAAAGAAAAAATATTTCACTATATATTATACATATATATGTATATGTATATATGACACAGAGATATCTGATTAAGATTATTGGGGTGAAATAGGAGAGATTGTAGGAGAAGTTTTCCCGAGGCAATGGAAAGCAGTCTAGGATGGGATTGGCTGAGAAGCTGAACGTCTCCAGAGCCAATGGAAATAAAAAGAGGGCTGGCGCTTTGGCTCAAGAGCATTTTTGGCTCCTGAGCTGGCTCTCTGTCTCTGTCTCCGTCTCTGTCTCTGGTTCTCTGGTTCCTGGATTAGCTGGCTCTTTTTCTTCGAGATGCCTGAATGATTGTGCTACAGCTGCCTGCATTTTCCAATGGACGGTAATTTAGTTGGGAAGGAACTCCGGGCACAGCCCAAGATCAGGCTAGCCTGGCAGAGGGTGACAGGTTTATTCTTTGAGTGTTCTAGAGGGAACAGACTCTGAGGCAGAAGCCTGCCATTTTTTCAGAACTGTGTAGCTTTCATATATTATGTTGTTTTAGTTTGTAAACTAACCCTGTAGAAACTAACAGTGAAATGCTAGGGGAACCCAAGTGTTAGAGTTTAGCTTTAATTAATAGACTTAAGTAAGTAAAGCTGTGACTTGATAGGCTTAAGTGACTCCTTTTGAATAGACTCCTTTCCTTTATCACCAAACTTTTGTCTCTGGAATTTTGCCTAGAGGGTGGCAGTGGGCAGCGGGACCCCCAACTTGCTGTTTGGCAACATATGTATATATATTTATATAAAATATGTTTACAAAATCCAAAATAATCAACTGAAAATATTAGCTCGAGTATTTAGTTAAAACTACAGTACCGACTTGTAAAAACCAAATAAAAGATTTAACTGATGGTCATGGGAACTCTCTAAAAATTAAGAGAAATACCATGTTTCATTGTGGGAACACAATATTTAAAAGATGTCAGTTCTGTATAATTAATATATAAGTTCAATGCATTCCAAACTATAATTTCAGCACCATGTTAACTGTAATTAGATATGTTGATTTTTTAATTTTAATTTAAATTAAATTTATTGGAGTGACAGTTAATAAAATTGTATAGGTTTGGGGGGTACAGTTCTGTAACATACATCTATACACTGTATTGTGTGTTCACTGCCCCAAGTCAAGTCTCCTTTCATCAACACTTATCATCCCTTTCTTCTTTCTTATCTCCTCCCAACCCCTTTCCCCTCTGGTATTCACCATACTGTTGTCTAAGTTGTTGTTTGTTTTTGTTTTGTTTTTTCCACTTAATCCTTTCACCTTTTTCAACCAGCCCCCCATACCCTCCCCTCTGACAGCTGTCAGTGTTCTCTGTATTTAAGAGTCTCTTTCTATTTTGTTAGTTTATTTTGTTCAGTAGATTCCATACATAAGTGAAATCGTATGGTATTTGTCCTTCTCTGACTGGCTTATTTCACTTATCGTGCATCCATGTTGTTACAAAAGGTATGATTTCCTCCTTTTTTTATGGCCAAGTACTATTCTATTGTGTAAATGTTCAACAACTTTTTTATCCACTCATCTACTGATGGATACTTGGGCTGCTTTCAAATCTTGGCTATTGTAAATAACACTGCAGTGAACACAGCGGTGCTTATATTCTTTCAAATTAGTGTTCAAGATTCTTCAGATATATTCCCAGAAGTGGTATTGTTGAGTCATAAGGCAGTTCCATTTTTAATTTTTTGAAGAAACTCCATACTGCTTTCCTCAATGGCTGGTGTGTATCCCCACTAATAGTGCACAGTGTTCCCTTTTCTTCATATCCTTGCCAACACTTATTGTTTGTTTAGATTCATTGACTTTAAAAATCTTTTGAGAACAAAATGTAGGAAGGAGATTGCATGTATATTCATTTTATTGTTATTCTTTAAATCTCAAACACATTTTAAAATTAATATTTATCTCTTTGATATGTAGTAAAAGCTTTAAAAGAGAGAAAATATTCAATACAATCATTTCGAAAAAGAACAATGAAGGAGGACTTGTTCTACCAGATGTCAAAACAGGACATGTAGCCATAGCAATTGAAATGGTGTTGCGATGACTGGAGAAGAGATAGAGACTTGCAAAAGACAAGAGGGAGCCCTAAGCATATGCAGGTATTTACTCTTTGGAAAAGTTTGCATTTCAGATAGGAGAGTAAAGTGTGGGTTATTTAATAAATGGTGCTGGGAACATTAGCTATTTATTTAGAAAGAAAATAAGGTGAGAGCCCTATCTCTTAGATACGTAAAAATGAATTCCAGATACATCAAGGAGCTAAGTGTAAAATAAATACATAAATAAATAAGTATTAGAAGATGTTGGAAAAAATAACTCAGGGTGGAAAAGCTGTTTTTTTTTTTTTTAAGATAAAGCAAAAACTCAGGAGCTGTTAAATAATGAACTGATTTTTATAACATAAAATTTAAAACTTCTGTAGGATAAAAGAAAATAAATTTAATGGCAAAAAGTTTGCCACGTATTATGTTGGTAGCATAAGTAATTCGAAATGGATAATGTATAGAGTTCCTAAAACTAATTTAGAATACATCCTAGAAAATTGCAAATCACAGAAACAGAAATAACAGAAGGTAGTTTTTGCTGATCAAATTGTCAAAATTTAAAAAATTTCATAATAGTGTGTCAGCGAGAGAGTGAAAAACAGGTACTAACATACTGTAGGTGGAAGTGTAAGGTGATAGTTATTCTGACAATACCTGTTAAAGTTAAAACCAGACATTGCTCTCAAGTCAGATTTCTACCATGTGCACAAAATAATACACACATAACTGTTTATGGCATTCTTGATTATAATAGTCCCCAACTGAAATGACCTAAATCTCCATCAATAGAATCCATAATAATTTATGGAACATCCATACTTTTGAATGTTAAGTGGTAGTTAAAGAGAATAAGGTAGAGTTCTGTCTATTAACTGGAAAAGACCTTTGCACATAATATTAAAAAATAATAATAAAGTGGCAAAATCATCTGGAAGGATACACACCAAACTGTAAAGAGAATCCATCTGGAGATAGAAGGAAAAAGACTGTGAGTGAGGAAAGATGTACTTTTATTGCTGATATTTATATAAACTTGTAGATAATTTGTATTGTTTGTTGTCTTCTGTATGTTTTAAGAAACTTATATTCTTTAACACTTATAATTATTACAAGGGAAAAGTCATAGTTTCACTAGTTTACTTCTGGTACATTGTGTAGATGACATACCATTACAAGAGAGAAATACAGCATTAGATTTTGATCATGTATTACGCTCATTATTTTTTCACTCAAAACTGTTCATTGGGTGGCTGATTTTGCATAGCACACTGGCTACCTGGGCACAGTGCTCTCAAGCTAGCATGTTCTCATGCCAGAATAACTGGTTAATTTGCCTGGAAGATCATCTACCCTGTGGCAACATGGAGACAGAAGTATAGATCATATTGCCCCAGGCACTTTTGTGGACCTCTAATGTCTACTGAACAGAAGTTTCTTTGCCATAGTGGTCAGCCCCGTGCTATTTTGTGTGGCAGATGAAAAAGTCACTGGAACTAAGAGCTTCTCTGACTTTCACATGCAGAGAATCAAGTCTCTTTGGCCTTCCATATTTGCAAGATCTGTCATTCATAGAGGGAAGTCAAATCTTCTGAAGTAACTTGCTCTGTAACTAGCCATTAAGGCTATTGTCAATGCCATGTACTTTTCACTGGGATGGTAACAAAGTTAAACTGACCAATATACACTTTCCAAATTGATTCTTTATTACTCCTCTCTCTCTTAAGAGGCATTTAAAAATGCCCATTTTCTATTTTAAGTTACATCCATTTTGTCTGTGAGTCTTAATCCATATAGTAATTTAACTTCAATTTGTCAATATGAATACACAAAGCTTTAAAAAAGCAAAAACAAGAAACAAGAAACAAAAACTCTGCCATTCCATTTCTTTAGGAGAGAGAGCATCCCTGTGTTAGAGCAGAGAAGTGCAGCAGAAAGGGGGCTGCAGTAGGAATCAGAAAATTTGAGATTGAGACTTGCCTTCCAGGACCTTTTTTTTTTTGGTTATGTTTGTCTTACTTTAAATTCTATTTTTCAATTACAGTTTACATTCAGTATTATTTTATATTAGTTTCAGGTGTACAACCCAATGATTAGACATTTATATAACTTATGAAATGATCATTCCAATAAATCTAGTATAGTACCCATCTTGATAGGGGGACTCAAGAGTTAGAGATTTTAGCCTTAGATGATAGGCTTAAGTGATTAATTCATGTGGAAAGCGTCATTCCAGTAACTGGAATGCATGACTCCAGGAGGTCTACAAGCAATTCAGCCTTTGTGCCTCAGGAGTCTGCAAGCCACAGAGAGTGTATCTGAGCTGTTGTGTCCCAGGGAAGGAATGCCTGTGATGCAGATAAAGAATTGTTGATCAACAGATAAAGATGTACTAGGAAATTCACCACAGGACTGTAACTCTTATCCAATTAACCTTTTCCCCGAACTCCTTACCTATCCTTTCTCTTCCTCATAAAAAAGGTCAGCTTGAAATGAGATGTTAAGATGATTTTCAAGGGTACATAATCTGCTGTCTTCTCAGATTGCTGGCATTTGCGTAAAGCACCTGTAAATATTCAGTCCTTGACTCTACATATTGGTTCTGGTAGTGACAGGCGCAGGAGCACTGACTTTTCCATTTTCAACCTGACACCATACACAGTTATTACAATATCAACTATATCCCCTATGCTGTATGTACTTTACATCCCCATGACTATTATGTAACTACAATTTGTCCTTCAGCTTTTTCACTGTCCCCCTCACACCGCCCCCATCACTCTGTTCTCTGTATCTGAGTCTGTTTCAGTGTTGTTTGTTTGTTTATTTTGTTCTTTAGATTCTGCATGTAAGTGAAATCGTATAGTATTTGTCTTTCTCTAACTGACTTATTTCACTTAGCAGAGGCCTGCCTTCCAGGACCTTTTGCGAATCACTTACCTTCTCCTCGCCTCACCTTGTGTCATTGTATTGGCTGTGAATTGGAGAGATTGGGGAAAACAAGAAAATGGGGTTGGGGGAGGATAGGAGAATGTGGGTAATGGAGGAGAAAGGCTTTGAAAGGTAAAAAGACACAAATCATCATGAAACTTTATATAAGCACATTGCTCTCCTTACACACACACATTTTAGATTTCTGTTCTTCATTTATGTTCCCTTTAAAATAGGTGTTTGGACTCCTCCTGACACACTCAGCTCCATCTTTTGTCACATGTACCCATTGATCTTATCTGAACCTGAGGCCTTGGATTTAGTTCTACTTTTTAGACAACCCCTGTTTTCTCACAGAAGTGCAATTTAGCTTAGAGTCAAAAGCACAGTGTGTTCCTTTCTGTTAACTTAACCTCTGTGTTGTTTTTAAAAAATCAGATTAGAAAGAACAGGGACCCTGGAAAGCCTGTGATATGTAAATATTTAGTCAGGCAGATAGGGATAGTAAGCATTTTCTCTCAACACAAAACATGATTTTATTTGCTAAGGCTGTAATCTTGTTTGATAATCCATCAGTTTATTATCAGGTATGTGGTGAGACATAATGCCACAGGGAGAGGATCAAGAACCTTCACCTGATACTACAGGGTTGATTACAGTGACTGGAGGAGTCCTCTGGAGGGGATTATGTTAAACATAGCTTTTCTATTTACAGCTGATTTCCTCCAAACACTTTTAACCACTCTGCTCCCAGCCTAAGTAAGTAGGTCATCTGAAAACCTTCAAAGAAAAGTCTTTGCAGGTGTGGAACAACTAGACGTGTCTCTTTACCATTAAGAGACAGGCCCCATTAAGTCCTTGTTTCATGCTCAGTGCATTTCCGGATCAGAGATAAAAAGAGATATGGTGTTCCATTGAAGACAGTATTTAAAAAACAAACAAAAAGAGAAGTCCAGATTGAAAACAGAATGGGAAATCCTTCCACCCCAACAGGTAACACTGGGATCCCTACTCTAAGTACTAAGTCCAATAAAGTGGATTAGAGAAACTGAAAATTTAACATAATAGTGATTTGTAGTCTATCACAGATATAATCTGGTTTCTGAACCAAAGACACCCTGCAGGGTATCCTCAGAGACTCTCCTGGTCAATGTTGGAATGCATACTTCTAGGGGACAGAAATATGTTAAGGGGAATTGTGTCCCTGGAGTGCTGCAGAAACGCTGCGCTGCTTCTGGTCCCTGGTGTCAGGCACAGCAGTATTTCTTTCCAATCATTTTTGACTACCCCATTCTTCTCTTCCTTGTGTCTTCTCAGGGGTTTCCACTATGCAAGAGTCTCCACTGGAAAATCTAGTTTTCAAGTGACAGGCCTGTGGTTACTTGACTGCTTTCTCGTTACTGAAAATAGAGGCTGTGTGGTTCTGCAGTACTCTGCAATTATATTCTCTCCATCGATATTATCTCCATTGAGCCTCTCCTGAGATAAGCAGAAGAGGGAACTGAGTTTCAAAGAATTGAAGCATCTTGCCGAAGTTTACACAATTGATGACCTCTTCCCTTCTTTGTTCCTTTCTAGCCTTCTTCCTTTTCTCCTTTTCTTTCTCAGTGGAAGACATATTTTAAGAATGTAGACTCCGAAACCAGATACCTGGTTTTAAATCCCTGGCTCTGCATGACCTTGGACAAGTTACTTCTTTTGGCATGCCGAAGTCTTTGGTATAAACGAAGATAACAATATTGTTTACTTTATATGGTCACTGGGAGGATAAAGTTGGTTAATACAAGCATAGCACTTATAGTGTCTGGTGCATAGTAAGCATTTAATGAGTTTTAGTTATTGTCATTATTATTGTTGCTGTTTCTTTCCATTCTCCCATTTGTCCCCTCATCAAACATTAATTGAATGTCCTCTCTGGTGGGCATTGTGCTACACTAGGGAAATGAGTAAGAGAGAGTCCCTCTACCACAGAACTCACGTATATGAGGAGACAGACCACCAGGTAAGTGCAGGGGATGGTCATGTAACAGATGTACGCCACAGCCTCTGTGTTTTCACTGATGAACTGTTGGGTGCCGACGAATAGCTGGGAAGATCTCATTAAGAGGAGACGTGCTATTTGAGTTGAACATTGGAAACGAAGCCAGTGTCCGCTAGGCCAACAGTACAGGGGCGGGTAGAGGGACCAGCATGCAGGAAACCACTGCAGTTGTCTGGGGATGAGAAGTTGGTTAGTTAAGCCACCCCAGATGGGTGGCTCAAAAAACAGAAAATAATTTAATTTTTCACAATTCTGGAGGCTAGAAATCTAAGATCTAGGTATCAGCCAGTTTGATTTCTTCTGGGACTTCTCTCTGTGCCTTGTAGACAGCTGCTTTCTCAGTGTGTCCTCACAAGGTCTTTTCTTTGTATCCTAATCTCTTCTTGTAAGGACACTAGTCATGTTGGATTAGGATCCATCCAAATGACCCCATTTTGCCTTAATTACCTCTTTAAAGGCCTTATCTCCAAATGTAGTCACATTCACAGGTACTGGGGGCTAGGGCTTCCACGTATGAATTTTAGCCGGGGACACAGTTCAGCCCATGACAAAATTCTAAGTTCGCACTATGCCAGTCAGGTATGTGGATGAGCGTCAGAGGATGAAGCCAGAATGCCAGGAGTGCCCAGATATTGAAAGGCCTGACTTCTCATCAGGCTAAGGTATGTGTGTGAATGGATGGAAGTTGACACCAACCAGCACATCTAGGCTCCACTGGACCCTCCTGCTGCAGTGTGAAGGGCAGACTGGAAGGAGCCACATTGTAATATGTCAGAGGAGACTCTGGTTTGAATTCCAGTTCTTTCCCACAACACCACAAGGCTATGGCAGTTAAAGGGAGGCAGTGATTCTCCAGCATCCAGAGGGTGAATGCAAGCAAAGCATGTGGGTGTAGGGGGACAGGTGGGTGGGGATGTGCATCTGTGTCAGCCTCTGTGGGGGACTTGCCAGGCTCACAAAAGGGGAGAACCACCCCAGTAACAGATCGAAGCAGGCTCTGGTTTTTCCTTTTTGCCTAAAATCCCCTTCAAGTGTTCCTAACATAATCATACCTCTCACTACCTTATTTTGTAAATGAGAGAACAGCTTCCCTTTCGTTCTCCTGCCAGGTAGAAGCACACAGCAGCTCTTTGCTGTTGACAGAGAATGAGATAATTACCCCTCTCCATTTTTAGAATCCTGCTCAAAGTCAAGCATTCTGGTGCAAAAAGAAACGCTGTGTTGGGAGGAGCAGCAGCATTTTGCATCATTCCTACTTGGTTTGGATGTTTGAGACATAGGTGTCTTGCCCTAGTTTTACTTGTTTCTGGATGTTGCTGCTTGGTCAAACAAATCAGTTCATCTCTCTGAGACGTGGGCTTCATTTTTGTTAAACGAGGATAATAATATATAAATGACTGTGACAGTGATGAAAATTCATTAACGAAAATATATATGAGTTCTTTGTAGACGTTAACGCTTTATGTAAATGTTAGTTCCTAGATTTAAAAAGAATATTTGAGGTGTTTGCGTTTTGTAGATTTGGTGACTCAGCATTTTTAAAATCCAATCCCAGCTCTGTACTTATGTCAGGGCCTTGGGTAAGGTACCTGCAAACCCTGCCTTTTAGTGCCCTGATTGTCAAGTGGGAAGTTTTCTCTGCCCCTCTCTCCTCCTCCCTCCTCCCTTCGGCCTCTCTCCCCTTCTGCTCTATTCTTTAGTCTTCTCCCCTCAGATGACATAAGCAGGAATTGGATGGTGTCTTGCTGTCTGCCAGGAAAATAGAGCGTGAAGTATCATCGGGACGGCTTCGGTGAGCACTAGCTTCTCCCTCCTCTGCTTTTGACAAACAGAGTGACAGCCCATCGCTGTGTTTAAACAAGTTAATATGTATGTTCCTTGACATAAGGAAGCGCTCTAATCATGAAATACAGCTTGCATGTCATTTGGTTTTGAGATTTTATTGAGTACTAGTAATCTTGACATATTTTGGTTGGCACCACATACTTGGTGTAGTGGGTTAGCGGTTGAATAGTTTGCAGACTTTGTGAAACAAAATCCTCATTTAATGGTTTAGTTTGGCTACATTTCGAAAATGTACAAAAACATAATGCACTTCCATTTTATAGTTTTTTTTTTCCCACTTGTGGCTTCAGTTGTTTTTCTTTTTCTTTTTCCTCAGTGTTCTTTCTTGTCTTTCTCTTTCGTGTTCCAGTTGCAGCAACCCCAAAGAAGGACAATCTTGTGAACTAAGTGAACTGCAATCAGAAGAGTCCTCTTTGTACAACTTGATGTCAAGAATGTTTACCCCCTGGTGGAATGTTCTGAACTTCTGCATTTGAGTGCAGGGATTCAGGACACCTGAAGGCCACCTCGCAGTGGAATGACAGGTCTGAAGCTCTCCAGTAGAAGCACCTGGACTAAGTGTGCAACAAGACTTCAGTCAATATCAGCCCCCAAAGTCAATGAACTCTGTGACATCATGCCCCGGCAGGAAAAGTCAACAGGCCTCTGGCTGGGGTCCTCCTTCCCTGCTTTCCTTTCCTCTGCTTCTCTAGTTCCTAACCCAGGGACAATATTTAGAAAGCAGAGGTGGGTTCAGGCAACCCTTTCAAATACTTTGGCTGGAACTTTCCTGAGTACATTTTGCTATCTCTTCCTGATGTAAACGGGCACTCACAGTTGGCAGGGGATGCTCTTTCTGTTTCAGTTACGCAAGGCATAATTATAGTTCCAGGGTCTGGAAGCGGCATAGAGTTCTTTGGAGAACTTCACAGGGATTTTTCTGTTATGACGTAGTTTATCTGAGGGGGGAAAAAGTAAGGCAAAAGGCATTTCCAAAGAGGAAATAATAACTATTCATGTTAGCGTTCCATTCCATATTGAGTAGAAATCGCAAAATCAGAATCTCCCTTTTTGGGGTGGGAAAGGGGAGACATCACAAAATGTTGGATTCATACAGTGGTGGGGAAATTTGGATAAATACTGATGAATGGACGTGGGTGGAGGAGGATATGCAGGTATAAAAATAAATGTTTTTATTTTGGAAAGCAGTACTGAAACCTCCAGCTGTATCTGAGTGAATTTATAAGTACCCTGGATCCTGGGGAGATGGAAAAAGATCTCACCATAGTAATAGTAATCTGGCCTAAACCTGAGTCACAAAATTCCCTGTGTCCCTAGATGTTCAGTTAGAGGGCACTTCGTTACTCTGCTGATGCCGCAAGAAATCGCAGAGCTGCCAGGGTAATGGAGAGAACAATGGCAGAGGTGGAGAGAGGGGGCTGTTTCTCTGTTATGAAACATATTTTTATAGGTAATTCTGACGTACAGTAGGTATTAAATAGAGCAACTAAAAGATGTTTTATTTTAGATTAGTGCTAGAGTGAAATTTTCCCCATGGCACTAATAATCCGGCAGCTTTCACAAGCCCACTTTCCCTCCCCTTTTCTTCACAGACTCCCGGCTCTGGCATAAGGGTGAACCATTGCACCACAATTTCTGCCTTAGAAAAGGAGTCACCTCTACTCACAGTGCTTCTGATATTTGGGAAAGAAGGGTAAAATGCACTTTTTTTTTTGTTTGGAGGTGAGGAAGATATTAAATAAATTCTACCTTTGCAATGTAGAGTTAGGGACATATATATAGGAGCAGCCATAGGTTAAGAAAAAAAATGGCATTTCAACAATGGCAGTTTGTAATTGAGTGATCATTTAGGAGGCCCCTTTATGCATGTACGCTGGTTTGAAATCCAGGGGACATACCATTTCAGTCTAACATCTTGGCTGTCGGCACTGTGCAGGATGCACAGTCCTTGTTTAATTGTGTTTTTCTTGCATACTTCAAGAGCTGTCACAGGAACAACAATAAGAAGCCTGTTGTTGAAACCACATTGTTTCCGTCAAAGTGGAAAAAAAAAAAAGGTCAGTTGTGAGCTTGGAGCATTGTTAGGTTTGAGCCTACCCAAATTATTATATTTCATTCATGTTAAAATTTAAGGAGATGAGAAACATATTGCATGAGAAGCATGTTATTTTACATCTGTCTCTCCCCCCACTGCAATATTGAAAAGCCTGCCTCTCTCCCACCCCCTTGTTGCTGGAGGGTGAGTTCTCTCTGTTAACCAACCCCCCTATCCATTCTGCTGTGTTTTTTTTTTTTTTTTTTTTCAATTTGTTAAGATGCTAAAATCTGCTTTGTATGATTTATGAAGGAACTTGAAGCGATTATTTTCACAGTGCATGAAAATTCCTCGGGTTCATGGGGGGGATGGCCAATCTGTTACACTGTTTGCTATGGTGGACTGGATGGGAACATGAGCAGCTCGGAGCCATAAGGAGATTGTGTTGAGTTATTAAACACTTGTGGTAAAGCTGCTTATTGTTAATTCCCCGATGTCCTGCTGAAGCGATAGGATAAAATCATATCGGATTAGATCAAAGAGCCTGGGAGCCAGCCTTTGGAGCAGATTCATTTAATCAATAAAGAGACCTCCTGAGAGAGGGGGAGAGAATAGGGGTTGCACAGGAGATTAAGATGGGGGTGGGTGGAGCACGGGGGTGTGCGCGGAGGGGTAGTGGCGGGAAAGAAACAACAGTTTGCATATATTTATTTTTATTCTCTGCCTCTTTTCGGGGTGTAAGTCTCCTCTCAAACATTTTAGCTGAGCTCACCAAAGGGTATAAACATTTCTTTTAAGATTTTATTACTCCAATACTTTATTACTCAAATAATGCCTTGTAAAAGCAAGAGGTTATTTAAAAAACAAACAAAAAAAACCCCAGCATCTATTCCATAAAAGGTATTTTTCAACAAAAACAATTTAAGCTTAAATGATTCCCCAAGAAACATTAATCCCTTAGGAGTTAATCTGCAAAATTTCCTGTTGTCCCTTTGTGAGGAGAAATAATAGAGGCACAGGAAAAGGCCAAAGTTGGGCCCCACCCCCCTCTTTGTACTCTCCTGGATGCCACCTCCCAACGCCCCCCTCCCCCATGGTCAATAATTATAAAGCATTGTGTATTAAGAGGTGTGATGCAGAGTTCTTCATCCACGATTAACACTTAAATGAATGCATATTCATTCATCACTTAGTCCTACCAAACCCCTCTAAAATGAGGTCTTGCCAAGAAGGAAGTGACATCCATTAAAAAGTTAACCACAGGAAAGGAGAGAAAAAGTGAAGGATGGAGCAAGTTAAGGATTCGAGTCCCTCAATGGTTATTGGCCTTAATGGTGCTGTAAAAATGATGTCGGCTTTTACCAGGAATAATTTATATTCTGAATTAAATAAGGATATGTATCTATAAATTCATTCTATAAAACTTAATTTTCCATCTAGATAGGCTGATTACTTCGGGCCGGCATACCTTTACCGGCTGTTAATTACCTCGGGATGGTTTAACACTATTTTCCAAATCAGCGTGCATGCATAAAATGACTGCGATCCAATTTGACACATTATTAGTGATGATTATTGTCATAGATAAATTAGATTGAACAGAAAATAACCTTCATCCTTAGCATGTTTTAGCTCTCAGAATTAATGTGATTTGGTGAACACATATAAATAAAAATCTGATGAGTCCCTGCTGACTACAGGGTCTACTGGTGCTGAAGTGTATCAATTTCATGCAGATGATGAATTCCTTAAGCATTCAATGATAATCATGCTTGATTTGACAAGACTTTCTCATGCTATTTTAGGGCCTTAATTTTCTGTGAAGTTCTGTCAAGTGCTCATCAAGCACCCACTTATCTCCGTATCTTAACCTGGCAGCCAATCACAAGGTTGCCTAACAGCACAGCTACCAAGTGCCAGCCCATTAATATTCGAGTCGCATAACTGTCCAAGGAGAGGAACCAATCAATGGCTGATTAACATTCAGGTCACATGACTCCCGAGGAGAGTAAATGAGTTACACAGTAAGACATCAAACAAATTTTCATCTTGAAAGAGTGATTGCTTTTTCTGCTGCTGTGATGTTTGTCAAATTCGCTCTAGCCTTGTCCAATTAAGCTCCATGAGCTGAATTAATAATGAAGAGATGTAAGCACGGTGCCAGCATGAGAGCTGTGAATGGTGCCACTGGAATAAGGGCTGCTAAAAAATAAAATTCTTAGAATGATTGAAAAATCACATCTGGCTAACTGGAATAATTGCTTTTGTAATTTTGATGCTGTTTTGTACTCTCCAGTGCAAAGTGTGAACTAGAGTATGCTAGGACATGGTACTTGTTTCCCTTATACTTCAAGGATGAATGTGGCTTTTAGTTAAGAATGATTTTAAAAGCATTACGTAAATACATGTTAATTGGATTATTGTTGTGACCCTAGTAATGAATGTTATTTGCACACTCAATTATGTTCTGGGGCCTTCACGAGATGTGGTCTCTTGCAATTTTAAAACTGTCCATAGAAGGAAAGGAGCTTATTCTTGTATCCTGGGTGGAGGAAAGGACTAAACCAAGTACTTCAAAGAGAATTTATGTACATGTATATGTGTGTGTGTGTGTGCGCGCGCATGTGCATGCGCATGTGCACTGTTCATTTTATTACATTCACAGTAAATTAAGTTCACTGAATTATTTCATAATGCTCAGGTGAACCTAATGAGAATTTTCTCAAAAAAGGCAAAAGCTCTTACTGTTGATAGCTAATGACAGCTTTCTTATAGTTTCAGGGAAAGTTCTATTCAATCTAGTCAATTGCATTTCAGTACCCCTACGCCACTAAATTCAGGTAACATGTTTAGAATAGGGAATCTATGACTAATAAAGCTTTCATTCTTTCCCTGAAGGGAGTGAGACATGACTAATGGTTTATTGGAATTATCAAAGAGTGTCAAATCCCACTTAATAAGTTCCAGCGTGAAATTAGCTAAATTCCCAAAGGCCTTGCTAAAACAATATAGTCAAATAAAAGGTGTTGGGTGTGCTGGGAAGAGTGTTAAAACCAGTTACTTGGAAGTGATGAGAAATAAATCTAACTGTAGGCAGGAGGCAATGTTTATGTATACAGTTAATAACCTTCTTAATGGGACTTCTTGGCTTGGTGATTCCCATATGGGGAGAAAGTGAGATGTGGAACCCTGGGTTGGAGAGGGGCTATAAGTCAGTTCTCAGCACTGTTAGTCAAGGATGGAAATTGCAAAGAGAGAAGCAATGAATTTAAGAGCCCCAGCAAGCAAACAGAGTGGAAGGAGAGATGAACTGTTTTAGGGGAGGAGGTGGAAGCATGGGTGGTTGAGAGTCCAAATTGGACCATCCTAATAGAATGAAATCTTACTTAGTCCAAAGAACAAGGGACTTCACCAATGCCCCGAGTGATTTTTTTTCATGACAGTTCCTTACTATTGACTTACAAAATAATGTTAATAATGTCTCAGGGTGAGTGAGGCCCCAAAGGGGGCATATTACACACACACAAAATTTAAGCAAAAGGAGAGATCCCAACCACAAGGCTCAAACTGAATTTCAGAAACCTGTGAAAACACAGCTCTGAGTTTATATCTGAGATACCCAAGGTCATGTAAATTAAACTGATATTCTTTTCCTTAATATTTCACCCATGACTGGCTTTGCAGCAAACTGGCAGCCTGGAGCTCTGCTGACACATTCAACCCACATGCAGTGGAGCTCTTCCTACAGGCACCCCACTTCCTGACACTTGAGAGCCACGGAATGGAAGGCAGCTCAGTAGCTTTAGAAGGCCCTGAATAAAAGAGTATTCCACTTTCTGCATAACTTTACATAATTAATAGCTTTCCATGCAAACTATTGTTGGCCTTAATTGTTGCTTCAACAGCTGTTTTCATTAAATTGTAAAGCCCGCTGTGTCTAATCCTTTGAGCCTTACTATTGATAGCAAGAACAGCCCTGAAGCTTGCTTTGGAGGAAGAGTTAGTTCCCTGCCAAGCTGGAAAACTGTCATGGAGTTACTTGAAAAATAAGGCCTACAGTGAGACTGGTTGTGTAGCTAATCCATTAGGCTTTTCAAAAGAGCCATGCTCTGTACCCTTATGGCTAAATTGACCCAACAACCAATCAATGCCTTTATTTGCTGCGTGGCTGCCCCTGAAGGGTCTTATAGCTGGGTCCAAGTCGTAATCAAAGCCTCCATCAGTACTGGGGCCCTGATGACATAAATGGCCAAACTTTCAACGCAGCTGGCTCAGGTCCAGTCACACCATTTAGAAGATACAAAGAGGCTGTGTTGCGTGGTGGAATTCATTTTCTTGTTTACTTCCTCCAGAAACAAGAGCATCATCAGCACGCTCAGTGCATCGGATCAGACCACGGAGTTGTTGACAGAAGCTTGGCGAGGCTTGCCAGCTTTCCACACGAAACGCTGGCTTTCTTCTTATACACCCCCTACCGTTTGTGTCTTTGCCAATTGTAGCACATCAGAGCGACCATTGAGATAATGACCGTGAAGTCTCATGATACACTTTGATGAAGTGTAACATTTTTTAAAGGATTTTTGTCTGTGCCAAAATGATTGAGGCAGCTGACTAAAAATCACCCCATCAAAATCAAGGCTGATGAACAGCAGGCAGAGGCCTGAGCCTCCCCAGAGAAGATGAGGAGTTTTTGCAGCCAAAGTATCTTTCTTGCTGTCTATGTGCGCGACAGATTTTTAAAAAAACGTCATCTTTGTTTCAGATGAATACATGTCAGTGACTGATGCTTCAGCCTCCAACATTTTAAAATTCTTTTTTCCTATCAACCCGCAGAAGATACAAAGAATGATTCCTTTCTGACAGTTCCTTCCTAATAACTTAGAAAACATCCTTGTTGTTAATAACTTGGTCTTGGTTGGGAAAAGCACATTAGGCATTTTAGTGCAATACAGACATTTTCAATCAGAGGCTGACCCTGGACTACTGTTCAGGTAAATTTGGATTTCTCTAATTGAGCTGGAATTGAGAGTAAGATACGCAAAAATGGTTCTGAGCCAATGCAAAATAGAATCAAGCTGAGCACGGTGTAAATGAAGACGGTGCACTTGGGGAAAAACTCGTGCGTTTAATTTACTGTGCCGGTCATCACAACTGCCATTTATTGAACATGTGCTGTCACTCGGGGTGATATAGGTATTCACACAGAGTCTGCGATCTTCCTGATGACTCCATTTTACCACCTCCATTCTAGGTGAGGGAACCAAGGCCCTGAAGAACCTGAGACCTGGAGGTGTTAAGTAACCTGGCCAAGCCCAGGAACCTGGGAAGTGGAGAAGGCGGGGTCTGACCGGTGTGCTTGCTCACAGGACGTGTTCTCCTGCCTCCAGTGGTTCACTGCTTCCACTGTACGCCTGATGCAGCTCATTAAACATTGCTTGGTGGGAGAAGAGGAAGCAGTTTGTGGTTAAATTGGTAAAGGCAATGACTAAAATGGATTTTCAGTTTGCCACTCTCATCTCTCAAGTTTTCAAGAAGACATTAGCTGCATGGCATCCTCTCATCCCAGTTAACAGATGTATGCTCAGAAACCAGATTTCAGTGTGAGAGAAGCTGCAGTGAGGTTATGGCTAACTTCAATCTGTCTGTAGTTTATCTTTTATTCAAGGTTAAAGCTCGGGACAGGTCCTAACTTTAGGAGGAAGTGTGGGTGGTGAGCTGCAGGATTTCTCAGAATGTCACAATTAAAGAGACACCTGTGCCTAAGCAAGTTTCCGCAGAAACCACAAGTGGAAAGGGGGTTACCATTCAGTTCCCTTCAGAATCTTTGTTTCTGCTTTTGGAGCAAGAATGTATGAAGTCTGTCCAGAAGGTATCCAGCCATGTAATATGAAAAAGAGACATTTATTAAACAAAATACAAGATATAAGAAAGATTATACATGGGACAATGATGCCTCGGTCCCCTTCAAAGTAGGCACCTTGGGACCTCACACAGTTCTCCCAGTCGCCATCAGCTTCCCTGACGTATTTTTCTGAATCTCATTGACAGTTTAAAATCTCTTCCCTTTCAAAGGTGATTTTAGTTTTGGTAAAAGCCAGAAGTCACAGGGTGCCAAATCTGGGCTACAGGGTGGCTGAGTCACGTGGGTGGTTTGATGTTTTGCCAAAAACTCTGCATGAGACGTGATGCATGAGTGGGCGTGTTGTCATGATGAAGCTGCCAGTCATCAGTTGCCCATAGCTGAGGCCTTCTGAATCATATGAATAGTTACCTCGGAGGAATGTTCAAACTTAGCACAAAATTTGATGCCGATTTGTTGCTCTACTCACTCAGGCATTTTGAATGTGATGGCCACAGTACACATGCTCACTCAGTGGCGTCTACCGCCCCCACTGACTAGTACATTGAAGTCATCACTGTTTATGCATGCGCATTGCAGTCCACTCTTGGCTGCCAGATTACATGGATGTCATGCAAAACAGTCTCCTTGTATTAACAATTGCTGGACTTTTCTCGGACAGACCTCATATGTCAGAGTCTGGTGGAGGGCAGTAATTTGGGGGAAGAGTGAGTAAAAGAAGTCAGGGGCAGGGGAATAATGATAAAAACTGCTTGCATTTGAATATGCAAATGAGGTCCCCTTGAGCTTCTTTTAAATGTCTTCATACTGTTTTCCTATGTTCAGTCAAATAAAAGGTGACAAAAGCTCAGACAACAGAACAAAGGCATCAAGCTAATTTTGTGCACACATTTCAAGGAACAAGCTGCATGGCTTGCAGGGTTTCACTTCCCTCTTTCCAAGGAAAGCATATTTTAGGAGTCCAGATGGATGTATCCCAGTTTACATGCGATTGTATTAATTATTTAGCTTTAAAAAGAAACAGCACCCCAAATCCAAATTTTGCAGAATTTAGGCAGTCAAATTTGTATACCTGAGGCCTTGTGAGAGAAAAGGGACAATGGCAGGTGAGTGAGGGCAGAAGTGTGAGGAAGGCTTCTATTTGTTGAGCAGAAGTCAGGCAGGAGTTACATATATCCATTTGCACAAGGAAACTTGTCTAATGGACCCAGAGGTGTTCTGAGAGTTCTTTTAGCCTTTCTTCCCTACTAAAGTATGTGAATATGCATTTTATAGAGGGTGAGTATTCTACTGGGAAAATTGATCATAAACTCGTTAGCTCATTTCAAATAGAAAGCACTCAATCTCTAAAGGGAAAGGGCTCTAGTATATTTCTTTCAGAAGCCCTGGAGTAAGGGAACCACAAGCATCCACCTGATTTTATTTATTTATTCATTCCCCCCACCACCATTTTTCCCCCCCTGTGATTTTAAAGAAAACTCATTTGTTTGAGCCTGTCTCTTATTCTTACTTTCCTCATTGTAAAATGATGGGTTTAGATTCCCTAAATCCTTACCAGCACCAGAAGTTGATAGTTTGGAATTCATTAAGTATAGACTAATGCCTTTCATTTCCATCGATTCTAAGAAGACCCTGAAACTAGTTGAATCAATCCAAATTGACAAGTAAAAAAGATATATTTGTTACTTTCCAAATATACTCTACTTCCAAGCCAGGGCTCACTCATGTAGTACCTTGGTGTATGATCCAACAATTAGTGTTGAGAAAAATGGGTCTTTATTTACGATATTCCAACTTTGGAAGGACTGGGAGCACTCCTACTCAGAGCCCTGTTCTCCTACAGGATCCAGCACTTCCCTTGCTCCCCCAAAAACTGTAAGTCAAAACCAAGCCCAATAGTTCCTCATCGCCTTATCTGTTAGCTCTCCCCTTCAGAATCTGAGGTATGTTGTCTTCAGCCTCTGATAATAGTCCAGAAAAGAATGTGCCATATTATGCTGGATCATAGTGAAATCCAGGAAAGGCACAAGTCCTAAGAGAGTGTCCTTTCCATATGTCCCGAGTTCCAAGAGTCCAGATAAGAATCTGGGTCTGCAAGGTGGAGTCCGTGGTGGCTTTGGAGTCACCTGGAGTGTCATGATCAAAGCAGTAGTATGCCTGCTTTCTTACTAGCCCAGGTCACATGGCTGGATCCTGACTACAAACTGCATAGCTATTTGCTCCTTCTCACATGGTTGCTACAATGTGCTCCTCCAACATGCTTCCTCTTTCTAGGCTGTTCACCCTTCCTTTTAAGTCATGGACATCTTTTGCCCCAGGCCACAGCACAGCTATTACCTAGCTGCCATCTTGCCATAGATATGCAAAGTACCTTAAAAGCTGTATTATCTCCTTCCCCCATCCCCCAAACCATGTGCTGTGGGGAATATCTGTACCCTGTTCCACTCATGTCAGGGATTCTCAAAGTGTGGTCTCTGGACAAAAGGCATCAGCATTGCCTGAATTGCAAATTCTCTGTGCCCTCTGCTCACTGGCTTACTGAACTAGAAACTCTGGAAGTGGGGCCCAGCCATCTGCATTTAGCAAGCCCTCCAAGTAATTCTGATGCTTGTTCCAATCCCAGATCACTTACTAAAGAAGTTCTGGCTGCCTGAAATGCATTTTTGAGGTCTACTTGAGACCAAGCTCAATTTTTTCCCCTTCCTTTAAGAAGCCTTCCAAGCATCTCCCACATGATTTTAAGTTCTTTTTCTGCCATCTCAAAGCATTTCCCTTCTACTGTTGTTGTACAACTTGTTTGCATCTGCTGTAGCTGCACTTTGTCCAAGATGTGGAGCCTGGTAGCTTCTAAAATGCTCCCCAGTGATGCCCATCTGTTGGCATTCACCTCCTGCATATTCCTCTCTTCCTGAATGTGAGTTGGTTTATTGATTTACTTCTATGGCAGAAATGATAAGATGTTAGTTTCAAGATAAGGTTATAAAAAGCCTGGCATCCATGTTGATCAATATCTCTTGCTTGTCTTCTCTTCCTTCTTTTCTCCCCTTTCTTCCATTTCTCCTTCTCCTCCCTCCCCTCTCCCTCTTTCTCTTCTCTTTCTTCCCCTCTCCCTCTATTCTTGTCCCCTTCTCCAGCCCAGCCACCATGGAAATAAGCCCAGACTATCCCAGGCTATCCTGCTAGCAAGGCTCTGGAGGATGAGAGACTGACCACATGGAACAAAAAAGCTTAGAGACAGCCCTGTGGAAAGGCATGTGTGAGTGAGCTTGTAAGTGGATCCTCCCCCTAGTTGAACCTTGAAGTGACTGCAGCTTCTGCCTTGATTTGCAGCCTTGGGACTGACTCAGAGCTTGAACCATCCAGTTAAACCACTTCTCAATTCCTGAGCCATGGAAACTATAAGATAAGTGTTTATTGCTTTACTTGCTAAGTTTTGGAGCAATTTGTTATGCAGCAATAGATAAATAAATACACAGGACTGGCATGTTTTTGTATTCTCCAAAGCACATAATGGCATGCTTTCCTCATAATAGGAGTTTATTATAGGATGGAATTGGAGGAATGTTGCCTTGAGAAGTTTTCAAGAGTAGTTAATTTCTAGGTTTAAAAGGGCTGCATTCACTGTAGGTTCCAGTGAAAATATGTCTGAATAAGTTACAGGAAAAAGAACAAAAAGGGTGGGAGTTAGGGAAATCTAGAGTGAAAGGAAGAAGGAAAAAACATGTGATGTTTGAAGGAAATTCAGGCCTCTAGACTCTACAGTTGTGGTTCTCAAACTGAATGGAATAAGAGATTTAAAAAAAATCATTTGAAGATGATTGAGGCCCACCTACCTGAATAAATATCTGCAATATGATCAAGAAAGCCCAGCAATACCAAGGTGCCAGTCAGAGGCCCTCTTTTGAGGATCAAGTGCAAGAATGAAGTCTGAGTTTGAATTTAGCTGAGACAAGTGTAACTGAATGATTTTACCTCATGTCTGTTATTTTCCCCCACTACATGCGTTTTTCTCAACATCCTGACATTCATATTTTCTAATCATCGGCTCCCAACTTGCCTTGAATAATCTTCTGAGGGAAGAACAAAAAATCACGTGGAATTTGGGAGTAGCTAGAATTTGGTCCTCCTCCTTTTACACCCAGTATACCTCTTGCCTGGCTCAGTATAGCCTCTGGTTTCTTTTCCCTTTCTCATCTGAAGGAGAGCTCAGAGCGCCTGAGAGGAGCGTGTTGAAGAGAGGCTAGCGGCACTCTTGCTTGCACCACCAGGAGCCTGTTGACGGAGTGGTGATGTGTTGCTCATTCTACCCTTCAGGAGTAGGATTGAAATGCATCTTGGGTGCTCCTGAATGCTCCTGCTGGCTCTTTTCACCGCACATACATGCACACGCACGCACACACATACACACACTCTCACACACACACACACACACACACACACACACACGAGTGTAATGCACTCCTTTAAGAACTCTTATCTCAGAGAGAATGAAGCCAGCTGGAATCAGCAGTGGACTAGCCTCCTCTTGGCCCTTCAGGAACTAATGGAGACTGACCTGGGAGATCACTGACTGGGTGATGAATGAAGACTTTAATTGCAATGAGCTTGTTTGCACTTCCCTTGAGAAAAATCTTGGCTTAGATGATACCCAGTATAATATGGTTTATTTGGTGTAAATGCAAGTAATCTTTTTTCATTTTAATTTTCTCATTTCCTGAACATAGGGCTTTCTTTTTGAGTTTATTCCCCCCCCCGCCATTCCATTGTCATTGCCGTGTTTGACTTCATTTTGAAGAGTAAAAAAATTACTTGGGGAAAAGGCTCAATTAAGTTTCTTATATATTAGCTTGACTATTGCTCGTGTTACTTAACTAAAAGAAAAAAGCTAAATAAAACTATATAATTCTGTGATTCAAGACACAGCACTTTAGAATAAGTGTAAGACAAAACTGTTTCTCTTAACAATCTGAGAGGTGGCCTAAGCAAGCTTCTTTTTGCGTTTGGAGGGATTTTGAAGTTGGTGCTTTACAGAAACCGTGGCCTTCCTGGGAAGATGCTCTGGGTTCTACCTGCGATTTCTTACCTGTTCTTTTCTCCACATGCCTGCCTCTCCCTCTCTGAGGGGCCTCGGATATAAATGGCTGTCTCCTCTCCCCCTCTCCCCCTCTCTCAGGCTCTTCCCACTGAGAGGGGAAATGTTGCTCACATGTGGCTCACATGTGGCTAGTTCTCAGCAGAGTCTGAGTCAGGCCATATTTCAGTGCATACAAGTTAGGTTAGATATTACTGGGCAAATCCCACTCTCCCCTTGTAAGTTTACCTAATCTACATTTTGAGGAGGATGAAACCCTATTGGTCTCTGGCCCAAGTAATTATTTCTAATACTTATTTGTCAGATATTAACAATAATATTTTGATTCCTCGTCTGTTCTTGATCCCTCTCCCATGCTTGCGTCTGTGTCTAACTGAACCAGCAATCGAAGCCCGGACTACCACGAGCATCCTCTTCACCCTGCTCCTTCTGACTTAACCCTGTCCAACCTTGACTCATTTGTTCTTGGAAATATGGAGGTGGGTTCTGCTCTTATTCCTGCCCAGGAAGACGCTGAGCATAGGCAGAGGCCAAACAAAGGTGGCGAGCAGGCAAGGCATGGAAAGAGTGAGTGCTGCCCAGCCCTCACCTCCTCCCTCTGTTTATCCTTTTGTCAACTGGGAAGACATTTGGCAGGGTAGAAAAGCCACACATTCCTGGTATAATTTATAGGGCACTGTTAAGCAGCAGATGGTATAAGTGGTTTATTTTTAAGAAGGTTATTACTGGTCACAAAACTTCAAGTCAGCTATTTTCAGGGAACCTTTATGAAGGAAGCCCCTGTTTTTGGCGTCTACCCTCAAGAACATCTGACAGAGGGCTTACTGTACTTTTGCACCCAACCACATTTAATCCATTTATAAGACCCCTTTGTATGAGATGCCTTGCCAGAGGAAATTGATGTAGGATATTGCAAATGGCTTTTAAGAATGTCTTTTCTATAGAAGAACTTTGTAGTTCTGAGAGCAAAGTGGGCTTTTCTTTTTTTCCATATTGTTATGACTTGACATCTCTGATGTGGAATGTTTCCAGCCAGTTATGATAAGAAAAAGCTGGACTTTTCACTCTTGTGGAAACCACAGCAGAAGAAAGCTATTATATTATCTATTCACTTACTCTCCTTCTGTAAATATAAATGCATTTAAGAAATGGGTCCAAGTTTGGGAAAGGGAAGTGGCAACACTTAAAAACCAGGCAATGAAAAATGGAAGGTTCAAGATGACAATGACTAGTCATGTGGACAACAAAGGATAAACATGTGCCTTACAGGGAGGAAGATATTTTCTCAGCCAGTAGTAAATTTTAGACTTTGAATTTCTGGGAATGAAAGCAAAAATTTTAAATTAAAAAACTGACATCACATGCTAACATTCGTTTTCCTTTGTAAGTAGGGCATTGTGAAGAAAGCAAGTGCCATCTTCAATCTCATCTCATAAAATAAAGGACAGTATGATATAAAAAATAGTAAGACAAAATTTCATAAAGAACATTTTAATAAGCCTATCTCTACGTAAAATATAACTGTGTTGGGCTTTTTAGGTTTTGTTTTTCATCTCACAACAGACCAGTGAGCTTGTCCTTACTGCCTGGCCCCATTTCAAGACGTGGTGCTGGGAACCGCTGTTCTGGGCCTTAAGAGTGTATTGGCTGTGAAGCCAGATGATCTGGAGTCAAGTCTTCACCTTGTCACAAGTGGCACTGTGGCCTTAGGAAAGTTACTTTCCCAAGTTTCCATTTCTGCATATATATATGTAATGTGGGTAAGGGTGATACCCACTATTTGTAAGGCTGTTGGGAGGATTAAGTAAAGTCAGGGACAATGACTGGTGCATAATGAGTGTGCAGCACTTGTCAGCACTTATCAGAAGACTGACATCCATCTGGACCATTATAAAGAAAGATTAAAGCGTTAAAGCAGAAATGTTAAAATGGCTCGCCTTAGAGGAGCATGTTTTGTTGTTTTTATTTCTTTGCTAAAGTCACATGTATTTTATCATTTACATTTATAAACAAACCATTTAGTAAATAAAGAGTATAAATTTGAAAGAAGAGGAATAATATCCCATGAAAATGTAGGTTGCCAGTATAGAAAATGGAATCCACAGAGGCAAAACTTACTTCTTTTCAAGAGAGAGACATAAGATCTGGGTAGCTGGTACAGTCTGGTCTCTGGGAGTTTGTTCTCTGTGGTTAGCTGGAGATAGCTCAGTGCTCCACTCAATCCTTAGGTGCAGGAATGTTCCCTGCACCACTTATTTTCTTTCTCTTTTTCTGATTTTGTCCTCATTAGTCAACTTCTGATTAATAACTTAGCTTTCCCAGTACTTCGGCCTGGAGCCTCACTCACCCCCAGCCTCCATCCTCTTGACCTGACAAACTCCTATTCATTCTTCAAGATGTCCTCTTATAAAAAGTTTCCTCTGTCTGCCAGTTCCCAAATTCTTTCACATTGAATTGTAATTTAAAAAAAAATTACCTTTCTTTCCATGAAATTGTGAGGTCTTGAAAAGCAAGGATGGCATTATCATCTTACTGGAAGATTTACTCTTTTTTCCATGTGTCACAGTGATGACAAAATAAGCCCTAATAAATACTTTTCACCCAATATTGTATAAATATACTGAATGAATGAAGATGAACTTGTATGTAAACAAGTGTTAGGTAGTGTGTTGTAACACGATAAAATGGATGAGCCATTTCTGGGGAAAATAATGTGCAGTCGATGTTTGAACACCATGGGTTTGAACTGTGAGGGTCCAATTACATGTGGATTGTTGTTTTTTTCAACTGACAATTTGAAAAAATTCACATATGAACTGTGTAGCTTAAAACATATGATGTAAACTTATGGTGACTATAGTACAGTGATGTAAGTGTATTTTCTCTACCTTATGATTTTCTTAATAACATTTTCTTTTGTCTAGCTTACTAAATTTATTGTAAGAATACAGTACATGATACAAAGTACATGTTAATCAACAGTAGGCTATTAGCAGTTAAGTTTTTGGGGTGTCAAAAGTTCTACATGGATTTTCAACTGTGTGAGGGGTCAGCACCCCAATCTCTGTATTGTTCAAAGGTCAATGGTATTTTTAAACTGATTTGAAAAGAGGACTTTCTTGAAGGGAGGAAGTTAACACCCAACCAAACAAACATAACAATAGCAATTCACATTTATTGAGTGTTTACTATATGCTGACACTCTTCAAAGTGGCTTACGTGCAGTATCTTCTTAACTTTTTACACTAATCTGATGAGGTTGTTATTACTACCCCTATTTTATAGATGTGGAAACGGAGGTTTAGAAAGGCTGAGTAATTCTCAGAGATCACACAGAGGCTGAGTAGTGAAGTTGAGACTTAAACCCAGGTCTGATTCTAAAGCTCGTGTGTATGTTCTACCACATTGCCAGGTAACATCCATCACCCAGAATAGCATCCTCAAAGCAATGGGGAATACCACCATCGATTTTGACAGTCTCCATCCCAGGCATGTCATCTGTAGCCTGTTTTTTGCAAAAGCATTACACTTCAAAGGAATATGTCTGCAGAAATACATGTAGCTATTATAGTTGCAAAGATTCTAAAATTTTGCTGATGGATAAAATTATATACAGAGGTGGGAAAAAGTAGGTTTACAATTATAACACAAATTAATAATTGATAATTAATAAATAATAATACAAAAATAAACTGTGTTTCACATACCACTGTAAGCCTACTTTTGCTTACCCCCTCTATTTGGAAACTTGAGAAGAGTTTTACATGGGAATGAAATTAATTTTGCAAAAGGCAACAACTGAGAAAAGAAACTAACGAAACAGGTACAAATGTGGGGCATGCAAAAAAAAAAAAAAAAAACTGCGAAGATTCAATTTAAAACAGTCCCAATTACTTTGTATCTGAAGAGCTCAAACACTATGAAACTTACCTTGGGGCAGATGAATCAGTGCTCAATTGTAGATATGCTAAGCTGCCAGCATTCTCTAATAAGTGATACACAGAAAATGGGCTCAGTTTTAGATCTTTTCATTTAAGATCTAGTTCTTTTTTTTTTTTTTTACCCACGAAGTTAAACTTAGTAAACAAACGAAAAGATTTTAAAATATTTCTTCTCACTAAATTTTTTTTCATTAAAGGACTATTAACTAGTTTTTAAAAAATCTGTACTTATTAGTGAAAACACTGCTTAATTACAGCACTGATTACTATCTTTTACTAATCCCAAAGTCTACAAGGCTCCTAGTAACTAGAAACTCAACACGATTTAGAAAATAAATCACAGCAAAATCCTGGAAAAATAAAAGTACTTTACCACAAGTCCTTTTGACCTCTTATCATCCATTTAATGTTCTCTGACTTTCTTGAAGACTGGGTTTATGTTGACTATTACTTTCATATTATCCACAGTTTCCGGGAGTGAATGGACTGGATTGAATTTTCATCTTCTTGGAATTGGTCCAAAGATCAGTTTCCTTTGAAGTCAGTTTTAACTATGCTTTTGAAATAGCAGAGGAGGATCAAGATTATTTTTACTATTTTCTTGACCATAGCTGCTCTTGGCATACTTTAGTGTGTAATACTTGCCCATTTGGTTTTAAAGCTGTGCCAATAAGCCAAGAAGCCTCAATGACTTGAACAAATACTATATGATACCACTTATATGTGGGATCTAAAAAAGCTGAACTCATAATAACAGAGAATGCTGGTTACCAAGGGCTGGAGGGTTTAGTGTATAAACTACCAACTACTGATAAGTAAGTCCTAGAGCTCTAATACACAGCATAGTGACTGTAGACAGCAATATTGTATTATAGACATCAAACTTGCTAAGAGAGTAGATCTTAATTATTCTTACCATAAAAGAAATTATGTGATGTGACAGAGGTGTTAGCTAATGCTATCATGGTGATCATATTGCAATATATAAATGTACCAAATCAACATGTCATACGTCTTAAACATACATGATGTTACATGTCAATTACATCTCAATTTAAAAAATTTTAAAACTTTAAAAAAGAGTCTTACTGGCTTGAAATCCATGTACAATATGGCAAAATGTGATTTTAACTTTTAAAGACAAAAAGAATACCCTTTATCCTTTACTTTTCTCATTTCTTTGGGGGAAAAGATGAATTCATTGCCAGGGTGAAAAGTGTGCTGCCTGTAATTATATGGTATATCTAAGAAAAAGCTAGGTTCAAATCACTAATACAGCTCCTTTTATAAAACAAGACTTGACTTGGGTGGATAAAAGCAACATTGGGAATCAGACCAAGGAAAGAAATCAACTCAGATGTCACTACGTTTTATTATGAAACTAACAATAGCATGAAATTACTTTTTAAAAAAATTCAGAAACAGCTTACACTTATTCCCAGTTAGAACTAATTATTGGTCCCTGGTTGAACTTTAGAAAGATTTAAACTGATATGAAACCAAGTGTTCAGAATACACTAGCAAAATCTTCTTAATTTAATGATCAGAAAAAATAGATCAGAAGGTTAAATGTAGCATCAAATCCTTAAAAAAATACTTAAATGGCCACACATTGTCACATCACCTGGGACATGGTAGAACAATGACTTCTTTCAACAGAATTGTGTAAATATTTGACCTCCAATGTCATTATGGTTAATGTATATTCTAGATCTCAGAGGATATTGATACAGAGGCTTTGCTTTCTGATTGTCTCCCTAATAGCCTTTGCTTGCTTGGGAAAGAGTGATAATGTACTGAATCCTTAACTTGGTACAGTTCAACTCTTAGTCAATAGATAAAACAATAATGATCTCATCCTTTGATGATGTAAGTTCATGAGACTTGTAAATCAGTACATAATAATAATAACTTCTGGGTTAATTATTAACTCTCAGGAAATAGTCTCATTGATGGCCTTCAGGACTAACAGCATTTCCTTTATTTAATTCTGAAAAGATTTGATGTAGTTGGTGCACCTTCATGAATGTCCCATAAAATAAAAGTTGATTAAAATTACACTAATATTTCTAGAAACTGATATTATTCTTGCAATTTCCTATTAGTTTGCAACATATTGCCCTATATTAAATCACTCATTTTGATAACTATGTGAGATGAAGATGCACAGATGGTATTTCTGAGAATGGCATCAAAGCATTTAAAATGCTCATTGGCAACATATTGCATATTTATATGTGAGTGGAAAGTCATCTTTTGGCTACATGAATGCTGCAAAAAATAAACACACTTTGGTCTCTGAAGCAAAGTTTAAAGTTCTTATGGCAATATCTGTTTCTTCACTTTGCTTACCAGGTACAATAAAATAGTCAGCGTTTATCAGTCAACTCCATTTACCAAACACCCACTGTGCCTTCAGCATCAGGCGCTGGGGAGCCTCAGAGAGAAAGACACTCAAGGACTTTCTAGTTTAATGGGGGAGAAGGAGAACACAAATGTGTACATGTAAACAGCAGGGCTAGAGAAGTAGAAACAAACACACAACTCTGAGCATCTGTGCAAAGACAGAGGCGGGAACTGATTGAAGAAGGGGGTGGGTGAGTGGAATGAGTGAAGCAACTGAAATGAGGTGAGTCTTGTTTTGTTAAGGCTGTGTCCGTGTTTGAACAAAACTTATTTTGCATTTCTCAAAAGATGAGTAAAAATGAATACACGAGCAGAATTTTTCATTCCATTTTTGTGTGGTTTGGAAGAGTCTGGGATTTCAGGGGAAGGAAGTGAAGAAAATGCCTATGGCAGTGGTTCTTGGCGTAATCCTGAGCAGAACAGCAGCACCATTGGGCACTTATAAGAAATACAGATTACCAGGCCTCACCCCAGAACTACTGAGGGCGGTAACCTCAGAGGGGAGCCCTTCTCTCTGTGTTTCCACAAGCCCTCCAGGGCAGCCTGTTGCTCACTTAAGTCTGAGAACCACTGCACTCTGAGGTGAGTCTGAGCCTGGAGCAAGGGTTGCACTCCTTTGAAATGGCAAGTCTAGACAGAGGCCAGCTAACATCTATAGGAGGCATTCTAGAAGAAAGAAGCAGCTGGGGAAGAGGAGGTAGTAAAGACCTCAAAACTCACCACCAGAGGCTACACTGAGCCCTCTGAAATATTATGTCAGAGCCATGATTCTGTATTTATGTCTTAAGAGAATTTGAACTTTTGCATTTCCTGACTTTTATGAGAATGTTGAGTGTTGTAATTCCATGAGGCTTTTTAATGTAACTTCCTTTGCTTAAGGAAAAGATGAGATGATGGGAAGGAGGTTTAAAAGGGAAGGGTGGTGACTAGTGGTGAAATGGTAAAAACAGAGAAACCATTTTCAAAAGGAATAAAGCATCAGCAATGTTATTCTTGAAAGACGTTGCTGCAAAACTGTATACATGTACTGAAACATAACAATAAATTAATAATAAGCAAAGCTGATATTTATATAGTGCTCATGATGTGCCAGGCACATGTATTAATTTATTAATCCTCACAGCAACTTCTGAAGTATGGCCTATTATTCTTCCAAGGTGAGAAATGAGGCAACTATTATAGCACAGAGAGGTTAAGAAACTTTCTCAGAGTCACACAGCCAGAGCTGGGACTAGAATTTATGCTTTCAGGCTGTGTTTTTAACTGTTAAAATATGGTATGCTGTAAGAACTTAAACACTTGTTGACAACTATTTCTATTTTGAAAGAGTGACTCATTGTTCTAAATTGTTTGGCATTTGAGAATTAAGCTTCAGGGCCTGACGACTTTCTTATTTAATTTTCTGGTTGGCCAGCCGAGTATTTCCTGAGTCTACCCAGTTCTCATAGAAGATAGCCAAAGCTGACTGTGGGTAGAGTAAATCAGTAACAAAATAAAGGTTAGGCTCACTGCCCAGAACACAGCTTGAAAAGACTCTGGACTGATCTCTCTTCAATCCAGAACAGTTTTGCTGGGCCTCAGCAATCCCAACAGGGTTTAGGAGCTCCAAAAAGACCTGGGTTGCATGGGGTGGAGAGAGGTAGAGGAAGGGGAAAAGAAGCACTCAGTGGGTTTGTTGATGTCGTCTTGTTTTCTATGGGTCATTCTCAGGACAAATGGGCATCACCATTTATTAATGAGGAGAATGAACTTTGGGGTCAATTGACAGCCAGGATTAGAGGCCCAACTCCTTTCCTTGCTAAATGTGGGAACTTAATGCTATGCCTCAGTTTCCTCACTTATAAAATGCACGTAATGTACATTTTGTGTTGTGGAGAGGATTAAATGCTTGGCACAGAGCAAGCCTTAAATAGGTATTAATCCTTCTTGTCTACTGACTTCCTGCTACATGCCTGGCACTGTTCTCTAAATTGTTGACACCACCAGCAACCAGGGACTACTGTTTCTCATGACCCTATGACTTAGGTATCTCTCATTTTGTAGAAGAGGAAACTGAGTCTCAGTGGGGTCATTTGCCTGAGGTGACAAAGTGAAGCTTTAATCAAGGTGATCCTGAGCCCAAGGCTCGGTGGCACTGGTGTCCCCTCTCCCACAGGCAGTTGTTGTTCCTACGTGTGCCTCCACTGGATTGAAAGAATCGGCTCGGGTCTTGGGGGTCCTGCGGAAACTGCTACTGAGTTACTGCTTTGTTCACATTTTTAAAAGCTGGATTTGAAGCAGCTTTTAATCTCTTCATTCATTAACTATAACCACCCTGTGGGAATAACACTGCCCCCCCACTCCCAGGTAGTCTTATAGATGTGTCAGTACAGTATAAGAATTGTTTGATGCAGCCTGCAATTTGCTTGTGATTATCTGCCCATTTGAGTGATTCAGACGTGGAATGAGTCACATACGAGGATTTCTCTGAGGAAACCACTGCAGACTCAGTGGTCACATTCCCTGACACTTCTCACAACCTGCCCTTGTGCTGTCACCGATACACTGACATCATACACTTGGCCCTGTCTGTTCCTTGTTTACATATGAAAAGCCAGCTGGTCCTGATCAGGAGAAGGAACATGAGTCAGGGTCCACTATGACCTCTGACCTCTGCCCAAGCCTGGGTTGCTGTGCTGTGCCAGGCACACTGCTCAGCCTCAGGCTGCTGCAAATGTAATTTGCTGTTCTCTGCTCAGTCACGCAGCAGATTTGGACTTCTTTGGTAGATTGATTTCTCCCCCTGGTGCCTTACTGTGTCCATGTCAGACAAGAAAGGGCAGTATTGGGGACCCCAAAATAGGTACCCTAGCTGTGCTGTGGGAGACTGAAATTCAAGGGGTATATTAAATGGGCCATTAGCTCATATTTGTGCATGTTTTACAGTTATTTACATAGTAAATCTCCTGATTTTATAGTATTTGCTAAAAGTATATTGTATATTAAGAAAATAAAGAATCAAGAAACAAAATTAACAATATCAATGTCTACATAAACCTAAAAATAGAGACTGTATTTGACTTTTAGGTATCAGGTTGAAACATACAGAATTTCCAATATTTAATATTTTTGATCTATAAAACCAGAATAGCCCTTGGGAAACAATGGAGTTAAAATTAGGTGAGAAAAGAAAAGATTCAGAAATATCAATATGAAAGTCCCCTCCCATCCTCCACAAGTTATTAACACAAGTGACAAACTATCTGAGGAATTTTAGCTAGAAAATTTAGCAATATCTTTATTGGAGAGAGGTGGGAAATATTTATAATTCAGGATAGATACATTCAATTAAGAGAAAATATGGGGGGAAAAATATTATCAGGGCACTGACAACTTTTGGAGTCTCAGTTTTCTCATCTGTAAAATGGGAGCATTGTATTGGATGATTAAATGTGTAGCGCCTGAGACTTCATGGATACTTGAAACAGGCATGGAATTTGGAAACCAACTCTGTGAGTCAGGATGCTCTACAGTAGACAGAAAATCTTTTTGGAAGATGTATGAAAAAGGCAGATCA
Organism: Furipterus horrens; assembly: GCF_987537825.1. NCBI lineage: Eukaryota > Metazoa > Chordata > Mammalia > Chiroptera > Furipteridae > Furipterus > Furipterus horrens. Next base: position 166,675,883 of record NW_028327174.1, read on the forward strand.
ATTTGCTTGGACTACTAATAGATGATTTTTGTTACCATCGTCCTTGAAAACATTTTCCCCTATCTCAATGTGGCAAAGGGTGTACAACACAGACCTTCACCCTCCCCAGAGGATGCCAAGGAGCTACAGGGGGCTATGGAAAAAGAAGGAGCCTTTTTGGGCAGTTAATAAGCCAATCGTCGTCGTCGGCAGCCGTCCGTCTCGAGAGACGATGGTGTAGCTTCTTAAGAGTCTATCTGCACCGCTGAGAATGGCTGTGCAGTCCAACTCGGGAGTGACACGGTATCTGTCTCCTCCCGTGTTGAATCGACATCTTGCGATGACGCTGGAGTGTCCTCTCCAGTGAAGCTGAAGCTACAGAGCCTGGGCAGGGTGATATGGAGGGTCTGCTGTTGCCCATGCAGCAGACCCCCCCTCTCTTCGCAGCTGAAGGGTCCAAGGGAAAGACGGAGTCAATACAGCTTGGCTTCAGGTGCGCCACAGGAGTTGCCGGTGTTGACTACAACGTCGAACCGCCTTAGGGACTCCGGCTCCGGATTTTCTGTCGGGGTTTACTCCCCTAGCCTTTCCCCTGAAGAGGTATGCCGCAAGGCAGCGGAGGTTTTTTGGAGTCAGAGTTTTCCTTCTCTGAATAAGCCAATCAGGTAAGAGCAATTTATAGATGTGGTGGAGAGAAGCAAAATCTCCTTGGAAATATCATGATAATGTCTGTATTTTCAAGGAAGTCCATTGACAAGGATTAAAATCAGTGCTTCAGATGGAAATGAGCTCCATTCAAGGAAATGGCATGATGCTAATAGGTAACATTTTTAATATATCAGTAATGTGCCAGGCACTCTTCCAAGTGCTTTAAATGCATGGATTCTCTTAATCCTGATAACTCTCTGAGTTCCGTACTGCTTATTCAGATGATAAAACTGAGGCACAGCTGGGATGTAAAGGTTGGCAGTCCACACAGAAATGGATTAGAAAAGGCTGGATAACCCAATGAGGAGAGAAACTTTTAACTAGAAAAGAAGCATTCTTTTAGCTTGAAATAGTGGGAGAAACCGATGTTTCTAACCTAGTTTTGTTGTGATTCATTTTCTAGAACATGATATTTTATGTCATTTAATTATATTGTATACACATATGCACACAGTTCTTATTCTCAGCTCCTCTGTTGTCTTCATAAATCCTAAGATAACGAATCTTTCCAGAAATTGTTAGAGTAGTAACTGGATGGGTGGGGCCACACCTGATCTTGCAGTGTAAGTACAGGGTTTGGTGTCTTCCTAACTTGGGTTAAAATTCCAACTCTGTGTGTCAACCTTGTGACCCAAAATTCCAACTCTGTGTGTCAGCTTTGTGACCCATAATAAAATAGGTTTAACAATACCTACTTCACAGAGCTGCTGGGAGGTTTAAATGAGATTAAATGTATAAAGTAGTTAGTGCAGTACCTAGCACATAGTAAAATGCTTAGGAATCATTTCTAGAGTCATCAGACAAGGTAAGCCCCCTCCTTTCATAATGCTCACTTCTCCAGGTTTAGCTGGAGGGTGACACTTTATAATCTTGCTCCTCAAGGTACCACAGTGGACACAACAAATAGAAATATATGTAAAGTAATAAACTTGTTCATTTTCTTGCCAGTTTTATGGGCCAAACAGGATCTACACTAATCATTTGAATGATGTGATAAAGGCAGTGCTACTAAGCTCAGAGTTTTAGTGGGACAGCTCTTCTCATAGATGCTTGTGCTAGACCTCCCTTTCCCCAATTTGTTTTTTTCATTTCTGTGCACAAAGCCAGAGCTGTGTATATTTTTGTGCCCAGTATTCTCATATGTTGATTTTTTTCACCTACTAAAATGTAGTGAGTTTAAGAAAAGTTCAATTAAAATGAAACATAAATATTTTCTTTCTTACTGTGTCATTAAAAACTCTCACCCCCACTCCCTGAAGTTACTTGGCACCCACCCAAAGGAAACATTTTCCCTCCTTGGCCCCCAGCATTTAAACACAGAGGAAACAGATCTGCTTAGTTTGTCTCGACAGGATCCTTACATGTGGAGAGGAGCAGAGGTTTCAAAGGACTGGAAAATAGAGTGCAAAGTAGAAAAGTAAGCAAAAAAGAAAAAGATGGAGAACAAAAGCTAAAAGAGGGAGACAAGAAAGTGATTTTCTAGAACAAGCCCAGAATGGACAGTTTCTGGAAGATGGCATCTTACTTTGGCTTTCTGCATCGAAGGTATAAAGCTCACCGTTAGGTGATGACCTCCCCCAGAAGAGAGTGATGTAGTACGGTTATTGTTCTAGTTATTTTTGGTGGGTCCCAACAGTATTCAACACAGCTGGTCCTTCAAGTTTATGCTATCACATGATAGATCATCTTTACTAGCAGCAGTAGCACTAATATTTATTAAATATTTACTATAAAGTAACAAGGGTTAGGTTCTTTAATCCTTAAAAAATTTTGTGAGTTAGATACGACTAGAATCCCAATTTTAAAGATGGGAAGTCTAAGGCTTTGTGAGATTACAACTGGTAGATGATGAAACCTAAATTTGTATCCCAGCACTTGGACTCTGGAGCTTGTGCCCCATATATATTCTGTAGTACGCTCCATGTTTTTGGACAACTTTTCAAAGCTCTTCTTATTATAACTCCTCTCCCTCCCCCTGCTCTTCTTAATCTTCCTGCCTTCCCCTCTTTACATGAATCCCACCCACAGAGTCAGGTTCTGTTTTGTAAGTGATGGATCATTCCATTCTATTTCCAATCACAGAGCTAAGGGACTCCTACTAGTTGTCTTCCTGATAGTCACTAATCCAGTGAAATCAGCATCAGACTCCACAAACAATTCAAATAAGGGGAACTGCTCCATCTAGAGTTCCATTTTGCACATAAATTATTTGCTATTTCCATGCGAAGCCCTTACTCCCTGCCTCCCTTCCACAGAAGGCTTTGTCTTGTTTACACATTAGCTTTCTATTCCAGATCAGACCCCAAATAACCTGATCTGTGGTGCTGTACACAGCAAGTGGTTTCCTGTAGATATTTGGAGGGCAGCACAATCTTTTTATCTTCTCTTTCCTAAACAAATATGTCTCCATTTAAACCTTTTTTTCCTAGGAAACTGCTCTTTTCTTCTTCTCAGATTCTGAACTCTCTCTTTGTCTCTTCCATCCCATCATTTAGGATCTTCAATTGCTGTTCTGCTCACTTTAAAACAATATAGTCAAAACCGAAGTGAGGATGGACTATTATTACTTTACATTGTGCTCATTTTAATTGGCCCACCCGTACATTCATCTAGAAGAAAAATTTCACCTGTAAAGTGATACAGAGGCAGTTAAAATGCAGATAAGAGTATCTCTGATCTTCTTCATCTATTGAGGAGGTTGACATATTTGTAAAGAGGATGCAGAGTTTTGTACTTACAAAGTTCAATTCCAAATAAGAAAAATCCCTGACCCTTAAAAGCAGTGGTTCCAAAACTCCTTAAAAATGGCTGGTCAGGCCCGACTGCTGTGGCTAAGTGGATTGAGCGTTGGCCTGCGAGCCAGGTGTCGCTGGTTGGATTCCCAGTCAGGGCACATAACTACGTTGAACGTCAGGTCCCCAGTTGGGGGCGTGAGTGAGAGGCAACCACACAGAGATGTTTCTCTCCATCTCTTTCTCGTTCCCCCTCTTTCTAAAAATAAATAAACAAACAAATAAATAAATTATTACAAAAAGAAAGGCTGGTCAAAAAGATTCCCAGAGCAGATTGGCTTCTTATGGTTGTGTATGATCATATATGGGGTGTATTTCTAGCTGTGTGGATGTGAGAAATTAATCTCTATGCAGGTCAGTTTCCTCACCTATGAAATGAGGATAATAAAAATAACTACCCAGGACTTCTGGCCAAGATGGAGACCTAGACAGACACACTGCATCTCCCTCCACAACTAAGAAGGAATACAACTACCTCAAAACTAGAGCCAACCAGAAGTTCCAGAAAATCATGCTGCATGGAAGTCCAACAAACAAAGATATAATGAAGAAATACTCATCCACAGGTAGGAGGGATGGAGCCGGGGCTGAGAGGACACGGTGTGGTGGCAGGAGCAGCAGCAGCAGCAGTAACAGCAGGCTGGTGGAAAGTCCAGTCACATGTTTTAAAAAGTTGAGAGAAACACCTGGCTAGCGTTCCCAGCACCAGACCAGACCGCACAGCTCATGGTCCCAGTGCCAGGCAAAATCAAGCCACATTGGTTCTGACTACAAACCAGTGGGGGTTGGGGCATAGGAAGAAACTGCCGGTCTCTCAGCAGAGTACACTTGTTTAAAGGGGCCCCACTATTCTAGAATGTCCACAGACCCACCCATTCTGGAAACAATGGCCAGGGCAACAGCAAGAGGGGCGCGTGTCCCATATGGGAAGTGGGAGAAGTGCCTGGAAAAGGGGAAAGTGCTGAGCAAGTGGCATTGTTCCCTCTCAGACCCCTCCCCCACATAAAGCACCATAATGTGGTGAAATAGGTTGCCCATACTGATCAAAGCATAAAGCTCTGCCTCTTACAACATAACAGGTGCAACAGCTCTACCTAAGACTCAGAGGCAAACAAATACAGGAGCCTGTCAAGATGAGGAGACAGAGAAGTATGGCCCCAAAAGGGGAACGGATCAAGGTTCCAGTGGGAGAACTAAGTGACGAGGAGATAACCAACCTAACAGATGTACAGTTCAAAACACTGGTGATAAAGATTCTCAGAGGTTTGACAGGTATGCTTAAGTATGGCAAATGCTTAAAGGAAGAAGTGGCCCTGGCTGGTGTGGCTCAGTGGATTGAGCACCAGCCTGTGAACCAAAGGGTCAGCGGTTCAATTCCCAGTCTGGACACATCCCTAGGTTGTAGGTGAGGTCCCCAGTTGGGGATGTGGAAGAGGCAACCACACATTGATGTTTCTCTCCAACTCTTTCTCCCTCCATTCCTCTCTTTCTAATAATCAATAAATAAATTAAAAAAAAAAAAAGGAAGGAAGAAGTGAAGGCTATGCTAAATGAAACGAAGGAAAATCCATACAATACCAATGGTGAAGGGAAGGAAACCAGGATTCAGATCAATGATTTGGAACATAAGGAAGAAAAAATCAGTCAACCAGTTCAGAATGAGGAAACAAGAATTGAAAAAAATGAGGAGAGGCTTAGGAACCTCTGGGACAAGTTTAAACGTGCCAACATCGGTATCATAGGGGTGCCAGAAGGTGAAGAGGAAGAGCAAGAAATTGAAAGCTTATGTGAGAAAATAATGAAGGAAAACTCCCTAAATTTGACAAAAGGAAATAGATATACAAGTCCAGGAAGCACAGAGTCCAAAACAAGCTAGACCCAAAAAGGACCACAACAAGACACATCATCATTAAAATGCCAAAGGTTAAAGATAAAGAGAGAATCTTAAAAGCAGCAAGAGAAAAGCAGAGAGTTATCTACAAATGGGGTGCCTATAAGACTGTTAGCTGATTTCTCAAAAGAAACTTTCCAAGCAAGAAGGAGCTGGCAAAAAGTATTAAAGTTGATGAAAAGCAAGGACTTACATCAAGATTACTCTATCCAGCAAAGCTATCATTTAGAGTGGAAGGGCAGATGAAGTGCTTCCCAGACAAGGTAAAGCTAAAGGAGTTTATCATCACCAAGCCATTATTATATGAAATGTCAAAGGGACTTACTTAAGAAAAAGGCAATCAAAATTATGAACATTAAAATGAAAACAAACTCACAACTATCAACAACTGAATCTAAAAAATAAAAACAAAATCCAACTAAGCAAACCAGAATAGGAACAGAATCATAGGTATGGGGAATCATTTGGAGGGTTATCAGCTGGGAGGGGGAAGGGGAAGAAATGGGGAAATGGTACAGGGATTGAGAAGCATAATTTTTTGGTACAAAATAGACAGGGGGAAGTTAAGAATAATATAGGAAAGGGCGAGGCCAAAGAACTTATGGGATTGCTGGAGGGAAGGGGAGTACTGGGCAGAGGGGAGCAAAGGGAAAAAAAAATTGGGACTACTGTAACAACATATTTAATAAAATATACTTTAAAAATAAGTACCTTATAGGGTTGGCATGAGGAATAAATTATAAATATATCTCAAAACTTTACCTAACATTGGAAGTTTAAGATATTACCTATTATTATCATTCATATAAAATGCTAGATTTCCTCTTTGTTATTTTAGTAGTGTCAATTTGCCACTCATACATTTTTCCTTCCTTCCTTTCTTCCTTTGAAACAGATGTATTTACTTAATACCTAATGTATGCCAGACACTGTGCTAGGCTCTGGAATACAATGGTAAGCAACAAAAGAGTCCCTGCCTTTGTGCACTTTACAGTCTAGTGGGGAGTCCAGACAGAAATTAAACAATCACACAAGATTATACAAATGTCCTATGGTGTACTCAATGTAGAATTCATGAGCTGGTTGATGGTGCCAAGTGAGTTCAAAACAAGGGGGTTTGGCCTAAACCAGGCAGGAGAGGGTCTTCCTCAGGCATCCCTCAGGAGCTGATATGAGTTAAGAGCTGAATACGAGAAGCAGACAGCTTGGCAAAGCAGTGACGGAAGAGTGTCCCAGGCAGGGGAATGAGAGCAGAAAGAGTGTGTGTGTGGAGGGTTGGGGGGTTAAGGGGTGGAAAGGCATGATGGAACAAAAAAAAGGAAAAGGGCAAGAGGCACAGATGAAGCAGAGTTCTCTGGGCCAAATGAACAGGATAAGTTTTTGGAGCAATGGGGAGCCAGAGAAAAAATTTTAGTTAAATTTTATTTTTATGTTTGGGGTATTCAGGTTTTAACAGTATTATTTCAGTTTTCAAAGGATTACTGTCAATGAATCACTGTGAATTAATGTGAAGAATAGTTTGGAGGAGACTAAGCAAGATGCAAGAGACACAAGATGCAGTAATCTATGAGAGATGACATTCATAGACTACACAGGGTGTGGTTAAGGGGAGTGATTGTGGATGGATGTGAGCAGCGTTTAACAAATAACATTCATAACTGTTAGAGTTGCATAAGGCTGGGGATGGGGCAGAGAGACCTGAGTCCCATTGATGACTCCATTAACTCTAATGAGACTGAACATTTTCCCATTTGTTTCTCTCTAGTGACCAAAAGGTAGAGCGTACAATATGTCGGGTCTTTTATAGAGTTGAAGTAGTTAGTAGACCTGAAACATTTGAGAAGGGCTGCTTAGGAGTACTTGATTAGCCAACATAAAAGAGGAAGTTGACCATCAACCCTTGTTTTTGTTTTGTTTCAGCTGTAGAAATCACTTTTGATTGCTCTCTGACTCAACTAAACAACTCCCTGTCACCTTATCCCTTTGACGGTTGGTTCCACTTCTATATTTTCACTGGTACATGATTTTCACTGATAGTAGAAGTTCAGCACCCAGACCTGTGGCTGTGAAAATACTTGCTCCTCTCCAGAACCATTAGTACTTCTGGGAAACACATCACAGTGCCAACCACTCAATGGTCCTGAAGTGACCCTGTTATTTTGGGAGATAGTAAAGGAAATGGTATTTAAAAAAAAAACCCAAGTGGCACTCACTTGGGCATTGAAAGGTGTAAGTGATAAAACACTCACTATCCTTAAAGACGAGGGGAGAAAATGTGTGCTGGATGTTCCCCAGACTCTCTCTGTGTCAGCAAAATATATCTGAGCTTGGTGAAATAACCCAGAACCAAAGTGTTCTCTTCAGTTGAATAATTAGGCAACAGAGGTGGTCAGTTTAGAAACAGTATCTTCTTTTTCTGTTCTTGTTTTAGAATTTTTATTACAAACAAAATATAATCCATGAGCAGATTCAAGAGCATTGAAAAAAGACAGCTAGATTTTAGAGGAGGCCATGTATTAGTCATTTTTGTAAACTAGCAAATCCATGGTGCAATAGATACTCAATGAATGTTGGATAAATGTTCATCTATGTTTTCCTGAGGTATTTATATGGTATGGTGAGTTAATAAATTTTTTTTCACCACTTGGTAGAAATGGATGCTTCGTGTACTCTATATTTATTTATTTTAAACACTATTTAGTTACAAGGATGTGCTAAAATGAAATAATAAGGAAACCAGGCTTTGTATGATTTTATACACACAGGCAGATGCACTTGCTAACAAGGTGCAGCTATAGAAGCTTTTCCCTGGAAGATGCTTTTGCCACGTAAATTGTACTAGAATGAGGTATTGACATGAGAGGAAGGGAAAGTAAGATAAAACTCGCAGCTTAATTTCTAGACAAGATTGCTATTTTAAAAGTGACTTGTAAGTGCTTCTTGTGTACCTGGCACAGGCACTAGAGACGACTTACTGATGATTTGTGATTTCAAATGACCCAGAACATGGTCCAATGATCTTCTGTCCTTTGAATCAGTTTGTTCTCTTGATTACTGCTCTGTACTTTCCCACCATCAGCTTCCTATTCAGGGCCCCATTTCTATTTTCTATCTTGTTGAATGTGTCCCTTTACCTCATTTTCACAGTACTCTAGTCTTGACTTTTTCTTGTTGCTAGATTACTCTTTCACTGGTTCTCAAATTGTGGTTCTCATTCCAACATCATTAGCATTACCTGGTAACATAGTAGAAATGCCAGTTTTGGGGCCCTACCTTGAACCAACTCAAGAAGAAACCTTGGGCTTGGGGCCAAGCAATTTTACTTTAACAAGCAGACTATTTCAAATGTGAGAATCATTGCTATATGTAAAGGTCAGTTCTGAGCATATCACCTCAGAGAAATGAAAATTAAAATGACAAGGAGATGTTACTTCACATGCACAGAATTACAGCATTATTTACAATAACCAAGGTATGGAAGCAACCCAAGTGCTCATCAACAGACAAATGGTTAAAAAAGTAGTGGTGCATATATGCAATGGAATATTACTCAATCATAAAAAAGAATGAAATCTTGTCATTTGCAACAGCACGGGTGGACTTAGAGGGCATTGTGCTAAGTGAAATAGGCCAGACAGAGAAAGACAAATACCATATCATTTTACTTATATGTGGAATCTAAAGAACGAAATAAATAAACCGAACAGAAACAGTCTAATAGATACAGAGAGCAGGCTGGTGGATGCCAGAGTGGAAGGGGATTGGGGGCTGGGTAAAAAAGGTGAAGGGATTAAGGAGTGACTGGTAGTTACATGATAGGTATGGGGATGTAAAGTACAGCAGAGGGAATATAGTCAATAATATTGTAAAAACTATCTATGGTGCCAGGGGGGTACTCAAAATATGGGGGGTGGTGCACTTGGTAAAGTATATGACTGTCTAACTGCTATGCTGTACACCTGAAATTAATACAAAATAATATAGAATGCTAGCTTTAATTGAAAATAAAAAAAGACAAAAAGAAATAAAAAAAGAACATATCACTTCACAATTTCATTCTTTCCAATCCCTTCAGTTCCATATCCCAGGGAAAATCACTTTCGCCATTTCTATTTTAGTTCTTCCTATGCCTACCTCTACTTATATAACTAATAAACAAATGCTTTTATGTAAAAGTAATTTTATAATATTACCTACTAACTTCTTGACATGGTAGACAAAATTTAAATAGATATAATTTTAGGTAGACAAAATTTGGTAGCCACTTCATCCCCCTCTTCACTCTTCTCAATATGTCTTCAGTTAAATCTTAATTTTATGCCAGCTTCATTTTGGCAGAAAAGGTGATCTCTTTCATGGAATGTTTTCAGATACTGTTCTTTCCCTCCTTCATAGAGTTTTCCATCTCTGTTAATGCCTTTCCCCTCACTTCTCCTATCCTGACGTCTCCTTGTATTACAGCAATGTTTTTATGTGTGTAAAAGCCAGGGAAATCTAATTTTTTTGCTTTCTTTGCATCTTCCCAAGACAAAGCACAGGGCCTGGAATAAGGTATAGACTGAGTAAATGTGGCCAGTTTAAGCATTAAGTAAAATATATGCCTGATCTTTGAGGCTTGCTGGTGGGAGAGAAGTACTAGAAATGAGTTTTCCCTTTCCAATATGGTTTTCTAATATTATTGTAGAGAATATTAGACTGGAGTCAGGAGACTTGAGCCAGACCAGTCTGCTTGGTGACTTCTTCTAAAACCTTCAGTAAGGTACTCAATGGCTTTGCTTCCATTTTTCACCTATAAAGTGGCAACAATAGTATCTGTGGACATAATTGTAGTAATACCAAATGCAACAGCACATGTTATTAAGTATAAGGTCCTATGTTGATTTGTTATATTTAAAACAAAAAGACAACCCATTTTATGGTTGCATATAGGGCTATAGAGAACATTAGAAACAACCTTTAAATAGAAAACTTCATTTTTAGATTATTCAGAAGGTCTTTCTTCGAACACCAGCCTAAGATTTTGGGGGGCGGGAGTGAGGAGGAGAAATTGTATTCTCATTTGAAATTTGAAGCAAGAAAATTCAAATGTTTAGTACCATTTGTCTATTCTTACTTGATGAGAAATCAGCATTACTGGCAAGCTTTCATACTTTGAAGAGATTTTAAGCTTTATCTTGATTTTATGGTTGAAAAAAAAATCAACCAAAGATATGTTTCAAGTCCTTGGCCAGCCCTACCCATTAGAAAAGTGTGAACTACTGTTCTGTCAAAACTAATTAAACCTTAAATGTATAACCAACTCTTAATTATCAAGGTTAATGGGACTACATACATATATAATTATATCTTACATTTTATACAGTACTTTTAAATCTTCAAAGTACTTTTCACTGTATTGCACATATAAAGCAGATGGATTTTTTAAAATCCACAAATACAGTAAAAAAGAAATCTTGGAATCAATAATTTCAACTTTGTATCTTTCCAAAGCTATTAGAAATAGTAAATTTGTTTGGTAGAACTTTCATCACCCTACTCTTTCCTAGAACCCTCTCAACTAAAGTGGATACATGACTGAAAGATCTGGAGGAATCTTCAGAGGAAAGGAAGCCAAGGAGAAAAAGAAGCCATGGACTTGGGCCATCTGCAAAACAGATCATTAGCTCCAGAATAACTGTATATGTGACCATATCCAGGAAGCCCAGAAGGAGATGAAAAGGCATAAGAGATGATGCATAATAGGAGTATTTACAGGGATCTTTTCCTTGCCATTCACTCAACAAGCATTACTGAGCACTTATGGTATGTCAGGTGCTTCCAACAAAGCAGGGGGATATAGCAATGAACAACCCAGGCAAGACTGCTGTGTTATAGGGATGACCTCTTGAATGGTGAAGACAAACAGAAAACAAGAACAAAATACACAAAGAAGTTAACTTCAGTAGCACTAAGCACTGTGAAGTCCATAAACCCAGGAACGTGATTAAGGAGGGGATGCTATTTTAGACAGGGCAGCCAGGGAAAGCCTCTCACTATGTCTGAGCTATAACCTGTAAAAGGAGTGTATTCTGTGTAGGTCTGCTAATCAGAATGATGGAATGAATGAACTCACCAAGAATGTTAGAGGGAAGAAGGTCCAGGCCCACCCCAGTTCTGTGGTTATTCAATTTGTGTCCTTTTGTGGATATTTCTAAAACCTCTCTCTGATTTATTGCCTCTACAGTGGTGTTGCTAATATTGAGCACCTTGACAGGGGTTCTCTGAGGAATAATGGGTAAACAATTGTGAGGAGTTATATAAATGCTGAATAATGATCACAGTAATAACCTTTTATTAAAGTCAGTACCATGATAGGCAGCTCACACTTGGATGCCTTGGCAAATGTGGAAATCGATACAGCTGCTCCCTGAGCACCCAGCACCATCCTTTAAAATAGAAAAAATAAATGAGCCGATGACCATGATAGTCAAAGAGGTTAGTGATCAAATAACTGTCTTGAGAGAAAGCTGATGTGTGAAGTGTAAAATAGGAATCACGAGACAATGGCACATTACAGCCCTGAGCAGGTAGAGGACTGGTGAATGCAACCAGATGCTTGCTGGGACACATGCCGCTGGCCACAGGGTGGTAATTTGAACCTGATCAGGACAGGCGCTGCTACCGCCAAAAGCACTGGCAGACGGAAAGTGGGATAAGAAAGAGCCAGATCAGCAGCGCCTCTGCCAGCAGCCCCATCTGGCCCTCTTGGCCTTGATATGCTTCCCCCGGGAGGAGGACTGAGAAGCCAACACCAAGGGGCCCTACCTTGGAAGGGCACCAGGGAAGTGAGAAAGGGGGAAGAAGATGAATGAACATTGCATTTTTCTTCTCTAGAGTGAAATATTTTAATGCTGGTAAAGGCTTTGGTTAACTTCATATCTGAGGCTCCCTACACATCGCCCTAGCTGCTCTTCAAACTTCTCCCCAAAATATAAGACTAATGCTACAAAAATAAATTTTTTGTGGGGTCATAGCATCTCTTTATCTCTTTGACATAAATATGCATGTGCCTGTCTCCCACCTCACATCAGCAATCACATCGTGTAACAGGAATACACACATGCACACACATACTCACACACACCCATATCTTTTGTTAAGCCTGGCTCAGGCCACATAGCAGAGTTTTAATTATTGTTGCTTCTTTCCTGAAAAGCAGAAAGAAAGATAAGACAATAAGAAAGAAAGAAAACACTTGTTTTTAAGAAAACACTATACACTTAGCAGCACATTGACCGAGCAAGTCACTTTTCTACTGTGAAACAGGCAGAACTGAGATGATCTTTGAGGTGCTAAGGGCCTCCAGTGCATACTTCACTTTTGAGGGTTGACTGGAAATTATAGAGGATAAAAAGAATATGGCAAGATGGTCCTAGTCTTTTATGGATTAAATTGGGGAGGGAGAGGGTCAAAGTCCTAAAAAAAAAAAAATCTAATTGATTTTAATCAAATGGAGAAGTTTTAAAATGTTTATTATATTTAGAATACTTTGGGGAAGCATGTTGCATGGGACATAGTACATGTTAAGTAAATTTTCTGCTGGTAAGTAAGGCATTTCCATCTACCAATGTCTTGGGCTGCTCAAATCTAAACTAATTTATTTAAATATACAATTTCTTCAAGTGCTTTGTTTCTCAAAATGGTCAATGGAGTAATCTAGGGAGAACTGTCCTCAGGCTATGTGGTCACCTTCATGGCCAAATCTGTCTGGACTATGTTGGCTCATTAGCAAGACTACCTAAAAGACTTCTATATTTTGTTTGGTGTTTTTAATGCCTTTTCAATCATAGGCTGTCAATAGGTGGAAGATAAAAGTCATAAGGAAGGACAGTGTCTGTTCAGATTCTTTTCTTTCAAGTTAAGCTAACCCATACTCAACCAAATCCAGTATAGAACTCTGAGAAATGGCTCCAATTATTGTCTTGGACCCTTTATTTCACTTTTTTTTTTTTCTTTCAAGTTTCAGTTTCTGTCTTTACCTGGTACTTGACTTTCTTGATTCCCCTTCTCCTCCCAGCTTCTGACTCTGTCCTCATGCCTTGGGACTTTATTAGTAATTTCGGCTTTTCTGCTTTTCACCTTGGCGCTCCTTTGAAAATGGGTGATGTTTCTCTTCTGGCTTTTTCTATTTGTGGCTGCTCAGAAGCTTTGACCCTACTCAGCCAAGATTTGATCCTGGGACCTTTCCTTAGCTTTTGACCTGTCTCAGTGGTGTCTGTGCAGGGGTTGACTCCTCCCGATTGAGGGCATGTGTGGGAGGAAAGATCAAGGAAGGGAACAGGAAGAGTACGTGGCTCAGCTTAAACTGCAAGGCCCTCAAGCCTTGCTGGTCATACAATCTCTGCCTCTTTATTCCTCTGCTTTTTAAAATTCCCTCCTGTTTCTACTCTTTCTATTTAGATTTTTATTACATCTCCAATGTCTAAGTGGCAACCCTTTTTAGTATCCCTTTGTAAGACTTAAATGAAAGTGAGAGTAAGTGATATCCAGGAGCCATGAGAAATTGCTGAATCTCCAGTGTCTTTAGAGCACTCATCAAATGCCATTTAACCATAGAAGTTGGCAAAAGGCTGTGGTTTTCTGGGTAGTCGGGTAAGTCAATAAATATCTGTCAAATGAATGAATGCATCTTAGTTGTGTAGCATTGTATCAGGTTTTTAAAATAATACAAAGTATAACCCTTCATACTTGTTTTAAGAAGGACATTTCATGCCTACTCATAAAGAGATGGTTTTGAAATGTCACTGAGGGTCAGACCAGCTTAACTGTTTATTCTAGAAAACAAGTCGTCACTAAATGCACAACCAGCTTCATTTGGGCAAAAAGGAATGTGAAAAAAGCACTAGTTATGGCATAAACATATACCTACAAGCTAATGAATTGTAAAAGTTTAAGATTTCATTATTGTCAATGAATTTTATATATGACATCTTCATAAACAGCAAAATGCATGAAACATAGTTGAACAAAATGAATTGAGTGTCCATAGAACCACTCATGTCAACTAATACAACTTTGATTGCCCCAGAAGCCTTCACTCTCTTGTCTGATATAATAATCTTTACTTACTTTTCTTTTTAATTTTAGCACCTTTATAAACTCCCCTAAAAGTTTAGTTTTACCCAGTTTTGAATTCAAAATAGATTTTAATAAGCAACAGTTGCATGCAATATTGGATGTGAAAAAGAAAATTTATTTTTCTTTTTTAAATATGTTTTATTGATGATGCTGTTACAGTTCACCCAATCTTTCCCTCTTGGCCCCCCTCTTTCTGGTACCCCACCCCCCCTCCAGCAATCCCCTTCTAGTTTATGCCCATGGATCATGAGTGTAAGTTCCTTGGTTTCTTCATTTTCCATACTATTCTTTTTTTTTAAGTATATTTTATTGATTATGTTGTTACAGTAGTCTCAATTTTTTCCCCTTTGCTCCCCTTTGTCCAGTAACCCCTTCCCTCCAGCAATCCCATGTCCCCATAGTTCACGTCCATGGGTTGTGCATATAAATTCTTTGGCTTCACCCTTTCCTATATTATTCTTAACTTACCCCTGTCTATTTTGTACCAAACAATTATGCTTCTTAATCCCTGCATCATTTCCCTACTTCTCCCCTTCCCCCTCCCAGCTGATAACCCTCCAAATGATCCCCATACCTATGATTCTGTTCCTATTCTGGTTTCCTTAGTTGGATTTTGTTTCTATTTTTTAGATTCAGTTGTTGACAGTTGTAAGTTTGTTGTCATTTTAATGTTCATAATTTTGATCTTTTTCTTAAGTAAGTCCCTTTGACATTTCATATAATAATGGCTTAGTGATGATGAATTCTTTTAGCTTTACCTTGTCTGGGAAGGACTTTATCTGCCCTTCCATTCTAAATGATAGCGTTGCTGGATAGAGGAATCTGTGTAGTAGATTCTTGTTTTTCATCACTTTGAATACATCTTGCCAATCCCTTCTTGCCTGCAAAGTTTCTTTCAAGAAACCAGCCGAGTCTTATAAGCACCCTTTTGTTTGTAACTTTCTGCTTTTCTCTTGCTGCATTTAAGATTCTCTCTTTATCTTTAACCTTTGACATTTTAATGATGATGTGTCTTGGTGCGGTCTTTTTTGGGTCTAGCTTGTTTGGGACTCTCTGTGCTTCCTGGACTTGTATGTCTATTTCCTTTGCCAAATTTGGGAAGTATTCTTTCATTATTTTTTCACAGTTTTCAATTTCTTGCTCTTCCTCTTCTCCTTCTGGCACCCCTATGATTCGGATGTTGGAATGTTTAAAATTGTCCCAGAGGTTCCTAAGCCTCTCCTAAGTTTATTCAATTCTTGTTTTATTATTCTGTACTGGCTGACTGAGCTTTTCTTCCTTATGTTCCAAATCATTGATTTGAACCCCGGTTTTCTTCCCTGCTTGGCTTCTGGAGATTTTCCCGGCACTTGCCATGTTTCCAGTCACTTCACCCACTTCTTGTATGCAACTTATGCCCTTTAAGCTGCTGTCCTGTTAGTGAAACCCAGAGTGGGTGGGTTTGCATACATTCTAAATATGTGTGGACCGTTTAAGCAGCAAAATTCTTGCTGTTTATTCCACTGCTCCAGTCCCCAGTGATTTTTACAGCCAGAGGTAATGGGGATTTATCTTCCCAGTGCTGGGACCCTGGGCTGTGCAGTCTGGCATGGAGCTGGAATCACTCGCTCCCAAGATATCCCTCTTGATTTTTATCAACCACACATGAATGTGGGACTGTCAGTTCCACTGCTGCTGCCTCTCCGTGCCACACAGCCTCTCTGTGCCACACCGCCTCTCCACCTATCTTTGGGACACTGCCCTTCCTTTGTTTGGAAGAATGTGGCTTCTTTACATCCTCGATTGTTGGACTTCCACACAGCTTGATTTTCTGATGGTTCTGGGTATTGTTTTGAGATATGGTTATAATTCTTTCCATGGTTGCATAAGGAGGTGAAGGGTGTCTACCTATGCCTCCATCTTGACTGGAAGTCTCTTATTTTTCTTTTTTAATAAGATATTTTGAAATGTACAATTTCTGATCAAGACATTTATGCTTTCTTCCACTTTTATGTTTTCTGGCTGCCAGTCACTCTACTTCTTAATACTTCAAAGGTATTCTTCCCAAAGCTTCCTTTGCTTTTATACTAATGCTTTCTTGGACTCAATGGAACTTTGAAGGACACTGAGCTCATTATATTGAAAATGGATGTTGACATTCCATGATCATCACTGTAATTATTCCTAATTTGTACTTTGCTTCAAAACATCTCTTTTCTTGCCCTGTAAAGTCTGTACTTTCAAAATGGTACCCATAGCTTTAATTATACCTGACAATAAACTTTTCTCACCACAAAATCTATTTGATCATGTGCTACACCCATCATTATCTTCAAATATCCTCTTTTTAAAAAGTCTCATTTATACCAGACTTCCAAAGAGTTATAATATTTGCAGTGGTGTTTTCTTAACTGTTTCTGTAATCACTGTTTGTAATTATTGCAAATAAAAGTTGTATAAATGAATGGATGCTGGTTGAATTATCTACTAAACTGGAGTCAAATGGTCCTGTAAACTACTGTGTTTACAAAGTACAAACTGAATGGAACTTGAGCAACTTGGTCTCCGTAGAGAATCAAACCAGATGCTTGTAGTTAAACAATGTACTTCAGGTCCAGAATAATCTTGCTAATCACACTTCTTCTAAATTAATCAGCAAACCGAAGTTTCCATAAAGAAGAGATTTTCTTGTGGGTTCTTGTGAGATAGGATTTTGGAAGGCAGAGAGCACAGAAAACTCCTGGTGATAAGATTAGTTAAAGCAAAGGACAGAAGACAAAAATGAGAAGGCTATATTTGTGAGAAGTGGTCTGGACCCTAAGTGCTATAATTAACAAGCTTGAAATGTTGCCACACTGCTTTGTGAAACACAATCTTTTTGTTGTTTATTATTTTCTTTGATTTAGATTTTGTATTTTTCATGATGTAATAGCTTGATATAGTCTCATTTTTCTATGTATTTGGATATGGTGAATAGAGCTCTCTAGTTGAATCAATAGTTTTATGTAAAGGAGACTTGGGAAACAAGATTGGCAAGGAAGGTCAGGTCAGATTATGAAAATCCTTAAAATGCTTATATTGGACTTTATCCTCCAGATGTCATTTAATGATGTTGTTATTGTTTCTTTTTTTTCTTTTTTTAAAATTGGGAACACTATGAAGAAAAAAGTGTTTTTGGTGGTTTCTAAGGAGGATACAGAATAGGCAGGGAGATTAGGTAGGATGAAACAGCAGTAAATAAGGCATTAAGAATTAAAGCTGGACTAGGCTGGCAATGGTGGCAATGATTGGAAAGGAAGGCATGGATGCAGCATTAGATGGGGAGAATTTGGTTTGTTTCTCTTGGTCTTTTCAACCACCTGGGCTTAATACTGTTCAGTCTTCCTGATTTATTTCCCTTCCAGTTATATTTTCCTTCTCTCTTAATTATCTGCTTTTTCTTTCACACTTTTTTCTATTTTTGGCTTGCATTAAAAAAATTCTTTTATTGTCTTTTCATATAAGATGATGACTGAATCTGTCAGGTAGAAATTAAATGGGAGATATAGTTATAAGTTAACCATAAGATTTACTAGCTAATTAGATATGTTGCTAATTAATTAATTAATTAATTTTTTATCTTTTTATCTTCAGTTAGAAAGAAGAAAAGTAATGAAGGAAAAAAAGAGAGTAGAATGGAAAAGAGAGAGACTTCTATTTTCTCACTTATTCAAGAAATGCTGTGTTTCCAGAGAAAGAGACATAGCCAAAAAATATAGAAAATACACAAAATAATTTATGTTATTATAATTTTATTATATATTTGCCCTTTGCTCACTTGGGTAAAGTAGAGATGCCAGGGTGGGAAGCAAAAGACTAAGGTGTGATGCGTAATACCCTTCCCTCCCTTTATGTCATATTGTTTCTCATATCAAAAGATGGGGTTGAACTCCTCACCTCTAGACCTTCCTGACCAATTCAACCAACAGGATGCTGTGCAACTGACTTTCTAGGACTTCCGAGGCTAGGGTATAAGAATCCTGGGTCTTTTGGAACATTAGCTCTTGGGATGCTCTCTTTTGAAACCCAGCCGCCACCCTGCAAGAAGCCCAAGTGACATGGAAAGGTCACTTATAGACCCTTTCTTTTGGCAGCCACAAATAATAACCAGCATCCTCTGCCAGAAATGTGAATGAACCAGCTTGATGTTCAGCCCTATGAGCCCACAGATGATTGCAGCCTCAGCTGAAATCTGACTGCACTCCCTAGAAGACCCTAAACAATCCCAGTCAACCCACAGAACAAAAAGACATAAGAATAAATTATTGTATTGTTTTAAGCTACTACAATTTGATGTAGTTTGTTATATAGTAAAAGATAACTTCTTTCATCTTTACATGAAACATAAAAAATACTTTAGCAAATGTTTGAAAAATTCGTAGTGCCACCCAGAATGTATGTTTTCTTTTTTCCTGTTTTTTTCTTTAAAGATCACTTTATTGCTCATGAGCCTTGAAATTGGAATCTAAATTGACCTTAGTCATATACCTGAGGAAATATTGGTATTTAAGCAAATAGTTTAACAATAATGTATTTTTAGTAGTGGTTCAAGATAAAGTGATATCAACGTGACAAGAATAATTGATGTGTAATCAGATGATGGAGTTTAAATCTTAGTTCTGTCCTTTATTATTATATGATCTAGGGAAAGTTACTTAACATCTTTGATTCCTAGTTTCCAATGCTCTACTATATTTGAAATTTCTTAGTAATGCCTGGCAAAACATAGATGTTCAATAAATCTTCACTTCTTTTCCTGCAACAGAAATCTGTGCTTACAATTGCAACCACTTGAAGTTTAACATATTATCAAAGTGCTTCCTAAAATGGAATTTTTTTCTTATTTACCAAATATTTCTCTTGATAAATATTTCATAAGTTTCCATAGTGTTGCCTTTACTAGTGTGATCTATCTTACTTTTCCTGAGGTGGGTAACCTATTTAATAGATTTTGGGGACTCATTATGTTGCTAGATTCTCACAAAGGCTCTTTTGGTGGCAACTTTCTTTGGTTTCAAGGACATGACCCTATTTTGCATCTTGAATGTGGTTTCCTACCCTAGTGCAGCTCTTAATAACTTAAGTGCATATCAAATAAGAATTTTAATCTTGTTCATCATATGTTTATGTATTTAAATTTAAGAGTCAAATTGATATAATTGTTAGCATTACCCATTTGCTTTGATTTGAGATGCCAAGTGATTGAAAAAATTTTAATTTAGAGGCAAATTACCTTGCTTATTTGAATTTATCATTTTTGCATAACTAGGATGAACTAATTTAATTTACAGTTATCTTTTTAAATGACTTAAATGATGTCTGCTGAGATACTCAAGGCCACATGATTGTTGAAGTCTCAACATTTCTCCGTCTTACACGGTTGGAAAGCACAAGTGCAAGTTGTGAAGCTTGGCGGTAGAAGTTGCAAGCTTGGTCTTTTCTCCATTAACATCTCTTTTCTGCTTTGTTCCATTCACCTCACTCTAGGCTCTTTTATGTTTTCCAGAGGGACAACACACTGCATTTGGTGACGGTCTTCCTTTTCCAACTCCGTTTTGATTTTATGCCACTTTCACTTGATGTTTCGCTCACGCCTCAGTTCTGCAAAGGGAAAGCCAGTTACTCACCTGGTGAGTTATGGTAGGAAACCCCCAAACAATGCCCTTTTGGGGGACTGAGATTTATTTAGCAAATATTGCTTTTTGATAATGCATTTAAATGAGTCATTTAAAAAATGTGAGCACCAGACTCCTGGCTTGAGTATCTGGAACCTATAATTTTAAAATAGTGTTTCTCAAATTGCAGGACCTGACAGGTAGTGGATTGTAAAATAACTATTATAAAATAGTGGGGGTTGTGACAAGCACTTGAAAAGCAATGAAACAAAATGAAATAGATAATATCAGGGTGCATTATATGTAACAAGGGTAAATACAATTTCATAAAACTTTTTTATTAGTTTTGTGCATGTGTGTGTATACTGGTCGCTGATAAAATTTTTATATATATATATTTTTGTGAGCTTCTGTCAAAAGAATTTGAAAGCCACTGCCTTGGATTGAAGCTATTTGAGGTAAATTACTATATAGCAGTTTGAAGTGAAACCCCAACAACATATTTAAAATACCAAAGTGAAGATAACTGTTAGTTACATATTTTAAAGGGATTGGCAAGTTCCTTTTGTGTATGAAGCCTAGCCCTGGAATGCCTAGGCATTTTCCAAAGGGCCAGAACCCAGTTATATCAATAATTGGTAGGATCCCAAATGCTATGGTCTGAGGTTACTAGTCTGTGATATAGCTGTTGCCCTGCTGTGCTTGTGCTATGGGAGAATATGAAGCACAACCATGGTTACACTAGTATTTAATTTAAAGGGGGAAAGAAGGTTGGTCTCTCAAATCATGGGAATTGATTTTGCCCTGATCCGTTCTATGGTCTTAAGTTCTTAAAATCACAGCATATAGAGAAGGAAGAAATTTGCTGTTCATTCTAACTGTCTCACATTACAGAGCAGCAGGTTGAGGCTCTGAGGCATGAGGTCACTGAGATCACCCAGTGATTTAGCTGGCTACATGGACTGGGCAGTTTCAGAATGGGTGCAGAAAAGTAGAAGTATTTGAGAGCTACTTAGGAACAGTAATAATCAGCATGGACTGACTGGTTGGCAGTGGGCTGACAGAATGGGCCCTGGGGGAGAGGGAAGATTCAAAGATGGTGTTTGATTCTTTAGCTTCAGCATCCATGCATATGAGAGGCATTCATTTTTAAGAAGGGCATAGAAGGAAAATTGTATGTGCAGAGAAAGATTATACATTCAGTTTGGGAGTCTTGCACCTGGGGGCCTTTGTAACGTCTCCAAGAGAACGTATTATGATTTAATATACACAGGAGGAAAACCATGAGACTATTGCGTTATGGAAGTTCAGTAAAGTCAGAATTTCCAAGAAAAAGTTATCATCATTCAGAGCCACAATAAGGCCAAGTTAGACAAAGATGAAAAGATGTCTGATATGTTTAGCTATAAGGAAATGTTGGTGGCTTTGACAAGTGATGCTTTAGTGGAGTGAGGGTAGAGGTGAAGGAGGAAAAATGATATGAACAACTACCAAAGAGCTTGGGACGACAGTTAAGGGGAAGGGAGAAATAGGGCAGTATCTGCAGGGGAAGATGTGGACAGGAGGGTTTTATCAGATATGGGAGAGGGTTGGAATTGTTTAGTGCTGATGGTCAGAGGCCAATTTTTCTACTAAAGCAATTTGGCTCTTCTGTGGCCCCTGTCTTCTGTCTAAAGGTCATGCAGTTCCTGGAAATCTCACAGCAGATCTTTTAGGAGCATCAGAATAATCTCTTGCTGATCCATTATCAACTAACTCTTAACAAACAGCTTTTGTTATCAATTCACAGGCCCTCATTCCCCTTTGACTGTTTCCTAGATGCTCATACTCACATTAAAAAAAATTATCTCTCAAACTTATTAATGGGGGTAAAGAGAGCAAAAATAATCTTCCCACATTTGAAATTGGCCTTCATATGAGTTCAAACTGAGACATCAATATTTTAGACAATTTTTAAAGATTTGAAGAAATTATTTATGATTATATTACCCACACATTTAGTTACTCTCTCTATTCACTATTTTTTCATGATTACCTACTATAAAGCATGCCTTTGACATTACCTATAAGTTGCAGAGTTGAGATTTGACCGTGTTCCATTTTGTTTGTTTTGAATTCCAGCAGTTCTGCTCTTCACGCTCCACAAGCAGCCTTCGCTGCCTCATTGCACTCACAGGGGCGAGGCTTCCCTCCTGTTCTTGACCGAGGCAGAGTCTGCATTGCATTTGCCCTGTTTTATATTTTATTTATTTTTTTACTTGCCTAAGAGGGAAGGCATATTTCTGTTCTTTACTGAACTTCACCCATCCCTCAGTCCACGACAGACTGAAGTCAATGACTGTACTCTGTCCCACTGAGCCATCTCAGGAATCCCTTTCTCCCTGTTCCACAGAAAGTCAGACTCCAGCAATTGGTTAGAGAGGAGTCCTGCCTGAGATTCCTGGCCTGCAACCACGCCTCTCATATAAATGTGCTTAGCAAATTGTTATTAGCATGTTGCCATTTTATTCATTTTACAGTTGAAGAAATCGTCGGCAGCCGTCCGTCTCGAGAGACGATGGTGTAGCTTCTCAAGAGTCTATCTGCACCGCCGAGAATGGCTGTGCAGTCCGACTCGGGAGTGACACGGTATCTGTCTCCTCCCGTGTTGAATCGACATCTTGCGATGACGCTGGAGTGTCCTCTCCAGTGAAGCTGAAGCTACAGAGCCTGGGCAGGGTGATACGGAGGGTCTGCTGTTGAAGAAATAGTATTTAAAGAATTAAATAATAAACTATTCATGTCCACCTCATGAATATTTGTGTCCACCTCATTGGTTTTTTTGTGAGGATGAATTGAATTACTGCACATAAAAGTCTCTAAGTATAGCGTCTTGGCAGAAGGTAAGGTACTTATTAGTACTCAAGACCATACATGTTGTATCTATGGCAATAGAAAGGATGGTGGCAGTTGGCAAGGGTTGGATGGAGGAAGGAATGGGGTGTGACTACTGAATGGGCACAAGAGGCTTCCTTTTGGGGTGATAAAAACTTTTGATGCTAGATAGAGATGGTGGTGCTCAACATTGTGACTGTATTAAAAGCCACTGAATTCTACACTTAAAATAGTTAATTTTATATAAATTTTCCTTTGATTAAAAAAATAAATGACAGGCTGTAATGGATGGAGCAGGTTCAGGGGAAACCCAGGGGTGAATGCTGCCTTAAATTTTGCTCCTTAGGGCCCTCACTCACCTCACCCTTGTCATAGCACTGGTCATGGAGCAAGAATTTTTACCTAAGCCTTTAGTTTTCTAAAGAAAGCACTCTTTCCACTCTGTTGTGTTGTTTCAGAAATCGGGGAAGTTCCATCCTCACTGAAAGGTAGTTGTGATATGCGTGCTGTTAGTTTCAGATGGAGGAGGAGTATCCCCACCTCAGGCAGGAAAACAAGTGAATTGAAAGGCCTTTGTAGTTTGCCAAGCAGTTTTAGAGAACAGTGGACTGCAAGTAATAAGAGCTTACTGTATACTAGGTGACCACCTAATGTGAATAGTAAACATGACTCAAGGGAGGAGTGGGCTTGAAGGGAGCTCTTAAGAGCTCATAGTCAGAAATTTGGGGGTCTGTCTTTACTGACTGCAAAGGAAACAAAGATTTCAGAGCTGTGTCTGCTTAAAGCAAACTGCCACCATTCTCTCCCCACCCCTGGTCTGCAAAGAACTCCCCTGAGCTTGCTGTGGCATTAATGGGGCTGATAATGGCTGCTTAGTCTAGGCTAAACAGACCTTAGGGTGCAGTTATGACTTTGCCATAAACATGAAGTGACTGGGAGAGTTCTCGTGGAAACAAATAAAATATCAGATCTTCCACTGCTAATCTCTTTGAAGTTGGCTTTATTTATAACCATGTCAATGTGTTGTAGCTACAACCCATTTCGTAAACACAGCTACCTTATTGCTTATTAATAAACAGCCACAACTCATTTTAAAGCAACTTAATATATTGAACTTGGCTGAGAATTAAATGGGAAGAAAAGGTTTTAATTTATTATATGTTGTTCTTGTATTTGTCTTAGAAGAATTTTTTGGAATGGCCTTGACCTTATTTCTGGGTCAAGTGGGAAACCAGTGTCCAAGTGGGAAGCCCGAATGTCCGCCATCTCTTTCCTCGACCTTGATGTACAGTGGAGTAGAGGGCAGAGCATAAGAGTTACTTCTATTATTAGAAACTTTAAAGATATCTTGAAAAGCTTTTCAGATTTTCTTTCTTTCAGCATAAATTCTGAATCTTCTCTTTTTACTACGGGGGATATAGAGTTAAACTGCATGATTTCTGCCTCCAACAGCTAACAATCTATGGGAAAATGGACCCCAAAAGAGCTAACTGTAACACAGGTGATCAGAATCATTCTAAAGTTTGAGGACTAAGTGCCAGGTGAGCAGAAGAATGGGGATGTTTAATTATGTTGGTCAGGTGGATTGTGGGAGGTGGTCCTGAAAGTCACAGTATGGGATGAGATTACTAAGGAATTGAGACCAGATATTGAAGGAAGTTAAAGGCTCTTTGTGTGTGTGTGTGGTGGGGACAGGGAAGAGAGTTTTCCAGAGCAATGGAAGAACACAGAACTCTGCACTAAGTTGAATTTAGAAAGAGAAAGAGACTTGCATTGTTGGAATGTGGGAACAAACTGGAGGGGTATGTTGGGGAAAGAATTAGTTAAACAAATCCTGCTTCTCTAGTTCATCAGTGAAAAAGAACAAAGAAGCGGAAAGTTTAGGTGGCCCACTAGGAGTCCACAAGGATAAGAATGCAGAAAGTAATGGAAAATAATGCAAAAGGAAAAAATAATCCTTTGAGATGCTAAGAAGGACAAAGCTTTCTGTTTTCCTAAAAATATAGATGGTTTTATTATGATTTTAGGCTGCAGATGTCAGAAAATGTACCCTTGAGGACCTGTCAGCAAAGATGTTAAAAACATGTTACTTTAGTTGTTTATGCAGCCAGGTGAGTGTGGGTGAAGTGGGTCTGAGGCTCACATCTCCATTGTGATCTGACATAGGATCACTGTTTCTTTAGCTTTCATTTTCAGGAATTTTATTTCCAGGTTTGTTTTGGTGATTAACTTTTATCATATGATTTTCTATATTTTATGCACGTAAGGCTAATTTCATTGATCTGAGGGTCTTTTCTTCTATAGGCATACAATTTCTTTTTTCTTTCTTTTTTTTTTTGCTAAGAGAGTCAATGGGAGAATTTTATTTTATCATCAGTTTTAAGTAATTTCATTATTCTATACACCCAGTTACAATTACATTTGGCAGAATTTAGAAACAAAAACACATACTAAACATTCGTCATCTGCCAGTCCCACTGAGCTTTCTACCTGTCTCCATCCTGCTCTGTGCCGAGCACCAACTGGGCTTCTTGGCCTGCCGATGCCCAAGGTACCAGCAGGTCAGAGAGAAGCTCAGCTCCATCCATGTCTGGTCTTTGGCAACCCTTCCCTCTCCTTTTGCCTTCAAGCCAGAGGTGCTAAGGGCTCCCTATTGTTGCTAACTCTGGTGTTTCGCATCTTTGGCCTGTTGGGTTGGGTAATCCCTTAGTCCTGCTCATATCTTTGTAAACTCCTCACTTGCTCTCTGAATATTGAGATTTTCCTGCAGGGACCACCTGATGCTTATTTAGGTATGTTCACCTGAAGCGTATTGAAGATGCATATAGGATGCTTTGTATTTGTATAGTAAGTTTATTAAATATAATTCAGTGGGTACAATTGGAAATAAATTTTTAAAATATTAAAATGTAATCTAAAACTTATAAAAAATGTTCCCACAGTTAACAATGTTCTTTAGGACTTTTTCTTCCTTACAATCCCTAAGGAGGGATGAACCTTATCTTCAGATTCAGACAAGGGCCCTGGTTGGTCTAAGCTACTGAGGAGAATCCCATTTCCTTGTCATAGTGGTTGATACAGATTTAAGCCAATCAAACCATAGCATCTGCCTAGCTACAGAGATTTTATCAGGGTCGTCCAATTAGAGTGAAGTTTGGGACTTTCGTATGATTGTTCTAAAAACTGGCCTTGGACCACTGGCCAGTTAGCTCAGCTGATTAGAACGTGGTGCTGCAAACTGGCCTTGGCCTTTGTTCTACTCTTACATGTGAATAGAGAATCACCATGAATGCTGCTGGCAGTCATTTTAGGAGGACAGCCCAGGAACAAAGTCAATATTTGAAGACAGATAGAACTGAGACACCTGTAGAAAAATTTAGCCAGAGCCTGGACCAAATCATGCCTGAAACAAGCCATGAAAGTCTATGTTCTTTTCACTTACAGGAGCCAGTAAATTCCCTTCATGGTTTAAGCCATTTGAATAGATCTTCTGATATTTGCTACAGAAATTATCTCAACTAATAATGTCTTTTTTTCTATTTAAGAAATTTAAACTGAATTAAACAGTTCTCATTTGAAAGACAATACATTTATAGCTTCTGAATAACAAATACATTTACAGTTTCTATTAAATACACATTATAAAGGATCAAAAGTAAAACCCCCAAAGCTGACTGTGACTGCCCAATTCACACAAAAAAAGGGAAATGGAATTTCAAGGAAAAGAAACTTTTAAAATTAAAGTTGCTTGACGATAAAGGGAAAATTATAGATGAGCCAGAGCTGAAATAGTTTGAGAAAAATGACAGCTATTTTGATATGAACTTTTGCCAAGCCAGGCAGAATAGAAATGAAGAAAAACTGATACCAATTTAAGGTTGACCATTTTTCAGTTACTTTCATAGACATTTTATCACATTGAGTTCTACAATAATCCTCTGAGATTGCTATTATCCCTTCTGTCCCCACCTCCACCCACATTTTGCATTTGTGGAAATAGACTCAGAAAAGACACATAATTTGTTCAAGATCATGTCGTTATTTAGTATCAGAGGCAGGATCTTAGTCCAGGTTATGCTCTTTCTACAGGAGTCTGTAGTGCTAACCAGCATTGGGGCAACTTTGCTGAAACTATTATACAATGGTTTCAGAATGCATTTAGTAGTTGCTTCATATGCTAGAGGTTTCCTATATTGCAGACCCTAAGCTTTAGCTGTTTTGGTATTATTTAATTTTCAAACAGGTCCGGCTGTTTGTCCTGGAAATAGCAAACACGAGGAAAGAATTGGCTTTAGTAGTGTTTGCTTCCACATAACCTAAGCAAACAAAAAATGCCTTATTCTGATACACTGCTTCCTTCTCATTTTCCTAAAAGGATTCACAAACCCTCTGCCAATATAAGTATTGGGGGAAATGAGCTTCTGAATTGTTCTAGGAATTGCCTTTTGCAGCTGAAACTTTACCACTTGGTAAAACCCTCCCCTGCCATCTGCTTGGCTCCAAAACTGCTGCAAAGGTTGAGAGGAGTTTTAAATTACAAAGAAACAAATTTCTATGATAGAAATTCCATGCCATGAAAATTTTTTAGCTTGTTGAACACGGCTGCAGATGCCATATTTTTAGGATTGTCGGTGTATTATTGAAAGATAGCAGATCTTTATTTAAAAAAAAAATATTTTATTTATTTATTTTTAGAGAGAGGGGAAGGGAGGTAGAAAGGGAGGGAGAGAAACACCAATGTGTGTTTGCCTCTCATGCAGACCCCAACTGGGGACTTGTTCTGCAACCCAGGCATGTGCCCTGACTGGGAATCGAACCTGCCACCTTCAATCTACTGAGCCACACCAGCCAGGGCAGACATCAGATCTTTAAAGGCAGTTCTTTCATCAACAGATGGCTGTTTACAAAAATGTATCTCATAATCTGTGGTTGCAAATTTATCTCATCCTGGGATGAGAAAACAGGGATATGATGGAAGGACCAATTCAACTTTATGCCCCAAGGGAATTTTTATAGCTTATGATTCCCTAAAAGTATTTTTAAGGCTGTTCCAATGTTAGGTGCTGAGCAGCTTGACTAAGGAGTAGCTAAGGGAGCATGCTGGGGATATTTGTATTCCGCACTCACTCATCCCAGAAGGCAAATTCTGCCTTGACATTTGGTATTAGGGAGAAAGGAGGCTTTGGGGAAGCAAATGTAGCCTGTTCGCTGTATGCTTTCTACCTTCTTTGAATGCTCTTGTTGACTTTTCCTACATATGTAAATCTGGGAAATGACTGGAATGTAAATTCGTATTTTCAAAATGTTCACAGATCCAATACTTTTTTTTGAGGAGGCGTTGGAAAAGGCTCAGGAAAATATTCTGGCTAGTTTCCTGAATAACCAGGCCAGAGGTGGCAAATGTGTATGAGGTTTATTTCCATTCTGACCCCGTCTCACTCTTCTACTGTCAGGCATCACTAATAGATCACTGCATTCTTCCAGACAGAACCTCAGAATCTTTCCTAAAATATTCCAAGTAGCCACGATCGATTAGTCAGGATTAGCACATGAGACAAAAACTTATGTTTCAAAGCTGGTTTTACATATTTCTAAATGTGACTCTTGTTCTACCTTTTACTTCTTCCTTACCTCTTCAGGAAGTAATCAATCCAGGCCTTGAAGACAGGAACTGGGGAGGCCTCACACCAAGGCATTCTCAGCAGAGTGCGGAGCACAAATGTGTGAGGTGACCAGATGGAGTAAAGCAGAGTGTGCTTTGGAAAGTCACATGAAATGAACTTGCAATAGGATGGAGAAGCTGGATTAAGGTGGACATTGCTGGGCATCTAAGTGAGTATATTTGAATGTGTTTTCAAAAGTCAGTGTTCCCAAAGGCTGATAAAGGTTTTGGGGTTCCCCAAAGAAATAGAACCAATAAGATAGGATGTGTATACACACACACACACACACACACACACACACAGAGTGAGAGCAAGAGAGAAACAGAGACACAGGAGTGGGAGTGGGCATTTATTCATAAGGCTCTGGCGTTTCCATACCTCAGCGCTACGAACATAGGAAAGGAATTTGAATCAGTTTAGTAAGAACCTTATGTTAGTCTACCTCCAAGTTTCTTTTATCTTAATGGCTTAGGAGAGCCTTTTGAATCCTGTGATTCTAGTAATAAAAGTTCCAGTGGGGAGGGCAGACGAATGCCCAAGTAATGTTTAGCCTACTAAAATGGCCATTTGCAAAACTTAAGCAGAGTATATTCTTACCAAGGACTCCGAATAAGGGCAGATCCATGTAGAAGAAAGCATAAGAAAAGAGGAGAGTTAAAGTGAGACTGGGAATGTCCTTTCTCTCTCCAAATTAGGTTCCATAATATAGTGGATATTTGTTAAAGTCCCACCTAATGAAGAGAGGGAAAGATCTCCCCAAAGTCTCTGTGTGCTTCCAGAATGCTAACTCACCCCAGGCTTCCCAGTGGAGTATGTACATTAGACCACAGTTCCTCAAACTTTCTGTGGTGATGAACCAGTTTGCTTCTTTTTGCATATCCCCGCCCACTGTGGACTGATACTGTGTAAATTACAATCTAAATAAATCACTGGAAAAATGACACACAAAACAAAAACATACAAAATACATGCCCCTATTTTTTAATTATTAGATTTAATTACTCTGCCAAATGGCAATAAATGTTTCTTTCCAACCATCCTCAATTTCTATACTTCAACTCTTGCAGATGGTAAGAAAAGTATGAAAACAGACATTGGTCTATGAACCACACTTTGAGCAGCACTGACACAGACTTGGCTATTCTCTAGTTCCCAAGGATTATTTCAGGAGTGTTCTTATGACCGAGCTAGTCCCATTCCATGGAATATTGGGACTTTAGTTGAGAACACTAGGACAGCACTTCTGTTTTTCCTGCCAGGATGCCATCTTGGGACCACAAGAGAAGTGAATTGGGAATGAGGCAACACTGAGAAAGCAGAACCAAGGGTTGGTGAGTCAGAAGCTCAATCTCCTCCTCTATTGTGGAGAAATATAAGCCAATGAATTGCAATTTTTGCTGAAGCCAGAATTCATCTGGTTTTCTATCATCTGCAAGAGAAAGAGTTCTATGTGACACAGTGATTAATCTGCACATCTCCCCACGAGCTCGCAACCGTCTTCTCTTTTGCCAGTCATCTTCCAAAACAGAGGTCTGGGTATGCCTTTCTTCTGGTTATGAAACCCTTAGCTTCTCACTGCCCTAGGTACACAGTTCAAATTAAGCTTCTTCAACTGTCATTCAATGTCTTCCACAATTGAGTCTCCTTTTACTTTTTTAGCCTAATTTTTTGCTACTTTCATCCTTAAGCACTTACCTTATGCTTTATTGTGACCAGACATGTACTATTATATATGTTATAGGTTTACTCATGTTCCCTCTGGCTGCATTGGACTTCCTCTTCCCACACCCTTTTCAGATTTTCTAAGAATAGGACCTTGAGAACATAAGGTGCTCATTATTTTTAAATGTTAAGCATCACGCATCAACATCATTCCTGCTGATTCAAGGGCTGTTCTTGAGAGTGTCAGCAGATATTTGATAAAAACTGCATTTGCACCTGAAAGGGCTCATTTTATAGGGAATCTAATATGATTATGCTACCAAAATCTCAGAAAGCAACAAGCTTTCACAAAGTGAAACTTTAAATTATTGGAAAAACGAATAAGCAAGAAATGAAAGCATAAGTCTGCATCAAAACATGTACACAAGTGTTCATTATAGCTTTATTGATAATAGCAAAAAAATAGAAATACCTAAATGTTCATCAAATGATTCATATGTAAACAAAATATGGTATCTCCCTATAATGGAATATTATTTGTCATTAAAAAATGAAGTACTATAAATTATGCTACAACAGAAACAAACCTTGAAAACATACTAAGTGAAAGAAGCTAGATACAAAAGACCCCATACCATATGATTCCATTTGTAGGAAGTGTTCTAAATTGGCAAATCTACAAAGAAAGTAGATTAGTGATAATCTAGGAGTTGTAGGGCAGAAGAAGGTTGAAGAGAAGGCTAAAGTTTCTTTTTGAGTGTTGAAAATGTTTTAAAATTGACTGTGGTGATGCAGGCACAATATTCTGAATATACTACAAGGGCACATCAGAGAAGGAAAACTCTGACTCCAAAAAACCTCCGCTGCCTTGCGGCATACCTCTTCAGGGGAAAGGCTAAGGGAGTAAACCCCGACAGAAAATCCGGAGCCGGAGTCCCTAAGGCGGTTTGACATTGTAGTCAACACCGGCAACTCCTGCGGCGCACCTGAAGCCAAGCTGTATTGACTCCGTCTTTCCCTTGGACCCTTCAGCTGCGAAGAGAGGGGGGGTCTGCTGCATGGGCAACAGCAGACCCTCCATATCACCCTGCCCAGGCTCTGTAGCTTCAGCTTCACTGGAGAGGACACTCCAGCGTCATCGCAAGATGTCGATTCAACACGGGAGGAGACAGATACCGTGTCACTCCCGAGTCGGACTGCACAGCCATTCTCGGCGGTGCAGATAGACTCTTAAGAAGCTACACCATCGTCTCTCGAGATGGACGGCTGCCGATGACTACAAGGCACTGAATTGTACATTTTTAATGGGTGAGTTGTATGGTGTGTGAGTTATATCTCAATAAAATGTTTTTTAAAATAAAGTTTATAGGACCTTTCTATAATTTCCAAAATTGGAAGCTACTAAGATGTCCAAGGTGAATAAATAAAGCAACTGTGGTACATTCAAATAATAGAATATATTCAACACTAAAATGAAATGAGTTATTAAGCCATGAAGGGACATGGGGAAACCTTGAATGCATGTTACTAGGTGAAGGAAGCCAATCTGAAAAGGCTACACGCTATATAAGTCCACCAGATGAAAAGCAAAACTCTCATGACAGTAAAAAAAAAAAAAAAAAAAAATCAGTGACTTCCTGGGTTTATGGAAGAGAATGGGATAAACAGGCATAAAAAAGAATTTTTAGGACAATGAACCTACTCTCTTTGATGTTATAACGGTGGACATATATCATTATACATTTGCCCTAAACCCATAGAATGTACCTCACCAAGAATAAACCCTAATGTAAAACTATCCACTCAGTGCTAGATGCAGAGGTGGATTTAACGGCGGGCATACCGGGCACGTGCCCTGGGCCCGGACTTCTGAAGGGCCCCACAAAACCTCAACTTAACACTTTTTTCTAAACACACCAAGTTTGGTTTCATTACTACGCTGCATTAAAATATGGTTAACATGTATTTTTATTTTCCCTGTCTCTCTCTCTCTTTTTTTTAAGGGGCCCAATACTTTCTTCTGTGCCCAGGGCCTCAACTGACCTTAATCCGCCTCTGGCTAGATGTGGACAGTGGGGAAGCTAGTGTCTGTCTGTATGTCTCAGGGGAGCATATAGGACTTTGTACTTCCTGCTAAATTTTGTTATGAAGGTAAAGTGATCTAAACCATAAAGTCTAAACAAACAAACAAGTAAGAGGTATAATAACAGGAAAGAGAAGGGAAGAGGGAACATAATCTCACAAGGCCTATGTCGGTTGGCACCAACTCTGAAGTTTTCCCTGACTCTATCTACTGTGTCCTGGCTAAAGAATTAATTGTTCTTTTTTTTCTGTTTGCATTGTGTTCTTATGATACAGAGTCCCTTTGTGGTCGCCAAATTGTTACAGAACCCCTGGGCTGCTCCAATTGAAAACAAACTCGTGGGCTCTTTAGTTAGGCGTCCGATTGCCCGCCACCAGAATTACAACTCTTAATACTTCAGTTGAGTGAAAAGAAAATTGTTTATTAAACAGTGTCACATATCCTTGCCTCCCCCCTACCAAACCTAGCCAGTTTTAGGAAGGTCAGAAACACCGTTTCCCTACTTCCCAAACACAGTTCAGCTTTACCAGCGGCTGCCAATCATTCAATCTGATTGGGGAGGTCCTTTCTGTGCTGTGGTGCCCTTCAGCTCTCAATACAAAACCGCCAGGATTCTCAGCCTCCTTGCAAACTGTCTTCTTTCTGTAAACCACGTGGATCTCCTCTCCTTCTCCAGAGCACGCCTGCGAACACCTGCCAGCAAGGGAGACAGCCCCAGAGCGTGCCGCCCCTAAAGTGTTAGCAGCTGCCTATAGATCCCTGACTGCATCCCCTGTGTGCTTTCCATACCGTCCCCTGGTTCAAGACTCCTCCCATCTACCTGAGGCCTTGGAAGCATCCAAGCAATTTTGCATAATGAAAGACACCAGACACCAGCCTCAGGTGTGTGGAGGCATTCTGAAATCTGCTTCCTTCTCCCCATCCCCCAGCCGCAAACTCCGGGGATTTTTGGACTCCGGTTTCTGTAACACTTAGTCCTACTTATTTAGCAATTTCTATCACTTTATTTTAGTTGTATGCAGATCTCTTAGGAAAATATTATATTTATAGGATCGACAAGAATAATCAGGTGAGGCTGTTCAAGACACGATCTTCCCTATGGCTTTGACACAGCTAGGTCCCATTCTACCACCAGAGGACTAAGGAGGTCAATAGCTTAGCACAATATAGCCTATCTCAACCTTTGGGTGTGTTGTAGGATGAATGTTTGTGTTTCGTCCAAAGTTCATATGTTGAAACCCTAACCCCAATGTGATGGTATTAGGGGATGTGGCCTTTGGGAAGTTTAGGTCATGAGGATGGAGCCCTCATTAATGGGATTAGCACCTTTAGAAAAGAGATCCCAGAAAGGACTTTTTTCCCCCCACATGAGGTAGTAGAAAGAGGACAGCTGTCTATGAATTGGAAAGTAGGCCTCACCAGACACTGAATCTGCTGGTGCCTTGATCTTGGACTTCCCAGCCTCTAGAGCTGTGTGAAATAACTGTTTGTTGTTTTAGCAGACATTCTATTGTATTTTAATTATAGCAGCCAGAAATGACTAAGACAGGGATTTTTACAACTGTTAGGAGATTGCTGTAGGTGGCAGAATGTTTGTATTTTAGAGAATAAAAAGAAGTAGGGTCAAAATAAAAAATAAAACACTTTATTTTGAAAATAT
This sequence comes from Furipterus horrens, assembly GCF_987537825.1. Lineage (NCBI taxonomy): Eukaryota > Metazoa > Chordata > Mammalia > Chiroptera > Furipteridae > Furipterus > Furipterus horrens. The sequence goes on from NW_028327174.1 coordinate 166,709,945, forward strand.
TGATTTGTGATGTGTATGTCTGTGTGTATGTAACATTTCCTGAAGTGTTTATGTGGCTTAAGCTTCACTAACTTCAGAAAAATAATTGCTACAGATTTACCCCCAAGATCATTTGAAGGTTTAATTATTTACATTTATTTTATATTCATAATGTTGTTGATGAGAATTATATCCTTCCATAGGATCAAAAGAAAAGCATTTCAAGAACCCATGCATGAGAGATTGTGGTATGGCATGGTTTATTCGTGTGGGAGAAGTTGACCCCTGGTTTTCCCATGTCCCATCTCCCTCTGTCCCACCATGGAAAAAGTCCAACTGAGTCCTCAGTAAGGCCAAGATAAAAACCAGTGTTCAGAGTTCCTGTTCCATATTAAAGTCCAGTCCAGTCCAGCATCCAGCTAGCTTAGCATGTGTTTCCAGCTGTGGTCCATTTCAGGTTCCCTTCTGGAGCCTGTATGTGAAGCCCACATGGCCACGGGTCATGCAGCTGTTAGGGCCACATGGCCATGGAGAAAGGACACACCAACACATGGGTCAAGAGCGGGTCACCAGGACAAGAGACAGCTTCTTTGTTCTCCTGGGGTTGTATTAGCTTGGGTGTGGGACAGACCAGGTGATTTCTTAAAATGACCAATCAATTTCTCAAACTTTTGTATACTTTTGGTGCGCCCAATCCCTTCTTTTCCCAGGCTAGACTGACAGGCCTCTGTGGTTCACTACCTCCCCCTGTGCCATTTTGACTTCTGTTGCACCTGTGCTTGTCTTCCCCTGCTTTCACCTGGTCATCTGGTACCAGAGTCTGGGAAGGGTGGAGTGCTAAGCCTCTTGGAGAAATGCTGTAATTCCCTGGAGTGTGAAGCTGCAGCTTCCTGGCTGAGCAAGCAAACAAGCTTATGCTTCCCAGTGTATTAAACTCAATGTCTAGTTCTGTTTGCTCCCCTCTTCTAGCTAAATACTGAAGGTAACAATTTTGGTTTTGTAATGGTGAGTAATAAATTATCACTTTAATTATCTCCTCTGATTGAAGACAGTAAAGGCTAACTAAATCAATTAAAATTTGCTATTTAACATTCAGAAAACTGAATATAAAAGAACATTAAGTTCTATACCTGGGTTTGTGTAAGGAAAATATTCCATAAGAAAGATGGATTTAAGGTCCTATATGATCCTGAGTGTAAATGTCTGGGTACAAGCAAAAATTCCAGGCACTGTTTCAAGGCTTTCAAAGTAAAGAAATTGGTGAGCCCCAAATCAAGGTTTTTAAACATTAAAGGAAATGTCAGGTAATATCTGCATTACAGATGGAACATGGAGAACATTGATCAAGGTAAACTTATGATACGATGTAAGTGGATTAGAAAATAGGATGGCAGAGCAAGGCAGAGGGACCTAGAAGACAAAAGATGGGTGGAGCAAATCTGCTGGGCTAGTGGGGGTGGGGGGGAGATGTGAACACACACTTTTAAAGGTGTGCCTTCGCCACCCTCAGAAACGCTCTGTGATTCCTGGGGCCTGGCAATAAAGTTAGGAGTCTGCACTCTCAAAGCTCAGTTGCCTCAGGCAGCTTTGCCATTCAGAAAATGACATTCAGCTAATTTCTGAATAGCCTCTTAGACCTTTACCTGAGTTTCTGCTCAGAATCTTTAGATAGTAACTGTACCCTAACTCACATCTGTGTGTTGTGGTTGCTCTTCCTTTTCTGTTTCCTGGTGAAAATTCTATCAACCCCAAACTTCTGGGGAATAAAACACACACACAAAAGGTAAGCAACCCCGCACAAGCCCCAAGAGAGATTCTTTATTGTTGTTTCCATTTCTAGTCTTGTTACAGAGTGGGATCCCCAAATTCCCCACAGCCTGTGGTTTGGAGATGGGGGATGGGACTCTGTGGAGCACAGCAATTTTCCTGAGAGATACTTAGTTTCTCTTCTTTTTTAAAAAATTTTATTTATTTATTTATTTACTTACTTTTTATTTTATTTATTTATTTATTTATTTCAGAAATTAAAGCAATTCATCGTAGGCTCTATTTATTTATTTTTAGAGAGAGGGGAAAGGAGAAAGAGAGGGAACGAAATATCACTGTTTGGTTGCCTCTCATGTGCCCCTAACTGGGGACCTGACGTGCAACCTAATTATGTGCCCTGACTGGGAATCAAACCAGTGACACTTGGTTCGCAGGCCGACGCTCAATCCACTGAGCCACAGCAGCCAGGGCCTATACTTAGTTTCTTAATATGTAAATAGCTATTGCTATTCCATGGCCAAGGAGGTGGGAGGGGCTTTGACAAAAAGCTAAGGGAGCCTGTGTAAAATTCTATAAGTGGCTGTGATTGGTCACCACGTACTGGCTGTGTCACAGGCAAAGGTCAGGCATTTAAAAATAAGGCAGCAGTCATTAAGCAGGAGAGAGCCATGCAGTTTGAAAGAGAACAGAAGCACCTCACCAGCTGGCCTTAAGGTCAGGTGGGTAAGAAGGTGCCACGTGGCTCTGGATTAAGAGCTGAAAAACACCGTGACACAGGCACAACCTCCCTAGTCAGGCACGAATGATTGGGAGCTGCCGGTAAAGCTGAGATGAGTCTGGGAAATACAAAGCCACAGACTTCTATTTTCATAGAGGGAAATGGTACCTCTGACTTTTCTAAACTAGCCTGGTTTGGCAAGATGGGGCAAAACTATGTGTTTGTGGGTGTCTTAAAGCAAGTAAGACTTAATGGCAGAAATCCACCATTAATCTAAATCTGTATAACCTTTAAATAAACAATTTCTTTCCTTTTCACCAAACTCTGGTACTGGGAGTTATGCTTTTTGGTGATGGGCAATCAAGCCTCTCATAACTGAACAGACCGTGGGTTCTGTTTCAATCTGGGCAGCCCATGGGTTCTGTTTTAGCCCTACATTTATAAATGAGTTTAGTTGGGTCAGAGAAATACCTAGGATGGGATGTCTGAGGAGAAGAGACTAGGCAGAGCTAGGGATTCAGGGAGAACCGAGGCACTATCTGAAAGCTCACAGACTATCTGGGTGCAGCAGAAGATTCCTGAATAAAACCCCAAACACTGATTTCATGGACCTGGGTTGGGTTATTTTGAGAGTTTGGGACCTCTGCAGAAGAACCTAGTTCTCCAACACTTTGCCATGAGTCATATTCCCATGTCAAGCTTCACTAGACAAACCTTCCCTTGTACTGGGCTGATCAGAAGCAGAGTGCTGAGCCCCTGAGAGCCTCTGAGAGCCTCTGAGCAGAGGCTGGAGCCTGAGCTCTGTTCCAGATTGCATGGTTTTAGCTGAGGGAGCAGCTGTGTGACTGTTGGTATCAGATTCTGTGCCTTCCTTGAGCAGAGGACTTCTGACTGAGAATACCAACAATGGACCCCATAGACACAATATTACTTTGAGGTTTTCAAAGAAGAAAAAAATTAGAAATATCTTAGAATAATAAAAACTGATAAAAGGAAGCAATACAAAGTTCTAGTAATTAAAATTGAGTCATGTTATTCTTAGATATTGAATGTCTGAGTTTCCTAAGGAGAGAAATTATTCTCTTCTTTTTTTCATCATCAGGGCAGAGCCAAGAGAACAAGGAAAGGTGGGACACTGAAAGGTAAGTTTCTGCTTATTCTACTTGAGCTCCCCAAGGGTGACCAAGTTCTTTCTTTCTGTGAAATCACAGGACCATGGTCTCTGGGGATGTCAGTTGTTTGATACAATTCCTTTCAGGAGACAGAGCTCACAGAGAAGAGGCTTGTGGGAAGACAGAACCTGAGACCCTTCTCAGATTCCCTGCTCTGCTGTCCCTGGGTGTGAAGCAGTGGTGGACCTGGGCAATGGGGGTTGCTGATGTCAACAGTCAGAACTTGTGTCTCCTGACTTTGTAAAAGTACTTTGACTTCAGGATGATCAGATTCCTCTTTGACGTAACTACTGACCTCTCTGCTACACAGAGTGGTTTTCAACATCAAACGAGATAATGTAAGCAAAAATAGTTTATAAATGAAGCAACACCTACAAGGGAACTGCTTTAATATTATCATTGACCATTTGACACAATGTACTGAGTCTTGAGGTTTTCTGAGTTTAATATCCCAATGGTCTCCCATAAAGAGATTCCTCTGTAATGCCTGTGCTTCTACCTTCATCCCATACAACTCTCTGTCCTGGTTCCTCAGGTTGCAGATACTACCAGAGAAAAGAAGAGAAGAAAAAGATGCTGATTTCTATCCTTAAAGGGTGACTTGTCTTTCCTCCTTTTTTCTGACACTTTGAAGATTCTACTCTCTCTGTGTCCTCTGTGGCTTCCTCTGCTCCTGTGACTGAGCCATCATTCACTGAGTCTTCTGCCTTCTCAGCAGTCCCTTCAGGAGACCTAATACCACTTCCTCTGCCTGAGCTTTTCCCACCAGCCCCCTCCATTTTCTCCCCTAACCCAAGGACCCAATTAGGTGATTTTCCATCATCATCACCACTGGTTTACTCTCTGCTGTCAGAGTCTTTTCCTCTTTTGGAATCCAAATTTCCAGTGAACCATTCTACACCCCAACCCCTTGACCTTCCCTCTCTGCCACCACATGGAGTGCAAATGCTGTTGTCCAACCAGAAGCTCTTCTGACCCTTAATTCCACGTTTCTTGACTCTTCCATGATCCAGGATATCAATCTCTTGCCTCCATCCTTGCCCCAATCTCAGCCTCCAGCTCTCACTCAGGTCGAACCCCAGGCTCACCCTCAGTCCTTACCCCCAATCTTACCATCCAGTTCCATACCCCAGATTAGGATTTGTGGAGTGTATTTCCATAGAACCCAGGATGAATCAGACTGTCTCACCTCATCTGAAATTCAACACCTGGAATAGAGTGTGTTGCAGAAGCATCAGTAAAGTTTGTGGAGTTTACTTTCTATGATTCAAAAATCTCAAGAAGACTTTGTTCCTTAGCTCCCAACACTTCTTAATGCCAGCCCTCTAAGGCCCATGTTTAATTTCCATCTTTCTTGTAAAATTTCCCCTCAGCAGTGAACTTTGGGAGAAACTAGAGCATCACCTTAAAAAGGGGCTCATCCTACACCAGTGGGGGCTGCCCCACAGGATCCATGAGTCTGTGTCACTGATGAGGCCTCAAGCAATTTCTCAGGTATAGCTGAGTCAAAGAGAAGTTACGGCCTCTCACGTATCTTTTTGTATAAAGGTCAGAGTAGCAAAAATGTCAATGTTGGATTGAGCCAACCAGGAAGTTTGTATGAGAGGGGTCAGAAATATTTCAGCTAGAGGAGGAGCAGAAAGAATGGAAACACAGCCCAGAAAATGATCCAAAAGATTATCTGTTGAGTGACTCAGAGAGCACTTCAGAAAAGGATGTGGGACATGACTCTGAGAAATACCTAGACAGTTATGTGAGTCTGCCAGGAGGAAATCCAATGGTGTCCAGGCAGAGTGTAAGTCAGAGACAACTGGGAAATGTCCTGAAAATGCATCTGAGCAAGAAGTTTGAGGAAATCAATGAGAGTCAGCTCCTTGGGACTGTGCATAGTTAGTGACATGCTATCAAGCAGACGCTTTTCGTGAAATTCCAAACCGAAATAAAATAGAGATGTTGCCATTGTCAGTATGTGGGGACTAGAGCCTGAACAGGTCCCAGGAGCTTTCTTTCCTTGAGTCCAGTGCGCAGCAGATGCTGGAAGCCCATAATACCATGTTTTGTATGAGGATGTTGTAGGGCTTTCTTGCCAAGGTCCTTGAATCCACAGAGATATTTAAGTTGAAAGATACTTCAACTCATTTTCAACCAACATATTTTCTGAGGTGCACTCCAAATCTGGCGGCTTCACGCCCCTCAGAGGAAGCTTTAAAGTATGTACAGCAGCTTCAGCCACCATCCTGCACTATCCTCTCTCTGCCACCTCACTTGTGGGTGAGGAAGGATTGGGGACCCTGAGACAATCTCCCTCTGATGTCCTCCATGGGCTTGCAGAGGAGGTTCAGAGAATTGGGGATGCCACACAGACTCACCTGCCTGTCACAAACAGCATCAGTGGCAGAATAAGTCAGAGACATTTTTCAATAGCCAACATTTTCTCCCCAAAGCTGCAGAAAATGGAGAAGAAATCAGAACCTGTTTTCAAGCCATTCAATGCGTTCAGGGCTGAGAGCTTGATGTTCTTCAATCTGAAACTAGTGAATGAGAGTAAAGAAGAAACTACCGTGACCACTGAAAATCCTCAGCAAAGCTATCAGTTGTCCAAGATCCCAAATCATCAGACCTTAAGAAAAACCTCATTCCTGAGTCAAAGTCTAAGTTGGAGAAGGGGAAGCAAAGGCAGACTCAAGTCCAACCCACTGACATGTCCCATGACTCAGACAGCTTGATGTCTAAAGCCTCCCTGACTCATGCTCAGGGTGCCTCCAGTGTGGACATGGGAGCTTTCCAGGTGCTGCATGTCCATCTGGAGGACAGAAGAGTCAGTATGGAGCAGTGGCAGGAGTTTTGGGTCACTAAGCAAGTCTAAGGCTGGGTAACAATTTCACAACAGCTGCAAGAATAGTGAGCCCCACAAGCTCCACATCAGAAGAGCTTTGTGGAGTGGACGCAGGTCTGGGAACATCCCAACCTAGAAGGAAGAGATTTCCTACTCAGGACAAGGAGACGCTTGGGAGCAATTCTCCCCAGACTCAGTCATGGAAGGGATACTTTCCTCCTGAAATCCTTTTTCCTGGGATAAAATTCAAAAAGCATGAAAACTCCCAGGAAAAGAGTAGCCCTATATTGTCTATGTAAAGCAGAGGCCCAGTTAAAAGTTGAGCTGCCTTTACTGGGATGATGGAAGCTCAGGAAGTCATGACAGACATTGGGAAGGTCCTTGAGGAGAGAAACTGGGGTGCCAGCAGGCAATAGATATCCTCTGCTTTCAAGAGCCCCTTCCCTCTACAGTGAAATTTGGGAAAGCTCAGCAGAAGGCAGCAGTGTGGGCCTGGGAGGAGCCTGTCCGATGGCATCCTTTCAACTCCAGGGCTTCCTCCTGTAAAGTGACAAATACGAAGTCCTGTTGCCCAGCAGCTGTCTTTTCTAGACAGAGCTCTTTAAGCAGTAGAAAAGTCAGAGACAAGGATAGACACCCCCAGAAAGTCATGGCATGAAAGCGCCAGCTATTATGTCAGAAGCATCCCTACTCTGTGTCCCGCAGACTGTGCCCCATCCAAGCCACAGTAGGCCTCAAGCTGCCCAGGGGCCTCCTGATGCTCTCAGCAGTAGTGAAGGTCCGTGTTCAGAGATCAGTCTCTACTCAGACAGAAAATGTTACTCCAGAATTTCCTGGGAAAAAAATTCGCCATACCAAAATAATTCCTTCCTTGTAGAGAATATTGATTCACCTCAATAAGTGTTTCTCTGATAACAGTAATGTCTTTTCTGTTTCCTGTGTTGGGAGCATGGGTTTGGGGCATCTCATGGCTTATGCTTTAAGGAAAAAAGCTAGTTTAGCACGTACTGATTGCTTTCTTTGTCTTCCAAAAGTGACCAGCGCCCCAACACCCCACCCCCCCAGAGTTCTTGTTGAAAAATAGATATCATGTTTCCCGCCCCCCAAACCCATTTCTTCCCTGATGACATTGGAGGACATGGGCTGTGTCACCTGCCTTGTAGGTTAGCATTAATAAACATGTATGGCAGTCCACACCTTTCCCCTCAGAGAATGCTGAACATTCTTTTAAGCAGTACAGAAGACAGGTCTTCTATATCTGAAGAGGGTCAAGGAAAGGTATATTTTTCAGAAAATATCAGTGAAGAAGAGATGGGTTTAATCATTATTTAGGAGTCAGAGATCAGAGTACCCCACAGGTGAGTGAACCCTGCATGAGCATGTTTAGGGGGATATTGATGCAGCAGATCCTGACCTGGTTGGGTAAGGGTCTAGGAACAGCATAGATCTGCTTAAAGATCTTTGTTGTATTAACATGTTAGGGAAGCATACTTTGAACTTGACATTGATGCTTACTTACTGGAAAGTCACTGTGGGGAAGGAGTCCCCGCCCCTGGGTATTTCTTCAGGCTAAGGAATTGACATTTTTTTTTTTTTTTTTTTTGCTTCCAGAGCAAAATCATCAATCAGCTGGTCATAATACTGACCCGGCAGCTATCTACTTCCCAGAGTAAAATAAAGATGAAAGTAAGGAAAAGATGCCTTAGAGCACCGGTTCTCAACCTGTGGGTCACGACCCCTTTGGGGGTTGAATGGCCCTTTCACAGGTGTCGCCTAAGACCATCGGAAAACACATATATAATTACATATTGTTTTTGTGATTAATCACTATGCTTTAATTATGTTCAATTTGTAACAATGAAAATACATCCTGCATATCAGATATTTACATTACGATTCATAACAGTAGCAAAATTACAGTTATGAAGTAGCAACGAAAATAATTTTATAGTTGGGGGTCACCACAACATGAAGAACTGTATTAATGGGTCACGGCATTAGGAAGGTTGAGAACCACTGCCTTAGAGTGAGTGGGAAAGTACAAACGGAGAGGAGAGAGTGACCTTGCTGTTGGACCAAAGGTTTATGCTTCATCATCTCCACATGGTTCTTGTCTTGCCCGTAGATCCCTCAAACTGATCTAAGCTTCACTCGTCATGGCTGCTTAGAGCACCGCACAGCATATTGATGCCTTCCACCAAAAAGGCAGGGGGCTGTTCCTTGAGAACCGAAACAGTATTTGCAGGGATATCATCAGGCATGGCATCTCTGTCTTTGGGGAAGGTGATCTTGGTTCCTTCTTTCCATCCATGCTTGATGGCAATATACAAGGTCTTGTTCTTAACATGCATATTTCACCTGTCAGGATGGAGGTACCATCTTTGATATTGCAACCTTGGTGGAGCTATATAAATCTTCCATAGAAGACCAGCAGTTCATGAACCAGAGGTGAATTCTAGACTATGCACCAGGGATACAGATATTTGGGGGCTTACTATTGACCTACATAGAATGCTCATTTTGGCCAAACCTGCACACATACCCACTCTTACCATAAGGGTCTGGAGGGAAAGCAAATCTACTTGGACAGACTATGAAACAAAAATGGGGTGACAGTGCTAGAAAACACTTAAGGTAGTTTTTCTAGTAGAACTTGTGAATACGGGGTACAAATTAAAAAAACAAACAGATGTCCACCACAACCATCTCTCACTACCACATTTGTATCTTCTTGTCCAGAGTTTTGTCATTGACCTTACAATGTCTGAAAATTGGGGTCACAATGGGTGGGATGGGGCCCAGGGCAGGAAGCCTGAAGAGGTGAGCAGGCAGTAGAGGGCCATAACATCCATGTGGATTGAGCGGCCTGTAACCCAGCTCCCCATTTATTACATCATCTCATCTTGGGTACTTTATGTCCACTCCAGGGCAGTCACTGCCCCACTGTAGAGCTAATTGCGAGGAACACATCTGCCATCTGGAATAATATAGTCTGAATTTCCAATTTTGACCTTAAATGCCTATCCTTTTAGTTTATATGCCCCTTGTGAATTTTTCAACTCCACATCAATTATTTTTCCACTTATTCCTTGTCAACACACAAAACTCTTTCTCGTCTTCCTCCTTCACCAAAAATAGGCTAGATGGTCTTATTGGGCAACCAACATTTAAACATCTGCACTAAAATCAGCCCCTTCAAATTCCCTTTAATCCTTCCTGTCTGGCAAAAATTCAACTCGTTTCCAGAAGTGCCTTTCTATTAGTAACTGATCATTATTGGATTAAATCTCACAACTGAGTCATCTGGTGCCCTAGAACCACCTGGAAATCATTCGTTCATTCCACAAATAATTATCCCATGCTTACTAACATGTGGACAAAACAAAGGGAGCTTAGGTTCCTGTTTCTTTAGTCCATTCTCTCTCCAAAGCCTCTCAAATCTATTTCAATCTCACTTTCTTCAAACTGAATCCATATTCTCTTGCTCAAATGGATGTGCTGGACCACTGTTCTCAGAGGACCTAGAAGGCTTGAGATGGGAATTTTTCAACAGAATATTCCAACAAAACACTTTCACATTCCTTTTTTTCCCCTTTTCCTTCATGGTATATGGAAAGAAGTTTCCTTCGTAACCTCAAAGTAATGACACTTCCTGAAATAATCTTATTGAGAGATAGAGAAATTCTAAACTTGCTGGACTGATGCACCCTGGCCAAGTATCCCGTTTCCTCTCCTCCTTATGAGGCACCTAACATCTTTTATATTTTTTAAACTTGCTATTACAAAAATATATAAAAATATACCAGCACACACAGACAGAATAATAGATCTTCCCAGTTACCCTCACCCAACCTTCAGTTATTATTTGGCATACATATTACAACTCATTTTTTACATTATGATTAAAGTGCAAAAGGCCCATTGAAACATTTTGCCATCCATCTCGCAGACATATACTATATGCCCAGGTCAAGGCTCTCACATTTCTTTGATATTTATCACGTGTGAAACACATTTAATGCACCACAGATGTAAACAGCATTGGTGATGAAAAAGCATTGAGCTTTAAAGACTTTGGCAACCAGTTTCCCCCTGCCTTTTACTCAACCTTGAGGAGTCCTTTGAGTGAATTCTTTCAAATCCTTAAAAGAAGTAATCTTACAGAGCAAAATCAGTGCACAATATTGCTGTTTCTTTTCTTTAATTTTTAAAATGATTTATTTATTTATCTATAAAGAGAGAGGAAGGTAGAGAGAAAGAGAGGGAGAGAAATATCAGTGTGTGGTTACGTCTTGGGGATCCCCAACTGAGGACCTGGCCCACAACCCAGACATGTCACCTGACTAGGAATTGAACCAGTGACCCTTTGGTTTGCGGGCCGACACTCAATCCACTGAGCCACACGGCCAGGTATTGCTGTTTCTTAATCACACAGTAACAATGCTAATATGCTAACTGTAGAGAAGTAGAAAAGTAGGAAATAGGCATCGCTATATGTGGTTTCAAATATTTAGAAAATTTTTTCCTGTCACGCATGAAAATGACTTAAACTCAGTAAATGATACATATTTATCTTTTTTTCTTCCCAAAATGCCATTAAAAGTAAAAGATTAGATGAAAAGATGTCCAACATCATTAGCCAACAGAAAAGTGCAAATTAAAAACACTATGAGATAGCACTACACACACATAAAAATAGCTAGAATCAAAGTCAGGTAAGTGTCGTGGAGAATGTGGAGAATATAGAACCCTCATACACTCATAATGAGAATGAAAAATGGTGCAGGCACTTTGGAAAAAAGTCTAGTACTTCCTCAAAGTGTTAAACATAGAGTTACATATGACCCAGCAATGCCACCTCTAAGTATACTGTATACTCAAGAGATGCGAAAACATATGTTCGCAGAAAAACTTATAAATATTTCTGATTTTATTCATTGAGATCCTCTGTTTTTTTTCCTTTATGAATCTGGTTAAAGCTTCATCTGGTTTCATTTGTATTATTTTGTATTGTTTTCTTAGGCTCCATTATGTTTATTTCCACTCTTATCTTTATTGTTTCCTTACTTCCTTCTACTAACTTTGGCTTTTTTGTATTTTTTCTAATTCCTTTAGGCATAAGGTTAGACTGCTTATTTGAGATTTTTCTTGTTTCTTAATGTAGGCCTATATTGCTATGATTTTCCCTATTAAGATTGCTTTCGCTATGACCCATGGATTTGGAATCAATTGTGTTTTCATTTTCATTTGTCTCAAGGTATCTCTAGATTTCTTCCTTGATCTCCTTGTTAACCCATTCTTTGTTTTAGCATGTTATTTAGCCTCCATGTGTTTTTCTTTTCTTTTTTTTTTTCTTGTAATTTCTAGTTTCATACCATTGTGGTTGGAGAAGATGATTGATAGGATATCAACTTCTTAAATTTGAGACTTGTTTTGTGGCCTAACATGTGGTCTGTCCTAGAAAATATTCTGTGCATACTTGCAAAGAATGTATATTGTGCTGCTTTGGGGTTAAATGCTCTAAAAATGTCAATTAAATCCATTTAAGGAGTCAGTTAAGCCTGCTGTTTCTTTGTCCATTTTTCTGTCTGGAAGATCTACCCATGGATGTCAATAAGGTGTTACAGTCCCCAACTATCTGTCAATATTTGCTTTATATAGTTAGGTGCTCCTACATTGGGTTTATAAGGGTTTAATCCTCTATTTGGATTGATCCCTTTATCATTATGAAATGTCCTTCTTTGTCTCTTATATAACCTTTGTTTTAAAGTCATTTTGCCTGATATAAGTACTGCTGCCCCTGCTCTTTCTTGTTTCCATTTGCTTGAAATAAAATTTTCCATCCCCTTTCTTAAAGTCCATATGTGTCATTTGACCTGAAGTGGATCTCTTATAGACAGTGTATGTATGAATCTTGTTTTCTTATCCATTCAAATTAAGGTGATTATTGATAAGTATGTAGTTATTGCCATTTTATTATTCACATTTATGTTTTTTCCCCTTGTTGTTCTTAAAGATGCCCCTTTAACATTTTTTGTAATACTGGTTTGGAGGTGATGAACTTCTTTAGCTTTTCCTTGTCTAGAAAGCTCTTTATCTCTCTCTTGATTTTAAACAATATCCTTGCTGGGAAGATTAATGTTGGTTGTAGGTCTTTGCTTTTTATCACTTTGAATATTTCATGCCAATCCCTTCTTATGCAAGGGTCCAGGTGGGTAGTAGACTTCTCAGGGGATCATTTTGTAAATTATATAAATGTCTAACCATTATACTGTATACCTGAAACTAATGTAAAATAATATTGAATGTGAACTGTAATTGAAAAATAAGCATATAAACAAATGTTCATAGCAGTATCATTTATAGTAGTCAAAAGATGGAAAAAACCCAAATGTCCAGGAACAGATCAATGGATAAATAAAGCATGATATAACCACACACTGTTTTATTTTTGGCAATAGAAATACTAATACCTGCTACAACATGGATAAACCTTGAAAACATTATGCTAAGTGAATGAAGCCAGTCATAAATACCCACATATGATCTCATTCCTATGAAATATTCATTTAGACAAATCTACAGAGTCAAAGTAGATTAGTGGTTACATAGGGCCATGGGGAGAGGGCAGGAGAAAGGCAATAGCTAAAGGTTATAATGTTTCTTTTTGAGGTCATGAAAATATTTGAAATTGTGGTGATGCACATATTTGTGAATATACTAAAAATCATGGAATTATAAAATGTAAATGGTTAAATTAAACTGTATGCAAATTATAATTTCAAAAGAGTTGATAAAAAATAAAGAGTTTAAAAAGAATATGTGCTTGAGAAAGACAAAAAGGGAAGAAGATAGGACAAAAGATGTCAACACATTTTTGGGAGATGGAAATCCAGGTGGGAAATGGTAAGTAACTAGGAGAGCAGAGGAGGTATGGCAAACCCATTCATCCCACAAACCCCCAGAAGACAAGCGACCTGGTGGAATCAGACGAGAAATTAGCGGTTCCATGCTGTAGCATACTTATTTTTTTGTTTTACATTGTGTATAATTTTTTGAAAAAAAATTTTTTTGGAGCAGGGTGGTTCCCTTGATTATTTTGTAAAATCCTATTTGAAAAGTTAGCATGCTTCAAATATGCAGAGGATCCCAGTTTTATTGCCTGGGACAGAATCAGACAATTGTTGTAAAGTTGGCATTGCACACTTATGGGGACTGGTTATGATGGTGATGGCAGCTGTGGGACTCAAAGGCAGAAATATCAAAGGTCTGGTAACACTCAGGACAAAGATCAACGGTCCATTTTTAAATGAATTTATTTGAAAATAATTAAACTTGTGGAAAAGTTGCATGTACAGAAAATAATATTCCTTTAGTCCAAATTTACTTAATAACATTTTGATCCACTTATGATCTCTTCTGTCTTTCTCTTTGTTTCTGTGTACTACACATACATTTCTGAATATTTGAGAATACACTTTATGTATCATGTATTTTCTCCTAAATGTTTTATTATATATTTCTTAAGAGAAAAAGATAATCTCTTATACAGTATAGTCATTTCCTTCATAAATTTAAGATTTGGTACAAAACTTTTAACTAATCTCCCATTAATATTCCATTTTGTTAACTTATCACATAATGCTATTTGTAGCATTAAAAAAACCTTTCATTACAGGATTTAGTTGTCATGCATCTTTAGCCTCCCTTTACCTGGTTCAGCTTCTCAGGCTTGTTTATTTTCATGAGAAGGCCATTTTTAAAGAATATAGTTGATGTGCCACTTTTTTTTTTTTTCCAGATTTAATGTGTTTTATTGATTAAAATATTACATTTGTGCCAATTTCCCTTCCCTCTGCTCCCCTCCACCCGGTGGCCCCCCTCCCTCCAGTTGTCCCCCCCTTTTAGATTATGTCCATTAGTTGTGGATACAGTTCCTCCCAACCTCTCTCCGTCTATTCCATTCCCTCCTACCATGATCCCCAATTCCTATATCATCTCCCTCCCTCTCCCCATTCCCCCTCCCTGTTGACCTCCCCCCACTATGCTTCCCTTACCCACAGTTCCTTTTCCACTCTCGTTGCCTGTTTCATTTGCCTTTGTTTCATCTCCCTAGCTTCTGTTTTTTAAACCAGTCCCTTTAACATCTCATATAACAGTGGTTTGGATCTAATGAACTCTTTCAGTTTTATTTTGTCCTGGAAACACTTTCTCTGTCCTTCTATTCTGAATGACAATTTCGCTGGATAGAGTATTCGTGGTTGTAGGTTTTGGATTTTCATTACTTTGAATATTTCTTGCCAGTCCCTTCTTGCCTGTAGGGTTTCCCTTGAGAAGTCAGCTGATAGTCTAATTGGGACCCCTTTGTACATAATTCTTTTCTTCTCTCTTGCTGCTTTTAAGATTCTCTCTTTATCTTTAATTTTTGACATTTTGATTATAATGTGTCTTGGAGTGGTTCTCCCTGGGTCCAGTCTCTTGGGAACTCTCCTTGCTTCCTGGACCTGCAAGTCTATTCCCTTCCCCAAGTCTGGGAAGTTCTCCTTTATTATATTTTCACTCAATTTTTCAAGTTCTAGTTTATCTTCCTCATTCTCTGGCAAACCAATGATTCTTATGTTGGGCCTTTTATAGCTGTCCCAGAGGTTTCTGATCCTCTCATTGTTGCTTCCTATTTCCTCTCGCTGCATTGGTTGACTGCTTGTTCCTTCTCCATATTCCAGTTTGTTGAAATGAACTCTGGATTCCTCACCATCTGTCTCGTATGTGGTTTTGTTCCTTTCGTTATGAAAGATTTTCGCTTCTTTCATATCTTTTTCCTGCTCTTTTGTGAATTCTGTAAGCCACCTGATAACAATGGCCCAGAACTGAGCCTCTGACAGGTTTCTTATCTGTTCATCTGTCAGGTTCTCTATCTGCTGCCTGGTGAGTTGTGCCACCGGGATTTCTATATTTGTCTGCCACATTTTGACAGATGCGTTTTGTTTTCCTGGGCCGGCTGTCTGGGGCGGTGCCTGTGTACGCGTCACAAATTAGCGACCGGTGCCTGTCTGCGACCTATTTCGCAGCCCTGTGGTGCTTTCTGTGGGGGCGGGGGTCCAAGATGGATTCACACAGTTATTCAGCTAGGAGACCGGGATCCGTCCTCCCGCCCCCCTGGGCCTCACTGTTCAAGGCGATGCTGCGGCTGCTCTCCCCAGCGCCGGAGTCGCGCACGCCAGGGGCTTGATTGGAGTCGCGCACGCCAGGGGCTTGATTGCCTCCGGGATTTTTCGCCGCCCCGCCCGCCGCTCCGCAAACAGCTTTGCCTTCTTTAACTCTTACCTGCCCAAATGGCACCGCTGGTTTATAACTTCATATGTTGGGCTTCCGTGTAGTTTTATTTTCTGGAATTTCTAGTTATCCTTTGTTTTGAAGTAGTTGTATTCCTCTCTAGTTGTAGAGGGAGACCTAGCGTGTCCGTCTAAGCCTCCATCTTGGCCGGAAGTCCGATGTGCCACTTTTATAAACCCTTCTTACCTAGAAAATTTTTGGTGGAGCTTATCTTGCTGAGATTTAAAGGATGTTTTTGAGATTTTCAGTCCAGATGGTGGCATAGGTAAATAAGGCTCAACTCCTCACACAACCACATCAAAATTATAACTAAAATGTAGTACACCCATTACTCGGAACTGTTGGAATTTGAGTTGAATGGAAGTCTGACAACTATGAATTAAAGAAACCACAACCATCCAGACTGGTAGGAGATCAGAGACAGAGAATGGGCTTGTTACACATCCATGTGTGGTGGGTAAAAACTTGGGAGGGGTATCTGAGGAGTGAGGATCTGAATCCCACACATGAAGGGTGCTCTTCAAGTATCCAGCTTGGGTGATAGGGGAGTCTGTGTCACTGGACCATACAGAACACCTATTACATTAGGCCACACTACCAAGACAGGAAGTTGTAGCAGCTCTACTTAATACATAGAAAAAAACACAAGGAGGCTGCCAAAGAGATAAAAAATATATGGTTCAAAGGAAAGAACAGAACATAACTCCAGAAAAAGAACGAAATAAAATGGAGATAAGCAATCTGTCAGATGCAATGTTCAAAACACTGGTTATAAAGATGTTCAAGGAACTTAGTGAGACCTCAACAGCATAAAAAAGATCCAGTCAGAAACGAAGATACACTAATTGAAATAAAGAACAATTTACAGGGAAACAACAGTACAGTGGATGAAGCTGAGAATCAAAGCAATTATTTGGAACCTAAGGAAGCAAAAAACACCAATCTATCAGAAGAAGAAGAAGAAAAAAGACTCCAAAATACTAAGATAATGTAAGGAGCCTCAGGGACAACTTCAAGCATTCCAACATTCACATCATAAGGGTGCCAGAGAAGAAGTGAAAGAGCAATAAACTGAAAATCTCTTTGAAAAAATAATGAAAGGAAGCTTCCTTAATTTGGTGAAGGAAGTAGACATGCATGTCCAGGAAGCAGAGAGAGTCCCAAACAAGATGAACCCGAGGAGGCCCAAACGAAGACATATTACAATTAAACTGTCAAAGGTTAAAGATAAAGAGAGAATCTTAAAAGCAGCAAGAGAAAGCAGTTGGTTACCTTCAAGGGAGTTCCCATAAGACTGTCAGAAGGGATAATCAGGAAATATTCAAAGTCATAAAAAGCAGGAACCTATAGCCAAGATTGCTCTACCCAGCAAAGCTATCATTTAGAATTGAAGGGAAGATAAAGAGCTTCCCAGACAAGAAAAAACTAAAGGAGTTCATCATCACCAAACCATTATTATATGAAATGTTAAAGGGACTTATTCAAGTAAAAGATGATCCAAACTATGAACAATAAAATGGCAATATCAACAACTGAATCTAAAAACCAAACTAACCAAACAAGAGGAACAGAGACAAAATCATGGATATAGAGAGCATTTTGATGGTTGACAGATGGAAGGGATGTTTGGGGAAATGGGTGAGGAGGTGAGGGGATTAAGAAGTACAAATAGGTAGTTACAGAATAGCTCTGGGAATGTACAGTATAGGAAATTGATTAGCCAAAGAACTCATATGCATAACCCATGAATATGAACTGTGGTGTGGGGATTGCCTGAGGGAGTGAGTGGTGCTGTGTGGAGGGGAGGCAAAGGGGAAAAATTGGGATAATTGTAATAGCGTAATTAATAAAATATAATTAAAATAAGAGAAAAAAAGATGTTTTATGTCTATGAGTCCTATGGACCTAAGGATAGCCAAGACTACTCTTGTTACAAGAAACTAATACCAGAAGTAGAAAGGTGTGTAGAAGAATTTTTCTGAATAGAGACACCCCAGCATTTAAGGGAGGATATGAGAGAAGGAGGTAGGCTTGCATTGTACCTTGCTCTTGAATGGAGACAATGGCAAAGCTGTGGATGTAGAAGACACACAAAGAATGGAGCTTCAAGACTGGTAAACCTCCTCATATGGGATAGAGAGGATTGGGGGTCTGGGGCCAAACTGATTCATCAGACTCAGGGAAGGAATGCAGGCAAGCAAAGTAAGGAAATGATACAAGGCTGACCTTCTGCAGCTTATAATCTAAATGATTAAGCTGTAGTGATTATAAGTGTTAAATCGTTAGCATGGGTAAATGAAATAAATTCATATATACCATGGACTAAAATTACATTATTATTTCAAAAGGAATAGAGATTTCAATAGGAATTTTGGTAAAAACTTTGAAAGCAAATGGAAAAAAACCATAAATCTTTTCATGGAAGAAATAGCCATAGATGTAGTTTAAAAAAACTCAAATGAGGTGCTAACTATAATTATAATTTTGCTCATAAGAAGTTATGCTAAAGACAAGCCAACTCCCTGAATCAAAATGAGTTTGGACCTGCAAATTGTAGGCTACCACAGTCGTTCTGTAAAATAAAAAAATTAAAGAATGAGGAGAGAGAAGGCATTTGACAGAATAAAGAGGGTACAGCATGGCTGGACACTGTATGGGTAAAGAGGGCTACATTTGAGAATGTTCAGAGACTGACCATTCTAAAAGGGTTTCTGAGAGAAAAAGGATTAAAGATTTTAAAGTTTCTGCCATTGGTGCTGGCTGTGCCATGCCCTCATCTCCCATTTTATCATGTTTTCCCTCTGTTGGTACCAGCTACTGTGCTCCTTCATGCTTTTCTATGAATATGTACATCTTTAGAAGAAAGTGGAACTTAGAGGGGTGAAGCTGCTGCTGAATATATGTCTGGTTTCATTCAGGTAAACACACATTATGTATAAGGGAAAGCTATAGTTTAGGAATGTAAATCCCTGGGCACAGCAGACTTTTGAAGACTATGTGGGATCTAGAACTTCTGGTCAATATGGAGGCATAGATAGACACATTTCACCTCCTCATGTAATTCTTTCACCATAGAAAGAATTACAGCCAGATTTCAAAAACA
This sequence comes from Furipterus horrens, assembly GCF_987537825.1. Lineage (NCBI taxonomy): Eukaryota > Metazoa > Chordata > Mammalia > Chiroptera > Furipteridae > Furipterus > Furipterus horrens. The sequence continues at coordinate 166,728,853 of NW_028327174.1, forward strand.
AATAGCAACTCAAACTATCAGAAAATTGAGCTTTATGGAAGTCTGACAACCAAGGATTTAAAGAAGCCACATTCATCCAGATGGGTAGGAGGGTGGAGTCGCAGAGATAAGGCAGAGAGGTGGTGTGGCTCAAAAAAGCTGTTGTGGCATTTGGTGGCAATGGCGGAACAGACAGTCCCACATTCATGTGTGGTGAGTAAAAATGAGAAGGGATATCGTGGGAGCGAATGATCCCACCCCCAGGAGCGACCACACAGCTTGGTGTTTTGGCACCAGGAAGAAAAAAACCCATTTATTCTGTCTGTAAAAACAGAAGAAATTTCAGGATTTTTGTCAATTAAAGGACCCACGAGGGTCTTAGAATGTACGTAAACACCAGGGCAGCAACTGTAAGGGTGACAATTGCATACAGGAAGTGGGTGAAGGGACTGGAAACAGGGTGAATGCTAAACAAATTGCCAGAAGTCAGGCAGCAATATTGTCCCCTCTCCAAGCCCCCCACCACAAACAGAGCCACAAAATGGTGAAGCAAGTGGCCCCACCCAGGCAATTTCACCCCCCACAATTTATAGGTGCCTTTGCTACATAGGCCATACTAGTAAGACAGGGAGTAAAAGAAATTCTACATAATACTCATAAACAAAGACAGGGAGGATGCCAAAATGAGGAGGCAAAAAAATATGGCCTAAATGAAAGAATAGAACAAAACCCCAGAAAAAGAACTAAAGGAAGCAAAGACGGCCAAACGCAGATACAGAGTTCAAAACACTGGTGATAAGGATGCTCAGAGAACTCATAGAGTACAGGAAAAAAAAAAAAAAGGAAATGAAGGTTACACAAAGCAAAATAAAGAAAAAACACAGGGAAACAACAGTAAAAGGAAGAAAGCCAGGATTCAAACCAACAATTTGGAACAGAAGGAAGAAATAAACATTCAACCAGAACAGAAAGAAAAAACAAGAATTCAAAAAAAGAAAAATGAAGATATGCTTAGGAACCTTTGGAACAACTTTAAGTGTACCAACATCCAAACAATAGGGGTGCCAAAAGGAGGAGAAAAAGAGCAAGAAATTGAAAAATTATTTGAAAAAATAATGAAAGAAAACTTCCCTAATTTGGCAAAGGAAATAGACATACAAGTCCAGGAAGCACAGAGAGTCCCAAACAAGTAGGATCCAAAGAGCACCACACCAAGACACATCATAATTAAAATGCCTAAGGTTAAAGATAAAGAGAGAGTCTTAAAAGCAGCAAGGGAAAAGCAGTTAGTTGCCTACAAGGCAGTTTCTATAAGAATGTCAGCTGACTTCTCAAAATAAACTTTGCAGGCAATAGGGGACTGGAAGAACTATTCAAAGTGATGAAAAGCAAGGACCTACAACCAAGATTACTCTATTCAGCAAAACCATCATTTAGAATGGACGGGCAGGTAAAGTGCTTCCCAGACAAGGTAAAGCTGAAGGAGTTCTTCATCACCAAGCCATTATTATATGAAATGTTAAAGGGACTTATTAAAAAAAAAAAACACAAAAATTATGGACATTAAAATGACAACAAACTCCCAAATATCAACAACTGAATCTAAAAAACAAAAACAAAACAAAACAAAAATAAACTAAGCAAACAACCAGAGCAGGAACAGAATCATAGGTATGGAGATCATTTGGAGGATTATCAGTGGGGAAGGGGAAGGGGGAAAATGAGAGAAGTGGTTCAGGGATTAAGAAGCAAACTGTTAGAAAGAAAATAGGGGGATGTTAACAATAGTATAGGAAAGAGAGAAGCCAAAAAACTTATATGCCTAACTCATGGACATGAATTAAGGGGGGGGGGATTGCTGAATTAAGGGGGGTACTGGGTGGAGGGGGCAAAGGGGGAAAATTTGGAACAACTCTAACAGCATAATCAATAAAATATACTTAAAAAAGGTTATGTAGGGTCCAAAGGGAGATCACCAAGCAATAAAAGAGTCACTATCTGGGTAACAGGTGAAATAAAAAGAAAATTTCACTAGGTAAATATATGGTATGGTGGATGGGTGGAGTTGGAATTTTGGTTGGAGAGGTCTAAAGAGCCATGAAAGGATAGACACATTGCTGGACTAGATGATGAGGCTGGGTGAGGGTTGTGAATTTATCTTCCCTGAGTTGTCCCTTCCTCCACCTTAAAGGAACTTTGTTGTCTGTGCTATGGCTCTGTGATGTGTGCCTGAAAATCTAGCCTAGACAGTGCTCTCTACATCCAGCTTACTGAGGTACCAATGCACTTTCAGTGGTGCAAACCATGTTCTTTCAGGATCCTTACTGCACCATGGCTAAACTCCAGCTCAACTTCTTAGATATTCCCATCCTTTCCTTCCTGTGTGGTATGGATCTCCTCCTTCTGTTACTAAGCTACTAGAAAGTTATCCATGTTTCCCAATACTTTGAATGCATAGTTACAAGTAAGTAAAAGAAGAGAGCCCCTTAGAAATAGTAAATCTTACTTTCCAAGTAAATACATTCAGTGCTATCAATTTTTCTCTAAGTGCTGCTTTAGCTTCACCTTACAAAGTTTGTTAAGTTGTATTTTCATTTTCATTTAAAGAATTGCCACTAATATAAAATGAAGTGGGAATGGGTTAGCAGAATTTTTACAACCACATGCTCACACTCTTGTCTAAGAGCAAACAAAATGCATGAATCAACAGGTACCTACACCTGGATTGGGCATGGGGACCTGAGATCCCAGCTTTAGGTATTATAAATTTCTTTGGTGCCAGGTACTGTCTAAAAAAATTAGATTCCTTTAGACAGCCCTCAGAGGGATCAACACTGAAAACTGTGACCCATTCTGCAGTCTCAGTGAAAGAGCCCAGATTATGACAAGGGGCTCTTCTCTTGAATCCTTTCTTCTAGAGCCTCCAGTGACCCTGTGTCAGTCTGTAAATTAGGCTACTTTCCTGGGATCACAAGAACATGTCTGGTCTTCATTAGAAAGGCCAAGTGGCAGGTTCAGAGACTTATGGAGGCTGCCTTCTTATTTCTCCTGTAGACTCATGGCCTGTTTCATCCTTTCTTGGGTGCTGGGGTAGATCAGAAAAGGGACTGATTGTTTTGCACATCTAGCAGTGCTTCACTGTGGGAAGGAGGTTGGGCTGATAATGAGTAATTTCTCCTTAGGGATTCTTATACAGATTTGGGCACCTTCATTTGAGCCAGGATAAACTATTGGTTGCTGTTTTTTACTCTCTGCCATAGGGAATTCAGAAGTAATAAAAGATAACTTTCCCCTTTCGTGTTATAGCAAGTTCTGGGCTTCTGGTTTTAAGCTTTATTAATGGCTTTCATATTTCCTGACTGAGACAGAAGTTATGAGGCACCTGTTGTACAGTCCTGTGCAGATTGTCATGTGAGAGAAAAATGTAGCCAGGTGTTTCCAGGAGCGAGGAGGTAGAGGTTCATGCAGCTGCTGGGTTGAAATGATAGTTGTCTAATGGTAGCAGTGCTTCCAATCACTTGAGAATACAGATATAGAGATGAGTTGCTTAAGTGGATGCATTCTGTATGAAAGTCCTCTTGTAGACAGCAAAAATTTTAAGGGATGAAATGTTTTTTGCTGAGATGATTAATCATGAAGTCCATCATCTTGGGAGCTGCAGCAAAAACATTGTATTGCTCACATTTGGTATAGATGCTGTGCAACCACTGGCCTTTTAATGGGTCAAATGGCCTTGGACACCAAACATTCCAGTGGCAACCATGATGGACTCCAGATCTGATGCTCTTTCTTACATATTTATTTGACAGTGGTTACTGGACTAAATAGGCAAAAAGCCCTTAGGAATGGCTAATTTCAAATGCCTTCCTATCATTTAAAATGGATGAATTGAGCCATTTTAATTTAATTTAGAAAAGTTAAGAATTGCTTGTTGTACTTTAATTTTGTGGAACAAATTTATGTTTTTATGTATATTATTGCATTTAATCTTTACAACAGTTTGAATTAAGTTTCTTTATGCCCTTTTATAGAGGACAGCCTGAAGTACAGAGTAGGTAATATGTAGTGTGCTAGTACAGAAGAGGGAGCCAAGAATGAAAGGCCCCTTCATATTGTGAAGAATTATTTGTATGTAAATAATAGAAAATATAATTCAGCTGACATAAAATAGAGGATCGTGATATTGACTAGGCCCATGAAAAAGTCTGGGAGTAAGGCCAGCCTCAGGCAGGAGGGTTCATACTGGAGCTCAATAGATGCCATCAAGACTCAGTTTCCATCCATTTTTTTTTTTTTTAACAGATCAGTTATTTAATTGGGTTTTTCGAAAGCTCAGAACTTCATCTTGTGAGGATAAAGCCCATTCGTGAGAGTGAACAAACAGCGGAGGTAGCCCTGCAACTGAGGAACAGCCTTGATTTTTGGCAGAATTTGGGAGTCCACGGCTTTCTGATCAATCTTGCGCTGCTCTGTAATCTCATATTTCTCCTTCTCGGTGTCGAAGATCTCCCCCTCCTGGTGTCTGGGCTTGCGCAGATTCTTCTTCTTGAAGTAGGCGTCAGTGAGGTGCTTTGGGATTTTCACACCGCTGATACCGATTTTGGTGGATGTGGCGATGACAAACTTCTGGTGTGTTCTACGCAGAGGAACTCGATTAAGGGCCAGAGGTCCAGTCACAAGTAGCAAGCCACTGCTCAGCTGCTTCAAGAAAACCACCCTCTTGCCCCGGTGGCGCCCGGTGAGGACGATGAGAATGGTCCCGGGGGTGATGCTGGCCCGCAGTTTCCTCACGTGCTGACTGAAGGGTTTCTTGCCGTGGCTCAGCAGCTTCCGAGGCACGTCTTCAGTGGGGTAGTACCGAGGCATTTTGCGAAGTTTAACCACTCGGGTACCACCGTTCTTGTCGCCACCAACTGGTTTTGTGACAGTAGCAAGAACCTTCTCCTTCTTTTTCTTTTCAATCCTGGATTTGGCTGCTGAATACTTCCTCTTGTACATGGCCTTTCGCGAATACATCGCTGACCGGGAATACCTGCCAATCCCTCGGACCAGGACAGGGTTTCGGCTGCAGTGGGGCTTCCCCTTCTTAGGCGTCTTGGCCTTGGGGTCACCCTTCTTGACCTTGCCGCCAGCATCGGCCTTCTTGGCTTCGGGTTTCTTCTCCTTAGGACCCGGCTTCTCAGGTTTTTCACCCGCCATCTTGCAAGATGGGAGAAAGAAGGTCCATCCATTTTTTTGACTCTATATTCTTGACTGGCTCTGTTGTGAGACTTTCTGTCTGGCAATGCCCACCAAGCTTCAGATGCAGGTAAAAGTGAGTTGTTTCTCCCACTAGTCCCTTCAAAAATCCCACTGTGCTTAATTATCTCCAGTTGGGTCACCTGCCCATCGCTAATCAATCACTTTTGCCAAAAGCATGGAATAATCTTTTTGGTCAAGTCAGTTTATACATCCAAACTTAAATTAAGAGTGTTATTAGGGAAAAATCACTCCACTTGTGCTTAGTTACCCAGAGGGCAAGAGAAGAATTATTTCCAGAAGGTGAGTGAATGCTGGCTATCAAAACAAAATAAAACAAACAAACAAACACAAATCGGATGTCCCCTATAGCCCTCTATCTAGCTGGTCCATTTCTGATTTCCTGTTTTGAGTCATGCCATTGACTGAAGCTTATAGTTTCAGGAAATGCTGATTCTATGGGTGGATCCTTTACCTCCATTCCAGTTCAGTTATGATTATATACTAGAACTTATCACCAAAAATATTCTGTCTTCTGAAAACACAGTCTGACATTGAAACTTTATCCTTTCAACTTATGCTCCCAGAGTGCCAATTCTCAACCTATTCAGGAACTACAAGCCATTTTATACTTTCTCCCTGTACATCTGACAAACTTTTCATTTCTTCTCCAAGGAAAACTTTATGTCCATCACTTAGCCCCAAACCTAAACAGCCTACTCTAAACAACCTACACTTTCATCTGTGCAGCCTGGCAAAATCAACTCTGAATTTTTTAGACCAGTCTTCTAATAAGGGTCTCATTCCTCTTGGATAAAATCACTGAGGCATGTTCGTGTCACCATAAATTTATGTTCTACTACTAATGGTAAGCTCCAACACTTTCTGAAGAGAATCCATTCATTTCTTCAGTATTTAATATGTACTAGGCACTGTTCTAAAAACTTTGGTCACAGGAGTGAAGGAAACAAAGTTTTCTGTCTTAGTGCAGTTCACATGATTGCGTTCTTAGCCAACTCTCTTGCCTAAATAATGAGTATTTCACTTTCCTACAAGTTCTGCACACTCCTCACTCGTTGAGCCTGTGTGCTAGAGTAGACCACCACAGGGAATGAGAAGTCCTCAAATGGGAACTTTTCATCATAAAAACTTCAATAGCAAAACCAAAACCAATACCAACATGTGAACCCTCATTCCTCCTTTCTTCTTGTTATACTGAAAGGGTCCCCTAGGATGTTTTCAGGACTCCCCCTACCCCCACAGCTGTGAGGTGTCCTTGCTTTCCAATTCACAGCACTTCCACACTGTGTGGACTATCTGGCTTAATTACAGTAGATGCTCAAACAATGTGGGTTTGAACTACAGGGGTCCCCTTATATGTGGATATTTTCTTTATTTTTTCAGTTACATTTTATTTTTTAATCTTTTAAAATTGTTATTCTATTACAGTTGTCCCAATTTTTCCCCCTTTGCCCTCCTCTTCTCATCCCACCCCTCTGCTGCCACAGTCAATGTTTTCAGTTGACTTGCTCAGTTACTGATCACAGTTCAGTTGTCCCAGAAGTTCAATCGACAGTTGACCGTTAAAAAATGCGTTGCTCAAGACTCAGTTGACAGTTGTGAATGCGTTTATGCACAGGGCCAACTTAAGTTATATGCAGAGTTTCGACTATGCCCCAACCGCAGCGTTATTCCCCGGTCAACTGTATCTACCTTCTGAGAGGGCAGACACACGTTTACCTCATCACAGCCCAGGGCACCCAGTGGAGCTCAGGAACCTCTGAAGGAAGGAACCGCAAGCAGTGCGAGCGATTCCTCGGGGAGGCTCTGCACAACGTGCCCTCGGGGCGGGGTCACGTTCAAGAGGCGGCCTGGGGGTTGTAGCTTTTGGCTTCATAAAGCAGAGGCCCGGGGCATCTGAGGCTTCTGGGTCCCATTTTCATCATTTCTGGAAGTAGGTGTTCAGATTTAACGCAAAAAGAGGCTGCCAGGAAGGTATGGGGCTCCCCATTGACTTCTGCCAGCCCTGCCTGATGGGTCCTTTCCTCAGTCCCCACTGGCCGGGCCTTAGCTGCTCTAATACCCCGAACTCTCCGGAGATTGAGGCCCCAGAAAACGCTCAGAATAAGCTCAGGTAAGTTTTTTGCCAGCCAGATGAAGTCCTCCTTCAACGTAGGGACTCCACCAGACTCCATTGGGGCGCCCATAGTCATAAATACGGTACCAATATTGACAACTCTAGGAGCTTCACCTTGCCCTGGCTGTCTGGTCTTGTGAAGTAACCTAAGTCTCAGATCTCACCTATTATGTGCGGAGATACTAATACGGACTAATAGGTTTTGCTCTGAGAACTGGAATAAGCAAGTAAAAGGCCCATGTTAAGGAATGGGCGGGGCGCCCTGATGCAGTTAGTTCCTGGGCCTTGGGAGGACAGTGAAATGCCAGGTTCCCAGGCACGTTCCAAGTTATGGAGCCGTCATCTCTGGTCCTCTGTATGCCCAGTGACTAGAAGAAGGATGCTCACGGTCCTCTGGTTATTGTTTTTGGAGGATCCAACAGGAGCTTTACCTCTCTGGGACCAATCAGTGAATCTAGTAGGAATGGTTCCTGGGAAGCCCAGGTCGAGGCTTACAAAGGCATGTGTGTCACTGGACAGAGAAGCAGACACAGATCAGTTTGTCAAGCCCTGCAAGATCCAGGACAGGAGGACATGAGCGTCTCCAGCTGACAGGACTGCAGGCTTTTAACAGGGCAGAAAATCTCAGGTAAGGTCTTCGTTGCAGGTATAGACAAACTTATTTACTAAGGGCCTAGTATGTGTCCAAGTTCTTTGTTAACTAGGAGCTGCCATTATGTTTACCTAGGAAAAGGTAGATGAGAATTCTTTTTATGACTTTCTTTACTGTTAGAATGTATTATGTAGTAAATTTTAAAGATATGCAAAAGCCAAAAGAAGACGCTCTTAAATTCCCACTTTCAAAACAATTACTGTTAATTCTCTGATACATCTCTTTCCAGATTTTGCTTTGTCTATTTTTTGCATACTTAAATACTATCTACTTTAAAGGAAAAAGACTACCATAAGCATTTTTATGTTATTAGAACTTTTCATAACTAACATTTTATTATGATAAAATCCTATTAAGTGGAGCAATATTAAATTATACTTTTTAACATTCGGAGAGTTTCTTTTTTTTTTTTTTTTGAAATTTTAATATTTTTCTTACCATGTTTGCTCATAATTGTGTTTGCTTATAAATAGTCCTGTCCAAACAGCATAAAGTTTTCTCTAGATGTCTGCTTACCCCAGGATTTTGTCCAGATCTGAATGCTTTTCTCTTTCTCCATCCTCTTTAGATGAGTTGTGCACTCATGTGATTACCTGTTTTAGCACTAGATTCTCCTCTGAGTTTCAAGTCAGTGATACCAATTACTTGCTAAACATCCTGTCTGTAGAATCTAGCAGACTTAACCCATTGTATTTCTCGATCTTCAACTTTCTCTTCTTATATTTTCAGTATCAAATATAGCACCTGGACACACCAGTGTAAACAAAAGAGCCACTTTATACTCTTCCTTTATTTTTTCCTTAGCAAGTCAGCTGGGCGGAAAAATTCTAGAATTTTCAGTTTAATACATCACCCCAATCCCACGAGATTGTAAGATTTTAGCTTTATTTTTTTATAATCTATATTAACTGTGCTAGTAAAATATTGACACAGTTTCTGAGTCAAAATGAAAACATTCTCATTAAGGTTGAATATTCACTCTAAAGCCAAAATGAGCATCTCATTTTACATCAAAATTTCATTTTAATGATTTGCTTGTTTCCTTGTCATTTATATTAATATAGACTCTTGGTTTCCTAACTGATTCAATTCACAATGTTACTATTTATTTTGTGGCTCTAATTTCACAAATTGAGCTACTTATTTCAATTTTACTTCTATGTTCTTTTGCTGTATCTCTATAATTTCTTCCTTTCTGACACAAAAAGATTTTTCAGGCTGATTGTATACTTTTCTCTATATCAGCCCTGGGAAAGTTTCAGCTATAGAAAGACAAGTACCATATGCTTTCACTCATATGTGGAATCTAGTGAACAAAATGAACTAACAAGTAAAATCGAGACAGACTCATATTTAAAAGCAGATTCACAGTTGTTGGTGGGGAGGGTTGGGTGGGATGGTGGAGGGATAGAACAAAAAGAAAAAAAAGCTCATAGACAGGAACAACAGTGTGGTGATTACCTTGGGGGTGGGGTGGGAGAGTTGGAGGAGGGTATAGAAGGAATAAATGTTGATGGATGGAGACTTCACTTGGGGTGGTGATCACACAATACAGCATACAGATGATGTGTTGTACAATTGTGCACCTGTAACCTGTAGAATTTTAACCAGTGTCTCCCCAGTAAATTCAGTAAAACACAGATCATTTCACTTCTCTGCTGAATACTCCCCAAAGCAGCTTCTTCTCCTTCTCCTTCTGTTTCTTCTTCTCCTTCTTCTCTTCCTGCTTTTTCTCCTTCTCCTTTTCCTTCCTCTTTTCCTCCTCCTCTTTCTTCTCCTCTTCCTCTCAGAAAAAGTCCAATGGTCTCTGAGTTTTTTACACAAGATCTAACTTCCCTCTTGCTTCTGTGGTCTCATACCATTTTTTTCCTTTGCTTATTCTACTTCAGCCTTTTTGCTGTTCTTAGAACACACAAACAATTTGCCTTCTTCAGGGCCTTTGCAATTATTCCTCTCTTTACTTTGATATTATTTGGCTTCAGTCATTCAGTTCTTTTCCTGATCTCTGCTTAAATAATTACCTTTCAGGAAAGCTTTGCTGAATGCCTTAAATAAAATAGCAGCTACCTCTCTATGCTCACTATCTCCTTTATTATTTAAAATTTTTTCCCATGACACTTGTCATCATCAAACACATTTTATATATAATTTAAATTGACTTGTAGCCCCCACTAGACTATATAAAGTTTATGAAATTCAGGGTCTTTATTTTTCTTATTATATGTCCTCAATGTTTTGAACACTATAGAATGTAATTGGTGTTCCATTAATATTTGTGGAATAAATAAACAAAATCACCTGATGAGAGAAAGAATCTATTTTGTTCAGATTCTAACAGTACCACTTAAGACATTTCCTGATGCTTCCTTTTCCTCTCTTTGCCCTGCCCATCCCTAATGGAGTAAGAGGCAAATTTGGGTGTTGAGATGGGAGTTAGGTGGGTAAGAAAATGCACGGTGGAGAAACAGAGAAAAATAATACCACACCCTTTTCTGCTCCAGGTCTCCCAGACTGAAAGTACTATCAATTTGGCAGAGATAAGTTTTAACTTTATATGAAGTTGGTGTTTTGACTAATAAAATAGACTGGACATTTGAGATAGACTATTATTGGCCCTACAACTGACTTAAAAGGAGCATGTCTATAAAAACTATGGGACCTTCTCTGACCCAACATTTCCTTCAAAGGGCAAGAGAAAAATGAGTCTGCAGATGTGTTATGATGGGGCTGTGAAGGTAATCAATGAAGTTTTTTGTTTGTTTTTGCGTCCATGCATTCTGTGGAGTTCTGCTTCTTTCACTTAATGGTTACCTTTCTGTTGTGGTCTTTATTTTAACACCGAGTAATCTATAGTTTAAGTGTCTGTCTCCTTTATTAGACTATGAGCTCCAGAAGAAAGGGCCAGTGTTTATTAATTCTCTTTATCTGAGACCTGCCTTGGTGCCTGACATCTAGCAACCAGTTAGTGTTTGTTGAATACTCTCCCTGCCCCATCTCAATTCAAAGATTACTTAAATATGCCAAATGCCTTGAGTATGAAAAATGTAATATTGGATAATATAAAGGGGGTTGATTGCTTAGATATTTAAAGAGATTATACTGTATTCTGAGATGTAGATACATTTACTGTGCTGAAATTTAGCACCACTCCATTCTAAGGGAAAACACCACTCCATTCTAAGGGAAAACACTTTCTTTTGAAATGTATTACAGGCTTGGCTGTTTTTTTTTTGTTTGTTTTTTGTTTGTCTGTTTTTTTTTTTTTTTTTTTTTTTTTTGATCTGTTTGTTTGTTTTCTTGCTCAAGCTCTTAGGCCCCTAGTCTGCCTCTCTGTTGCAGTAGGAACTGAATGTGGCTTTTATGGAGCCCAATGCTTGGAATAAATGCTAAAAATAATTCCCTTTTCTCCAGATCCAGTATTTCTGTGATTCCTCTTAAAGGCAATGCCTGAATCCTTATTATTTAAAAGTTTGAAAGTCAACATGTTCTGTATTTTTTCTTAAATTATATTTTATTGATTATGGCATTACAATTGTCCTTATTTTTCCCCCTTTAACTCCCTCCACTCAGCACCCCTCACTTCCTCAGACAATTCCCCCACCATTCTTCATGTCCATGTGTCATGTTTATAAGTTCTTTGGTTACTCCATTTCCTATAGTGTACTTCAACCCCCATGGCTATTCTGTAACTACCCATTTATACTTCTTTTTTTTTTAAAAGTATATTTTATTGATTATGTTGTTACTGTAGTCCCAACTTTTTTTCCCCTTTGCTCCTCTCTGCCCAATACCCCTCTTCCCTTCAGCAATCCCACCCACCTTAGTTCATGTCCATGGGCCATACATATAAGTTCCTTGGCTTCATCCTTTCCTATATTATTCTTAACTTTCCCTTGTCTAGTTTGTACCAAACAATTATGCTTCTTAATCCCTGCACCATTTCCCCATTTCTTCCCCTTCCCCCTCCCAGCTGATAACCCTCCAAATGATCCCCATACCTATGATTCTGTTCCTATTCTGGTTTGGTTAGTAGGATTTTGTTTTTATTTTTTAGATTCAGTTGTTAATAGTTGTGAGTTTATGGTCATTTTAGTGTTCATAGTTTTGATCTTCTTTTTCTTAAATAAGTCCCTTTGACATTTCATATAATAATGGCTTGGTGATGATGAACTCTTATAACTTTACCTTGTCTGGGAAGCACTTCATCTGCCCTTCCATTCTAAATGATAGTTTCCTGGATAGAGTAATCTTGGTTGTAGGTCCTTGCTTTTCAATACATTGAATACTACTTGCCAGTCCCTTTTGGTCTGCAAGGTGTCTTTTGAGAAATCAGCTCTTAGTCTTATAGGCACCCCTTTGTAGGCAACGTTCCGCTTCTCTCTTGCTACTTTCAGAATTCTCTCTTTATCTTTCACCTTTGGCATTTTAATCACGACGTGTCTTGGTGTGGTCCCCTCTGGGTCCAGCTAGCCTGGGACTCTCTGTGCTTCCTGGACTTGTATGTCTATTTCCTTCACCAAATTTGTGAAATTTTCCTCCATTATTTTTTCACATAAGTGTTCAATTTTTTGCTTTATTTTTCCACCTTCTGGCACATCTATGATTCGGATGATGGCACGTTTAAAGTTGTCCCAGAGGTTCCTAAGCCTCTCCTCATTTTTTTCAATTCTTGTTTCCTCATTCTGTACTGGTTGACGGTTTTTTTCTTCCTTATGTTCCAAATCATTGATTTGAACCCTGGGTTTCTTCCCTTCACCATTGGTTTTGTGTGGATTTTCCTTCATTTCACTTAGCATAGTCTTCACTTCTTCTCTTATGCATTTGTCCTACTCAAGCATATCTGTCAAGCCTGTGAGTATCTTTATCACCAGTGTTTGGAATTCTGCATCTGTTAGGTTCGCTATCTCCTCGTCACTTAGTTCTCCCATTAGAACCTTGATCCATTCCCCCTTTGGGCCATACTTCTCTGTCTCCTCATCTTGACAGGCTCCTGTGCTTGTTTGTCTCTGTATCTTAGGTAGAGCTGTTGCTCCTGTTACGTTGTAAGGGGCCGAGCCTTAGGGATTCGTCAGTACCGGGCAACGTGTTTCACCACGTTGTGGCGCTGTGTATAGGGGAGGGGTCTGAGAGGGAACAACTCCTCTTGCCCAGCACTTGCCTCTTTTCCAGGCATTTCTCCCACTTCCGTATGGGACTGGTACCTCTCTAGCTGTTGCCCTGGCTGTCGTTCCCAGAGTGGATGGGTCTGCAGATGTTCTAGGACCATGGGAGCCCTTTAAACAAGAAGACTCTGCTGAGAGACTGGCAGTTTCTTCCTCTGCCCCAACCCCCACTGGTTTGCACAGTCAGAAGCAATAGGGCTTGATTTTCCCTGGCGCTTTCCCTGCGCAGTCTGGTCAGGAGCTGGGAAAGCTCCTCAGGTGTCCCTCCTTACTTTTTAAAAAGTGTAACTGTGCTTTCTGCCAGCCTGCCACCGCCGCTGCTGCCGCCACCACCGCCGCTGCTGCCGCCACCACCGCCGCTGCTGCCGCCGCCACTGCTACTGCTGCTGCCACTGCCGCTCCTCGCAGCACCACACCACATCCTCTTTGCCCCAGCCCCACCACTCCTACCTGTCTGGATGAGTATTTCTTCTTTATATCTTTGTTTGTTGGACTTCCATGCAGTTGATTTTCTGGAACTTCTGGTTGTTTCCAGTTTTGATGTAGTTGTATTTCTTCTTAGTTGTGGAGGACGATGCAGCATGTCTGTCTATGCCTCCATCTTGGCTGGAAGTTTCTGTTCTGTATTATTGTGATAAATGGAACAAAAATTGACAGTATTTTGAAAGACAATGGAGGGGTCTGTGCTTCGGGATAAAAGCTACAGCATTATTATCACCGTGATTCATAGATGAAAAGTTATAAAACATTTTGGCTCAAATTGATTCCACATGAATTTAATAATTTTCATGTGGCTAATCATTTTCCAAATAAACTGTATCCATGAATTAATCCCTTCTAAAAAGACAGGAGTGTATCTTCAAACAAACTACCTAAGCTGTTCACAGTTTGCGTTTGATTCAACAAGATGGATTATGAGGGGTAACAACCAGAGCTGAGACAAATTTGGCTAAATCCCATGGCATTCAATCCCTTTCTCCTTTATAAAGCTCTCCAAGTTCATAATTCTGCACAAGGCTTAAAGTCATTGGAGGAGTGCCTTGACTTGAGGGTGGTGAGGGGGATTTAACATGCCTATTATAAAACCCCTTGTTACTAAAAAATTATTGGGTTGTTTTATTTGTATAGTGAAAGCAACCCAAGTATGACTCCTGTTTGAACAATGGTACACTTGGGCTGACAATGAAGTGAAGTAAAAATACAGAGGGCCTATATTACTGCTTTTAGTGAGTTTTTACTGGTCATTGACAGCCCAGTGAACCTTCTTGGGGCACAAGGAAGCTGCATTTTTCTGCCTGTAGACATTATATCACTCATTCACTATTTATTCCCCCTGTTACCCTGATAAATTTAAGAAAAAAGAAAAAAGAAAGAAGCTGTAGATTTATAGTACTATTTGTATTTAAAGAAAAAAATCACAACTATTATAATCCTACAATATTAGTTTGTAGAAATTTGTTTATTCCATAAGTAAATGTATCTTTAAGGCTAAAAAAAAATGTAGGAGCTAAATCAAAGCTATCCTTATTTATAGTAAAGTCATTTTTCCTTTACTTGCATTGAAGCAGCAGGAAAAGTGTAGCGTTAGCATGGAGACTTGCTGACCATGTCCATGGGAGGGTAGCATTCCTGGGAGAACAAAATGTTAAGAAACACAGAAATTGGCTTAAAGGATCTAAAAGTAGAAGAATAGATGGCAAAGTTAGATGACTTTATATTCTTTTATTCCCTGTCACTGTTCTCTGTATGAAAAGTAATTTTATGCCTGATGCTTCCTTCTTAAAGTTGTCTTCAAGACTTAGTTTCTAATATATAATTACTTAGCATTGATTTGATCACATATGGTAACAAGAAAGGAAAACCATCAGTAAGAAACCACAAATCATATGTTTCTTTGAAAATGAGCTATGGATTTCAACTACTTGATCAGATTTTTTAATCTCAGTTGTTATTAAGTGCCAACATTATTTGCATCTAATGTTCTCTCTATCTGCACAACTCTCTAGGAGTACGTGGGCACAAGGGTTGTCAACCTATGGGAAAAGGAAATACATTTTTAAAATTTGCTGTTTGGTCCCTTGACCATTCAAGAGTGGCATCTATTAAAATATTGATGTGTGCATATGGTGTCATCTGTTTATGATATTCCAGTAATAATCTATCTTTGAGAATTCTGAGCTTGAAGTTTAAGAAAAGCATGAAGTGAGAATGTGGAATTATTCAAGTCACTTTTCCTCTTAAGCTCTTTGATGAGTGTGTACAATAAATTTGTAGCTTTTTGTCCTTTGATTATCCAGTTTAATTATTGTGTTTTAAAAATATTTTTCTGTTTTCTGTGTTTTGCACATTTTGCATCATTATTTCAGGTCTACTAGACCTGAGATAAAATTACAATTTTTTGAAATTGTTATATTTTTAACAATGCCTTAGAAATATATCGGAATTTGGCATAATCTTATTTTCTTATTTTATGTTCACATATTTATTGATGTCAATGAGAAATTGTGGTTAATATATATTTATTTACCTATAATATAAGTATGCCTGGCTGGTTTGGCTCAGTGGATTGAGCGTCGGCCTGCGAGCTAAGTGTCGCTGGTTCGATCTTCCAGTCAGGGCACATCAGAGAAGGAAGGAAAACTCTGACTCCAAAAAACCTCCGCTGCCTTGCGGCATACCTCTTCAGGGGAAAGGCTAAGGGAGTAAACCCCGACAGAAAATCCGGAGCCGGAGTCCCTAAGGTGGTTTGACGTTGTAGTCAACACCGGCAACTCCTGCGGCGCACCTGAAGCCAAGCTGTATTGACTCCGTCTTTCCCTTGGACCCTTCAGCTGCGAAGAGAGGGGGGGGTCTGCTGCATGGGCAACAGCAGACCCTCCATATCACCCTGCCCAGGCTCTGTAGCTTCAGCTTCACTGGAGAGGACACTCCAGCGTCATCGTAAGATGTCGATTCAACACGGGAGGAGACAGATACCGTGTCACTCCCGAGTCGGACTGCACAGCCATTCTCGGCGGTGCAGATAGACTCTTAAGAAGCTACACCATCGTCTCTCGAGACGGATGGCTGCTGACGCTGATGAATATAAGTGCATTTGTAAATATACATATTGAAAGCATATTTATTTCTAGCTTCTATGAATGCACACTTATTATCTATTTTTATAACATTTTCAGTGTATGCATAGTCATAAATATTTTCCAGTGGTATTTATGATGGATTTAAAATTTTTTATTGTTCTTCTTTTAGATTGAGCAGAGTAATTGATTAATTGATTAAGTTATCAGCTATTATCCTTTTGTGTGTGAAATGAATGTTTTCTGCTTTCACCAGGTAAGTACTTTTAGGATAGCTGAAGTTTGGGGAGCAGGGAGCAGAAGAATGAGAGTGTTATATCCCTGAAGAAACAGAACTCTGAAGTGCTATAGCGACAATTGCTTGGCCTCTAGCACAATCAGGTTTTAACATGCAAATCCTGTTTTATTATACTTGTTTTCCTGGTTCCCAAGAAAACCAAGATAATCATTTCACCTCACCCACAACTGCTCAGAATGAACTTTTATTCAATAAAGAAAGTAAATACATTTTAATTATTTGTTTTTGAGAGTAGAAATAGGCTGAAAACAGGGAGGAAAACAAATATTTATTTGTTTACTTTAACAAGTCTAACATTGCACTAAATTATTTCAGATACAAAAGAAAAATGTTAACCTTTTTATAAAGAGGCCTATGGACAAGGCACATATAGAAGACAGTTAATAAATGTGGCATTGTTTTCTGTAGGATTGGCATTGTGCAAAATTTGGGGTTATGGGCCCCTTGCAAGTCTATTAAAAATAATACATGGTCACAAAATATTTGTTTACAATTTTAGGGTAACATCCAAGAACCTCTAAAATAGAGAACAGGACCTAATTTAAGTTATCATTTCTTCATTATTTCTTCAGAGAAGTTCTCCATAAGGACATTTACTACTCATATGTTCACTCATAGCACCATTAATCTCACCTTGGATTTTCACGGTTATCAATGAACATTTATTTGTGTAATTTTTTTTTTTTTCTTAATGCCTGTATCCTTGACTGGAAGCTTCATGGGGGTAGTAATATATTCTTACTCACTCTTCCATTCTCCATGATGAGTACAGGTCTTGATGTATAACAATCGCAAGTATTGGTTGAATGAATCAATAAATGAGTCTGGATTTGACATCAAATATAGAAGTTAGAGAAGACAGCTCAAGTTAGGTGTTCTAGGATTGTGGGTGGGGATGAGATCTAGAACTTTTTTTTGAAAGGTAGGTTGTTTTGATAATCATAGTGGCAGGGAAGAGGCATCTTGGGTGAGGGGAAATGGCATGCTTAGAGTACAGTGGATAAGCACAGTGGATGATAAAACTAGCACCTCTGGTGCGTGATGGTTGGGACCCAGTTATGAGTTATTTTGACCAAGATGTCAAACAGGTTGGCTTTTTCATAAGTAGACTTTGTGAAGAGGATTTATGCGCAGTGATTTCTTAAGGGAGTACTCCCAGGAGAAATGAGTAAGGGTGTAAAGGAAAAGGGAAGAAGCCAAGTAAGGGTCTTTGTGTTTTTAGGCAAAGTCTCTGTCTCAGCTTGATCCTGCCAGGGAGTTCTGAAGTGTAAGCTGTAACTCAGAATATGTCCAGATCCAAGCAAGGGTGTTAGATGTTCATATTCCTACATTATTTTGGCATTGACTGAGGGATGCCCCAGGGGATATAAATTCCCAGGCCCTTACAGTTTTCTCTGCAGAAGCAGGGACAAAGTAGCTCTAGTAGTAGTAGCTTAGGGCAGTCATCAGAGGGGCAGAGAAGTGATGATGGCCCCTTAGAAGGAAATCACACTGAAGCCAGGAGATAGGCACACAGAAAGTTCGAAGGGATCAGAAGGCATCTTGGCAGAGTACCTGCAGTGTCTGCTACAGGAGTTATTTGACTTAATACACAATAGAGATTCATCACAGGGGTTCCAAAGCTTGGCTGCACATTTGGGAATATCTGAGGAACTTTTAAGAAAAATTTTTTAGTGGATTCCATTACAGATGAATTAAATCAGAATTTGGGCATCAATGGTTTTTAAAAGCTCCTCCCTTGGAATGAAAGGATTGACCTTATTATAGGCTCTGGGCAAGGATGTGGTAGAGGATGTAAACAGTACTGTATTTTAGGGAGATAAATGAACAGGGATTTATAGGTTGGCGTAAAGGGAGGAAAAACTGTAGAAGGCAGAGTTTGGGCAAAAGGTGATGATGTGAACTGTGATGGTGGCAGAGGAAATGGAGATTAAGAAACAAATGTGAGAGATATTTTAAGAAAAAATCCAGGAAATTTAATACCTGGTTGAATATGAGGGCTTGAAGGGATGGAGGAGTCAAAGATGGCTTAGAGATGTCCAGATTGTGAATCTGGCTTTGGAGCAATGCTCTTTGAGGTGCTATGATGCTTGGATTATGTGGAAAGTTATACCAGCATAGTCTTTTGAAATTTTCAGTTGAAAAAGGGAAGATACTTATTATTAATGAAGAAGTTTGTGTTGGAGCTCAGATATATATATATTATTTGTTCACAACTTAGAAATTCTACTAACTTTTTCAGGCTAAAAGTGATTGTTTAAATCCTATGATTCTTAATATAATGAAACTAAATATATTTTAAGTTGCCTGAGAAATTTGTTGCCATGGAACTTGGAGCATGGGTATTTAGAAGATGGTATTCATAATCCTACCATACTGTGCTAGTGTCATTATGAGGGGGGACCCCAAAAAAGCAGAATTATCTTCTGGAGGGTAGACCCCTTATAATACAGGCTTCCTCCATTAAATGCGTGTTCTAGGAACCCATCTGTATCAGTGTGCCATCTGGCATTGTTGTGAGAGGCTGTGTTCGGCTTCAATGAATTTTGTTTTTAAGACTCAGCAAGCATGTTTGCCTATTTCCTGATGGGTGATTTACAAGCACACCTGCCCACATCGCACTGAGTGTTCAGCAGTTTTTGACCCAAAATAGCATGACTCCCATGCCCCCTCATGCTTATTCACCCAATCTCATCCTGACCAATATTTTTTTTGTTTCACCAGATGAAGAAAGTCCTCAAAGGAAAATGTTTTGCCGATGTGGAAGAGGTGAAACAAAAAAGTGGCAGAAGCACTAAAAGGCAAGTTCAAAATCTGTTTTGAGCAGTGGAAAAGTCACGATAGGTGTATTGCATAAAATGGAGTGTACTTTGAAGTTGACTGAAATTTAAACATGTAAGAATAAATCCACAATTTTTTATAAATAAATTCCAGTTTTTGGGGTCCCCCTCGTATTCCAGTTGATAGAACTGGCATTGGTTATTTCTGCTATTGACACTGCTAAATATATGTTTATAGCTCTCTATCTCATGTTTGTGGAATAATAGAAATGACTTTTCTCTCTTAATACAATAACTATACAAGCAATTGAAGTTTACATATTTTGACCTAATTATATAGTGATTATATGTACAAAACAAAATGTAGTGCTATAACTACTAATGCTACCCATTTTTTATAATACTTTCTCAACATATCACAGGAAGTTCTCAGTAAGATAGTAAAATAGTACTACTATACCCACTTTATACATGTAATAGTTGAGGCTAGTGGAGGTAGCGTGACTAGCCCTTGGTTGCTTAGTACATAAAGTGATGGGAAAGAAGCATAAAATCAAAACTTTTGTTTCCCATCTCAAATCTCTTCCTGTATGTACTGTTCCCTCATTCTAAAGAACTAAAAAATGATTCTTCTGAGTTCTACTTTTGCTAGGTAGTGATTATTCAAACTTGGTTATTTTCCTTGCTGTATATGATTTGCAGTTTTTAATCAGGAGCAGAAGCAAGCAGTAGCAACAACAGATATTAGTTGGATAATATCCATTAGGTGCCAGACATTGTGCTTGGCATTTCACAAACATATTCTCTAATCATCTTTTTTTTAAGTATATTTTATTGATTATGTTGTTACAGTAGTTCCAATATTTTTCCCCTTTGCTGCCCTTTGCCCAGTACCCCCTGTCCTTCCAGCAATCCCCCCCGCCCCTCTTAGTTCATGCCCATGGGTTGTGCATATAAGTTCTTTGGCTTCACCCTTTCCTCTATTATTCTTAATTTTTCCCTGTCTATTTTGTACCAACCAATTATGCTTCTTAATCCCTGCACCATTTCCCCATTTCTCCCCCTCCCCCTCCCCCTCCCAGTTGATAATCCTCCAAATGATCCCCATACCTATGATTCTGTTCTTATTCTGGTTTGCTTAGTTGGGTTTTGTTTTTATTTTTTAGATTAATTTGTTGATAGTTGTGAGTTTGTTGTCATTTTAGTGTTCATAGTTTTGATCTTCTTTTTCTTACGTAAGTCACTTTGACATTTCATATAATAATGGTTTGGTGATGATGAACTCCTTTAGCTTCACCTTCTCTGGGAAGCACTTCATCTGCCCTTCCATTCCAAATGATAGCCTTGCTGCATAGATTAATCCTGGTTGCAGGTTGCCTTTCATCACATTGAATACTGCTTGCCAGTCCCTTCCTGACTGCAAAGTGTCCTCTGAGAAATCAGCTGACAGTCCTATAGGTAACCCCCTGTAGGCAACTCTCCACCTCTCTCCTGCTGCCCCCAGGATTCTCTCTTTATCTTTCACCTTTGGCATCTCAATCATGATGTGTCCTGGTGTGATACCCTCTGGGTCCAGCTCACCCAGGACCCTCTGTGCTTCCCAGACCTGTATGTCCATCTCCTTTGCAAAATTTGGGAAGTTTTCCTCATTTTTTAAAATTCTTGCTTCCTCATTCTGCACTGGTTGACTGTATTTTTTTCTTCCGTATGTTCCAAATCTTTGATTTGAACCCCAGTGTCCTTCCCTTCACCATTGGTTTTGTGTGCATTCTTTGTTTCACTTAGCATAGCCTTCACTTCTTCTCTTATGCATTTGCCGTACTTAAGCATATCTGTCAAGCCTGTGAGCATCTTTATCGCCAGTGTTTAGAATTCTACATCTGTTAGGTTGTCTATCTCCTCATCTTTTAGGTCGGCTATCTCCTCATTGCTTAGTTCTCCCACTGGAACCTTGATTCGTTCCCCCTTTTGGGCCATGCTTCTCTGTCTCCTCATTCTGACAGGCTCCTGTGTTTGTTTGCCTCTGTGTCCCAGGTAGAGCTGTCACTCCTGTTATGTTGTAAGGGGCCAAGCCTTGGGGATTTGTCAGTACAGGGCGACCTGTTTCACCACCTTGTGGCGCTGTATGTGGGGGAGGGGTCCGAGAGGGAACAGTGCTGCCTGCCCAGCACTCGCCCCTTTTTCAGGCACCTCTCCCACTTCTTCACCAGACTGGCACCTCTCTAGCTGCTGCCCTGGTCATTGTTCCCAGAGTGAGTGAGTCTGCAGATGTTCTAGGACCATGGGGGCCCTTTAAACAAACTGACTCTGCTGAGAGACCAGCAGTTTCTGCCTCCACCCCAACTTCCACTGATCTGCACAGTCAGAAGCAATGAGGCTTGATTTTCCCCAGTGCTGGGACCATGTACTGCTATGTCTGGTGAGGAGCTGGGAACACTCCCCAGGTGTCCCTCCTGACTTTAAAATGTGTGACAGAGCTTTATGCCAGCCCGCCACTGCTGCTGCTACTGCTACTGCCACCACACCACATCCTCTCCATCCCAGCTCTGCCCCTCCTACCTGTCTGGATGAGTATTTCTTCTTCATATCTTTGTTTGCTGGACTTCCATGCAGTTTGATTTTCTGGAACTTCTGGTTGTTTCTAGTTTTGAGGTAGTTGTATTCCTTCTTAGCTGTGGAGAGAGATGCAGCGTGTCTGTCTACACCTCTATCTTGGCCAGAAGTCTCTAATCATCTTAAAAATCTATACTGTAGGTAAGTAATAACCTCATTTTACAAATAAGAAAGCTACTGAGGGTTAGAACGATGTTTTTCCTTTACTGATAAAAAGTTATATTTTTCAGAAATTACACTTCAAAGGAAAGAAAGGAAAGGAAAAATATATTTCTACTTTTAAAGTTAGTACTATAGGCTAATATTTATCAAAACTGTGTTCCTCAAATAGTTTTCTTATATGCATGCTTAATGTTTTACAAAGAAAGATTTCTATTTAATTAGCTTCTAATTATGGGCTTTTTAGAACCATTTCTTTGTTTCTTTCCTGAGACTACTATTGGCTTTTACAGTCTGGATGGTTTTGTATAATGAAGTGATGTTTGTGGCCAGTTATAGTGGACCGCTGTGGCTCAGAGTTGTGTCTTTTCTTTTTTTTTCAGATTTAATGTGTTTTATTGATTAAAATATTACATTTGTGCCAATTTCCCTTCCCTCTGCTCCCCTCCACCCGGTGGCCCCCCTCCCTCCAGTTGTCCCCCCCTTTTAGATTATGTCCATTAGTTGTGCATACAGTTCCTCCCAACCTCTCTCCGTCTATTCCATTCCCTCCTACCTTGATCCCCAATTCCTATATCATCTCCCTCCCTCTCCCCACTCCCCCTCCCTGTTGACCTCCCCCCAATATGCTTCCCGTACCCACTGTTCCTTTTCCACTCTCGTTGCCTGTTTAGTTTGCCTTTGTTTCATCTCCTTAGCTTCTGTTTTTTAAACCAGTCCCTTTAACATCTCATATAACAGTGGTTTGGATCTAATGAACTCTTTCAGTTTTATTTTGTCCTGGAAACACTTTCTCTGTCCTTCTATTTTGAATGACAATTTCGCTGGATAGAGTATTCGTGGTTGTAGGTTTTGGATTTTCATTACTTTGAATATTTCTTGCCAGTCCCTTCTTGCCTGTAGGGTTTCCCTTGAGAAGTCTGCTGATAGTCTAATTGGGACCCCTTTGTACGTAATTCTTTTCTTCTCTCTTGCTGCTTTTAAGATTCTCTCTTTATCTTTAATTTTTGACATTTTGATTATAATGTGTCTTGGAGTGGTTCTCCCTGGGTCCAGTCTCTTGGGAACTCTCCTTGCTTCCTGGACCTGCAAGTCTATTCCCTTCCCCAATTCTGGGAAGTTCTCCTTTATTATATTTTCACTCAATTTTTCAAGTTCTAGTTCATCTTCCTCATTCTCTGGCAAACCAATGATTCTTATGTTGGGCCTTTTATAGCTGTCCCAGAGGTTTCTGATCCTCTCATTGTTGCTTCCCATTTCCTCTCGCTGCATTGGTTGACTGCTTGTTCCTTCTCCATATTCCAGTTTGTTGAAATGAACTCTGGATTTCTTTTCCTCACCATCTGTCTCGTATGCGGTTTTGTTCCTTTCGTTATGAAAGTTTTTCGCTTCTTTCTTATCTTTTTCCTGCTCTTTTGTGAATTCTGTAAGCCACCTGATAACAATGGCCCAGAACTGAGCCTCTGACAGGTTTCTTATCTGTTCATCTGTCAGGTTCTCTATCTGCTGCCTGGTGAGCTGTGTCACCGGTATTTCTATAGTTGTCTGCCACATTTTGACAGATGCGTTTTGTTTTCTTGGGCTGGCTGTCGGGGGCAGTGCCTGTGTATTTGTAATGACCCAGCGACCGGCGCCGTTTGGCGTCACAAGTCAGCGACCGGCGCCTGTCTGCGACCTATTTTGCAGCCCTGTGGTGCTTTCTTTCTTTGGGGGCGGGGGTCCAAGATGGATTCACACAGTTATTCAGCTAGGAGACCGGGATCCGTCCTCCCGCCCCCCTGGGCCTCACTGTTCAAGGCGATGCAGTGGCCGCTCTCCCCAGCGCTGGGGTCGCGCACTGCCAGGGGCTTGACTGCCGCCGGGATTTTTCGCCCCCCGCAGCTCCGCAAACAGCTTTGCCCTCTTTAACTCTTACCTGCCCGAATGGCATCGCTGGTTTATAACTTCATATGTTGGGCTTCCGTGTAGTTTTATTTTCTGGAATTTCTAGTTATCCTTTGTTTTGAAGTAGTTGTATTCCTCTCTAGTTGTAGAGGGAGACTTAGCGTGTCCGTCTAAGCCTCCATTTTGGCCGGAAGTCGAGTTGTGTCTTTTCTTCATATGTTTTATACTAGCTTCATTCTATGGTTCCTTCCAGGAACTGCCTCTTCAGCACCCCATATTCTCACCACTGGGATGGAAATAGATCCATTTTGGCCAATCAGACTATTTCATTTATTAGACCTTACTGATTGATTATTTTAGGGATGGCCAGATAGGGTTGTGTAATACAGAATTTGGGCTCAGCTCAAGGAGAAGACTGGCCTTTGTCCCCAGTTCCTAGGAGGTAACATCTAACCCTGTGGAATGTCCTAGGAGTGTTTTTGTTAGTCATGATGGGGCCATTGGGCCACTTCTGGTACTTTATTTAACAAAGTGAATTATGGTGCGCCCCTCGGACCAGATGATGTCAGCCTGACTTCCAGCAAGTATGTAGGCTGGGGATTGAGTTAAATCATGTTGGTAATTATTCAATTAATCATGCTTACATATTAACCGCCAATAAAAACTTTGGCTATAGTAGTGTGGGTGAGCTTCCTTAGCTGGATGTATTCTTAGAGTATTGTCCTACATTGGTGCTGGGAGAGTAATGTACCCCTGAGGAGGATGAAAGCTTTGCACCTGGAACCATTCCTGACTTTTCCCTATGCATCTACATCTATTCCTTTCACTGGTTCTAACTTGTATCCATTTGCTATAGTAAAACTGTAATGATTAGTCAATTGTCTTCCTGGGTCCTCTGAGTTTTTCTAATGAATTACTGAACCTGAGGGCGGTCATGTAATATCCTAAATTTGTAGCTAACTGACTTGAACCCCTGAACTTGAGCCTGGTTTGTGAAGTAGGGCAGTCTTGTGAGGGCTGATCCCTCTGATTTTGCACATTGGCTTACTCACTGCAGTTGGTGTCAGAAGTCTTGGGCAGACATGGCCATCTGGAGAACTGTGCCCTTAACTTTGAGTATCACTAACCTTGGGTAAGGGTCAAGCAGAATATTCCATAGGATTAATATATGGGCAGAGAGGGAAATTCTATTTCTGGAAATGTTAAGCTGGGAAGATGTAGTTGGCTTGCTGTTGGCCACATTGACTACATGTGGTGATACCCTGCATGCAGAATATGGTTAGGTAGAGTAATAGAATAATGAAATGGAGAGGGAAAGGGGACCTGATAATATTGTTTGAGCTCATTGATTTCACTGTGCCAGATGCTGTATGTATCCATGGCTTCCTGATTCAGTAAATCATTAAATTTTCATTTTGCTTAAACTCATTTGAACTGACTTCCACCATTGCAACCAAAGAATTTGTCAAACATCTGTTCTTTGGACCCAGTGTTTCTTCTGGAGGATTACAAAGTTCCACGTTTATTACTGAATAAAATTTTGACCATGAGTCTTATTTTCATATGGTTCTGATAATCACTTAAAACTTCATGTTAAATATACTTTAAACTTTTATTTATTAAGGAATATGTAAACCTTATCTCTATGAAAACATTTTATTAATGAGTACCCATGTTTATCCTCCTAAATTATTTATCTATTTAAATATATATATTTTTTGATGTGGAAATTGAAAATAAGGGGGGGGAATGTAAAGTCCAAAAGATTTTGAAAATATATATACGTTTTATTGTTTTTTGAGCAAAAAGAAATAACTAATAAAAGTTTGGTGTTCTGGGTGCACAGATAAATTTGGGAACAAAATATTTTGGATTAGAATTATATTAATAAATTCACATATATAGACGTTAGCCCATTTACAAATTAGTAAGTAAAATTTACTCAAGTGCATATTATACATACCTACACATATATTAAATAATGATTGAATTTTTTTCTGTTAGAAAGCAATAAATACTTTTTAGAAAACAGAGAAATTAAAAATATTCATTCTCTCAAGATATATTTCCTCAGCACCTATTATATATGAAGTATTCTGAAAATATAGTGAACAAAGATGTAGTTTTGCTCTCATGGAGATTAAACTTGAGCCATAATCATTTTATTTAAATGAGCACAGTTAATATTTTAGTGTATTTTCAACATATAAGTGCTTGAGTTGTGTGTGTGCACATGTATAACAGTTGGAATTATTTTCTACATACTGTCTTGGATGCTGCATTTTTTTCCCTTTAGCTTTTTATGTGTAATCTTACCTTAAGCTATTTGATATTATTCAAAGGTATTATTTTTAATAGCTACTAATAGTAAACCATATTTATTTACCTTAAGTTGTTTTAATTACCACACTGTGGTGAGTAGTTTTGTCCATATATATTTGTCTGTCTAGACCATGCTAATTTCATGAAGATACATTATTAGAAATGGTTAAAAAGGCAAGGATATTTTAAAAGTTTGTTTTAATAAGTATGAATAGTTTCCCTAAGAAGAGTGTATTATGTTCGATTCCTGCCAAAGAGTTAGAAAATGCTTATTTCATTTCACCTTTGCTGTCGTTAACTACTGATGTGCATTTCTTGCTAACATTGTTTTATAGTTTTGTTCTTGTTAAAGGATTATCTGGTGGGTTGGGTGGGGGAGAGAAATTAGGGGAAAAGGGGACAACTGTAATTGAAAAACCAAAATAAAAAAAAAAAAAAGGATTATCTTCTGCAGTATACCTTCAGCTGGTTATTCAGGCATATAGTAGTTCAATTGATATTTTGTTCTGCTTTGCTCATTCTGTAGCAGTGGTCTTGGTTTTGGAGCAACAATCAAACTCACAGCTAACAATAGGCTTCACCCAACTTTAAGTTAATCTAGCATTAGGGAAAGGTACAGATAATACATGAAGGGAGCATGCACAACAGTGAAGAAGAGGTTTTATGATTTTCAGGCATATATTCCAACATCCCAGTTACTTCATATTTGATATATGCATGGGGATGACAGACGAGGCTATGCAGTAAACTATCTCAATTTAGGGAAGCCATCATTTCCAGGGTCACTTCAACTTTTATATAGCTCATCAAGTAGCCTTTTTGGGGATACAGGAGTAGAGCCCATTCCCCAGTGCAGCTGAATCTTATCAATATACCTTCCTCAATACTTGGTAAATATTTTCAACAATGAGGTATAGCTGCTTGGTCCAGTATAAGTTTTTAGCTGGAGACTAATATTTATTTTGGAACCATTATAGATATGCTCCTAACAATTCCTTGAGATAAGTGTAGCCAGCCATGGGGCCGGATGAAAGGAACCAGCTGTTATCTCTTTCCTTCAATATTGTATCTAGAAACTTTATTAGACATTCTTTGTAATTTGGAGCAATAATCAAACTCACAACTCATAATAGGCTTTGTAATTCTAAGACTTAGTGTTTATTACATATCTTGTGGATGTGTGGATATTCTGTAAGTAAATAGTTATTTCATGTGCAAATTCTGAAAAGTTTATATATTTATGTGTGTGTGTGTGTGTAAAGGCTCTGGTCTCTGGAACCAGTCTGCCTGGAAGCAAATCCCAAATTTTGCCCTTATTTAAGTGATTAGACTTTTTGCCTTTTTAAAAAAGATTCTGTTTATTTATTTTTAGAGAGAGGGGAAGGGAGAAAGGGGAGAGAAATATCAATGTGTGGTTGCCACCTGCACACCCCCAACCAGAGACCTGGCCCACAACCCAGGTATGTACCCTAACTGGGAATCGAACCAGCAACACTTTGGTTTATAGGCTGGTGCTCAATCCACTCTGCTACACCAGCCAGGGCTAGACTTCTTGCTTTAACTATAAAATAAAGATAATAATAGCATGTACATCACAGAGTTGTTTTCTGTATTGAGTTAATGTATGTAAGGCAATTAATTCCTGATACCTAATAACTATGTTAGATACTATTTTATATTCTTGCTCAAAAGTGTAACTCTTATTTCTATTTAATGTTTTTGTGCTGGCTTAATTTCCAAAGCTCCCTGAGGCAACTGAACTCTGAGAGTGCTGACTCCTTATTTTGTTGACTGCAAAGATTCTTTTGAAAAATCAGCTGACAGTCTTATGGGGGTTCCCTTATAGGTAGGTAACTACTTTTTCTTTGCTGCTTTTAAGGTTCTCTCTTTGTATTTAACCTTTGGCATTTTAATTATAATGTATCTTGCTGTGGGCCTTTTTGGGTCCACCTTGTTTGGAACTCTGTGCAATTCCTGGACTTGTATGTCTATTTCCTTCACCAAGTTAGGGAATTTTTCATTCATTTTTTCAAATAGGTTTTTAATTTCTTGCTATTTCCTTTCTCCTTCCAGCACCACCATGAAGCAAATGTTGGTGCTTGAAGTTGTCCCAGAGGCTCCTTACACTATCATCATTTTTTTTGTATTTTTTTCTTCTTGTTGTTCTGATTGGTTGTTTTTTGCTTCTTTATGTTTCAAATTGTTGAGTTGATTCTCAGCTTTATCCACTCTACTGTTGATTTCTTGTTAATTTTTCTATATTTCAATTAGTGTATCCTTCATTTCTGACTAGATCGTTTTTATGCTGTTGAGGTCCTCACTAAGTTCCTTGAGCATCCTTATAACCAGTGTTTTAAACTCTGTATCAGATAGATTGCTTCTCTTTATTTTGTTTATTAGTTCTTTTTCTGGAGTTTTTCTTAATGAAATTTGTGAATTTTATGATTATTCCTATCACCTTGGATTTAAAAAATCAATTCAACATTTCTTATTGTTACTTATTTATTATTTTTATTATTATTTTAAATGCATCCTGTTTTTTAAGTATGTTCTATTGTTATATGACACTGAAATTTTTTCCAGTTAGCAATAATCATGCCTTGGATAAACCTCACTGGCTACAATACTGCCACTGTATATATGCTTTATTTATTAACACACTTCATTTATTGTTTAATAATAAAATTCTTCAAGACTATGAAATGTGCTGGAATGTCATATTTTTAAAATTTAATTTAATTTTGTTGTAATTAAACCTTTTATTTTGAGGTAATGGTAGATTTATAAACAGTTGTAAGAAATAATACAGAGAGATCTCCCAAGTACACTTTACCAATTTCATTCAATGGTAATATATTGTGAAACTATAGTACAAAACCATAAATAGGATATTGACATTGTTATATTCAAAATACCGAACATTTTCATCACCACAAGGATCTCTTATGTTGCCTTTTCATGTATACATTCACATTTTTTGCTTACCCCTCAACTCTTATGACTACTATAATTTTTATAATTTTGTCATTTTAAGAATGCTATATAAATGGAGTCATATAATAAACATTTAGGAATGACTTTCCCCCCCACTCATCTTAATTCTATGAAGATTCATCTAAGATGTAGTGCTATTAAGAAGTACAAATAGGTAGGTACAGAATAGCCATGGGGTTGTAAAGTACAGCATAGGAAATGGAGTAGCCAAAGAACTTATATGCATGACCCATAGGAGAGTGGGGGGTGCTGGGTGGTGGGGTAGGGAGGGGAAAAATAGGGACAACCGTAATAGCATAATCAATAAAATATAATTAAAAAAATAAAATAAAATACAGATTGAAAAAACTAAAAAGAAGTGAAAAGGATCTTAAGAAAAAGATTTTGCCAACTGGGTTGCAGAATTGGTAAATGAGGAAGAAAAAAAAATAGTTTGTTCCTTTTTATTGCTGAGTAACAGTCCATGGTAAACAAACCACAGTTTAACCATTTACCCTTTGAAAGACATTGGGATTAATATCCAAAACATATAAAGAACTCATATAACTCAACACCAAACAAACAAACAAACAATCCAATTACAAAATGGGTAGAGGACCTGAACGGACATCTTTTCCAAGAAGATATACAAATGGCTAAGAGATATATGAAAAGGTGTTCAACTTCACTAGCTATTAGGGAAATGCAAATCAAAACTACAATCAGATACCACCTCACACCTGTTAGAATGGTTATGATCAACAAGACAGGTAATAACAACTACATATTAGGTTGTGGTGAAAAAGGAACCCTCATTCACTGCTGGTGGGAATATAAACTGGTACAGCCACTATGAGAAACAAACAGTATGGCAGTTTCTCAAAAAATTAAGAATAAAGTTACCGTATGACCCAGAAATTCTTCTTCTGGGTATCTATCCCCCAATAAACATCTATTTCCAAAGATATATGCACCCCTTTGTTCACTGCAGTGTTGTTCATGGTGGCCAAGACATGGAGACAACCAAAGTGTCCTTTGCTAGAGGATTGGATAAGGAAGATGTGGTACATATGTACAATGGAATACTCCTTAGCTATGAGAAAAGATGAAATACTGCCATTTGCAACAACATTTATTGACCCTGAGAATATTAAACTAAGCAAAATAGGTCAGTCAGAAAAAGCTAATAATCATGTGGTCTCACTCATATGTGGGATATAAAACAGAAACTCGTAGACAGGCAACAAATAGTATGGTGTTTATGACAGAAGGGGGTGGGAGGTAGTAAAGTTTAAAGGAGGTCAGATATACAATAATGAAAGATGATTTGAGTTTAGGTGTTGGGCACACAATGCAGTATACAGATCATATAATTGTAGAAATGTACACTATAAACCTATACGATCATACTAACCAATGTCATCCCCAATAACTTTAATAAGAAATAAGAACATCAGGAAAAAAAATGCATTGCTTAACCAGATATCACCTCAGACAGCCATTCAAAATAAGGGATCTTTCTAATTTAGAAGAAAAAAAAATGACAAAAACAAGCCTGTTTTTCTGGAAAAGCAAGGAAAAGAAAAAAATCCTTAATAGGTTCAATGATAGCTTCTGGACCTTCCTCTTGTGTTGAAAGCTATATATTTTATCCTCAAACTATCTGTTCTAAGTGCCAACACACTGCCCTTTTCTTTTAATCTGGGACTTTTCTCACACAAACATTAGATCTTTTGTTATAAACCTATGAATTCCTGAGGGTATGTTCATTTTTCCCCAGTCTGTTATCTGCTGTTCAGATTGGGTAATTTCTATTGTAGTAAGTTTAGTTATTCTTTTCTCAGTCTTCTTCCATTCTTCTGTTGATCTATATGTTGGGTTTTTAAATTTTTGTTATTTAAAAAAAAATTTTGCACATATAAGTGAAATCATCTGATATTTGTCTTCCTCTGTCTGACATTTCTGTTAGCATGGTAGTCTTTAGGTCCATCCATGTTGCTGCAGATGGCAAGGTTTCATTCATTTTTATGGCTGAATCATATTCCATTGTATATATGCACAATTTCTTCTTTATTGATTTATCTATTGATGACACTTAGGTTGCTTCCATAACTTGGCTACTGTAAATAATGCTGCAATGAACATATGGATGCGTATGTCTTTTTGATTTAGTGATTTGGGTTTCTTCAGATAAATACCCAGAAGTGGAGTTGCTGGGCCCTTCTTTGTCACTAGTGATATCCTTTGTTTTAGTCTATTTTATCTGGTATAAGTATTGTTACCTCAGCTTTTGTTGTTTCTATTTTCATGAAATATCTTTTTCCATCCATTTACTTTCAGTCTGTGTGTGTCTTTAATCTGAAATGAGTCTCTTGTAGATGACATATGTAAGGGTCTTGTTTTGTTACCCATTCAGTCTCCATATGTCTTTTGATCGGAGCATTTATTCTATTTGCATTTAAAGTAACTTTTATAGGTATGTGTTTTTACAATTTTATTATTCATATTTTTAATTGTTTTCCCCCTTCTTCTTAAAGAAGCCTCTATGACATTTCTTGTAATACTGGTTTGTTGGTGATGAACTCCTTTAACCTTTCCTTGTCTGGGAAGCTTTTATCTGTTCTTTGATTCTGAATGATAAGTTTGTTGGGCAAAGTAATCTTGGTGGTAGGTTCTTGTTTTTCATTACTTTTACTATTTCTTGCCAATCCCTTCGGGCCTGCAAAGTTTCTGTTGAGAAATTAGCTGACAGTCTTATGGGAGCTCCCTTGTAGATAACTTCTTTTCTCTTGCTGCTTTTAAAATGATCTCTTTGTCTTTAACCTTTGGCATTTTAATTATGATGTGTTCCTCTTTGGGTTCATCTCGTTTAGGGCTCTGTACTTCCTGGACTTGTATTTCTATATATATATTTTTTCACCAGGTTAGGGAAGGTTTTTATTCTTATTTTTCCAAATAGTTTTCATTGTTTTGATTTCTCTCTTCTCTTTTGAGCACCGTATGGCACAAATATTGGTACACTTGATGTTGTTTCAGAGGCTCCTTACACTACTCTTATTTTTTTTATCTTTTTTGCTGTTCTGATGGGGTATTTTCTGCTTCTTCATATTCCAAATCACTGATTTAATTCTTCGAATCATTTACTCTATTGCTGATTTCCTGTAATTTAGTCTTCATTTAAGTCAGTGTATCCTTCATTTCTGACTTTTTAAAAAAGGTTTCCATGTCCTTTTTTATGCTGTTGAAATTCTCACTAAATTCCTTGAGCATCCATATAACCATTGCTTTGAACTCTGTATTGGTAGTTTTCTTGCCTCCATTTCATTTAATTCTCCTATTTCATTTGAAACATGTTTCTTTGTCTCCTTATTTTGGCTGCTTCCCTGTCTTTGTTTCTGTGTATTAGGTAGAGCTGCCATATCTCCTGGACTTGGTAGAGTGGCCTTACATAGTAGGTGTCCTGTAGGGTCCAGCAGTGCAGTCTCCCTAGTTACTTGAGCTGGGTGTTCTAGGTGCACGTGTGTGGGCTCTGTGTACTGTCATGTTGTAGTTGAGCCTTGATTGCTGTTGGCATGTCACTGGGAGGGATTGATGCTCAGGCTGTTAAGCTGCGAGGACCAGCTATGGCTACAGAAGAGTTGCTGCTGTGCAGGGGCTGACCCTACAGAGCAGGACTCGATTCAGTGGGGCTTTGTTGCCCACTGAGTCCAACACTTACGTGGGTCACTTATGGAGTGGTTGGGTTGTAATCTATAGTGGTCTGAAGTTTCCACTGGATATCTTGACTGGGGTCATCTGGCATGAGCTACAGAGCAATCTACAGATGGCTGCTACTTGTGCTTGGCTTGGAGGTACCCGGGACCTGGGAGAGGCCAAGCTGCAAATGGCTAGTTGCTAGTGCCAGACCTGGGGCCATTTAGCAAGAGGTATGTAGAGGCTAGATGCTGCTTTTTAAAAAGATTTTAGGAAACTCCAAAGCATGAGCCAAGGGAGGCTGTTTGTATGGAAAAGCCACTGGAAAGGGTTTGGGGTGGGACCCACAATTTGAGTAGGGTAGGAGCTCAAAGAATCCGCAGTGTGGGACAAACTGTTAGCCAGGTTGAAGAGATTCAATATGGAGCTCACCTGCCAGCTGTCAGAGGAAGGCTTAGCAAAGGAACAGTGGCCTTTGTCAGCACTTCTGTCTGAGAGAAAGCTGCCATCCTAGCCCTCGTCCTAAAGCCAGACAATTAAATTCCTCCCCATATGTCCCTGGCTCCTTCTGAGCTGCTGCTCCAGTGCAGGAGCTCAGAGCATGTAAATGTAAGTCTACCAGGAATGCTTGGGACTCCAGGAGCCCTCTGTCCCACTTAGCCACAATCCCTGCTGGAATCCTGGGCTGAGGGTCCTGGTATGGGCCTGGAACCCTTTGCTCCTCAGGGGAGACCTCTGCAGGTGAGATATCCCTCCCTGTTTCTAAACTGCTGTACATGGCAGCAGCCCATTCATGTCTTGCCCCTCTTACCAGTCTTGATGTGGCTTCTTATTTATATCCTTCATTATAGGACTTCTGTTTAGGTAGATTTCAGGTGGTTTGAATGATGGTTGTTCTATAATGTAGTTATTATTTTAGTGTGGTTATGGGAGGTTCAGAGTACTGTGTGTACCTACACCATCATTTTGACTGGAACTCTGAATCAATTTCCTTACGTCACAGGCTTGTTTATAGGATTATATGTGTTAATATGGGTAAAACACTTAGGACAGTTCCTGGCCCATAGTAAGCCTTTGTTATTGTATTACCAGTTCTTAAGGCCATAATATTTTTAGCAGTCTATGTTGTTCACAAGACTGTGTTTGGTAAATATCTGTTACTGGAAAAACAATGGGGCTGCTGAGTGGCAGCTGTTTCAGCTTGATTTCAGTCCTGAAAGGGAACATCAAATGCCTTTCATAAAGATGTAATCGGGATAAGTTTCTATTGCATCATCATAAGCCCAATGTCAAGGTTTACTAGCCATCCTCTGAGAGATGCTTTATTGGAACTGACTGCCCTTTCACTAAATACACTTTTATGCTACAGTTTCTTGATTTTTAAAAAATTGTCAACTGTCCTGAGAATTCAGATGACTGTTACAAATCAGTAAAATCTGCAGACCATAAATGTTTGAGGTCCAGTTCTGAGTGTTATTCACTTTCTATGAATAACTAAGTACCTACTAGTGCCATGGACACACTGAGATTAAAATGTGTGATGATGATTTAAGTAAATTGTCCTAGGAATAAAAATTTTGGAATATTCTCAAGAGCATATGATTTGAAAGTGCATTGGCAAATATACCTTTTCATAAAGGAAATAAAATTTCATTCATAGTTTTGTCCTTTTATTTCTAGTAAGCATAAGACCTCAGAAAATGTTCTATGTCTCTTTTCAAATGAGCAAGTTGCTGCAAAAATTATAAATGATTAAGCTCATTTATAAAATATATTTGATTTACAGTGACTATGTGTGATTTACACCAAAGGCTATCAAAAATGACTTTGCCTGTCTTTTGGACAAGGAACCACAAGATTGTGCCAAAAGGGATCTTATCATTATTTGCTATATATGCTGTGGAAAATGTACTTTAGAAATTATCTAAACCAACTTTGACTTTGTTATCAAATTTCAAAATACCATGTCAAATATATTCATGAGCTCATTAAATAAAACTAGATAAACATTTTTTCACTATTCAAATTTTTTTAAATTTTAAACTTGGGCACTAGTCTTATACTTCTTTGGTTGGCTAGTGCCCCATGGGCTGTAGATTATAGATTTTATTTATACAGACTATTTGAGCCTATACTTTCCTAGGGTATCATACCAATGTGAATTGTAAGCTTATGAGTGGTGTAGCCAATGTAAGTGGCTTTTACACCTCTGAGATGCATTCACTCCCTCTTATGGTACTTACACCCACTCATGCACACCGTTTCCCTACTCCCCTGGCTCACAGTATGTTCTTATTCACTGGACATCATTTTCTATGATATTTTAAATTTTCTTGTCAAAAGGCTCATTTTACAATGACCAGGTCAAATCATTTCTCAACAAACATGGTTGTGTACCTAATTCCATTTTTTACTGCAGTGTTAATGGTAATGGAGAACTAGATCAGTAGGTTTCACCTTATAGTTATTCTTGTACCCTGGAACAAACTGTGGAGATTCTCTAATGTATATTTTTTGCATTCATTCAATTATTAATTTATACATTAATTAAATCCTTGTCCCATCAAAAATACTTTATTATTGCATACCCTGTGGGAAAATTCTTCAGGGCTCTGAATACATGTTGAAACTTCACCACTTTATCAAAGCATTCCCTGCATCTTGCTTGGCTGCGAAACTCTTACACAGATTGAGGGGAGCTGCCTAAATTTATGATAGAAATTCCATGTGATGAAATCTCTCCTTTCTTCAGCTTGCTGAAAACTTGCTCTACAGGCCCACACTTTTAGGATTACGTAGCAGGGTATTACTACTGCAAGGTACCAGGTCTTCAAAGGCAGTCCTTTCATCAGTAGGTCAGTGTTCAAAAAAGTTTTCCTGAACAAACCTCATAATCTATGTTTGCAAACTCATCTCATCTCCAGTTCTGGGGCCAATCAAGTCTGAGAATTTAAGGAAACTTGTATCAGTTTTGATGGCTTGATATCATCTTAGTCTGTTTGTATATGTAAAAGGGACTTGCTGGACACAGAGTAGGCAGGGTTCTTCAGGTCTAGTTTTCAGCATGCCTAATTTTTGTGAACAAACCTGTCTTGTGCTGTTCTAGAACCTACATCCCTACCTTTTCTTCCTGTGTTTAAGTCTTTAGTTCACCAAGGACTAAAGTTCTTTTACTATCAGTTCAGCCTGGGTTATTAGTCTTTGATATTTACTTCTTTTCTCTCTAACATTTGCTCCTTTATTTGTTCATTCATCCATTCATTCATTTATTCATTCAGTTATTTAGTCACTCAATATTTTGTTTATCAGAGAATGTTGCCAGGTGTTAATTCTAGTCATGGAGATTCAAAGTGTCTTATGTCATACCCAGTAGAAACATAGATGAAGATGTCAATTTTTATGCAAATGGTAAACTGACAGAATGCTGGAAAGGTGTGAGAGAAACAGAATGTGGCAGAGGAAAAACCTGGGCAATGATATGATTTTATGGGGCAATCTGGAGAATGAATTGTATCATATAGGCTATTCTTCCCACTGGCAATGGGAATGGGCTGTTATACCTCTGCTGTCAGTCACTGATTGGCTCTGGATCACCTGGGTATTGGGGATGGGTGGAAGCTAATGTAAACTTCCAAGTGACTCCAGATAGTCTTGTCAGGTCAAGACATGTCCTCTGGGAGCCTTGGCGTGTGAGCTATGAGCAGAGATACCCATGACATCTGGTAGATGAGTGTACTACAGTGACAAAGGGGACTCCTGGTGGAGCATCAAGAGTGTGTGCTGTGCAGTGGTACCTGATATTTAGCCTCTGAATGTCTCCATAGAAATCAGTAATTATAAAACCATGTGGAAGTGGAGTGATAGAGCTCTGCACATGAGGAGCACATAAACCAAGCTAGGTGTGAGAACATTGTATGGATGGATTGCAGGTGAGATGGGGTGGCTGTCAAGGCAAATATCCCAAGGCAGTGAATGACTCATAAATTGAATCTTGAAAGGTGAGACAGATTATGGAAGAGGAAGGAAATTTCTGGCATAGAGCATGAGAATGAACATCAGGGAAAGAGCTACATTCTGACTTTGGTGTGTTTTAGGCAGTTTTGTCTCTCCTGGAGCCCTCCTCCATTAAAAAATGTTAAAATGTATTTTATAACTGCATAGATATAAAATATGGATATAATTCATATTGGATTATATATTTATTTCCTTTAGATTTTAGAAGAGTTTGAAACATTTTCATGGGCCCCTGACAATACCTTGGTCCTGTGCCTCTTGTGCTTAATGGATACATGGTTCCTGTTAGAGAAGGTAGGAACGTATGGGAAGGCAACCCTAAGTAGTTCAGTGCTGCTGGATGCTAAGTGTGTGGCTGTTTCTGTCTTCTTGCCTTTAGTCCCATCCCTGGCCTGCCTGGATTTCAACTAACTTTTTTTTTTTTTTTTTTTTAACCTTTTTTTCCAGAGACTATGCTCTGTTGAGACTGAACTGGGTTGAATATAATTTCCCCCAAATTCATATCTACTCAGAGCCTCAGAATATGATTATTTTGAAATAGAGTCTTTGCAGATGTAATTAGTTAAATTAAGATGAATATCTTGGATTCAGGTGAGCTCTTCATCCAAAGACCGGTATTTTTTTTTTTTTTTTTTAATGCAACCCAGTGACCCATAAAATCTATTTTGGCCATTTTCCCTGACCCCACTAAAATTAAATAATAACTGTGGTAAAATGAGGTGTAAAATAATTCCTATATACCTAGGGGCCAGGTATGAATTTCTTCATCACAGATATTTAATTTAAAGATTGCATTTTTTTCAGGGCTACCTAGGATGATAAGGTAGCTGTTGGTGGTACATTAAATGGAAGATGAGTTTTGTCAAAGACCGGTATTTTTATAAGAAGAGATGGGATAGAGAGAAGAAGGCCATGTGATGGAGGCAAAGATTGGAGTGATGCAGCTACAAGCCAAGGCATGCCAAGAATTGCTGGCATCCTTTAGAAGCTAGAAAAGAGGCATGTAAGAAATTTTTCCCTAGAGCCCCTTCAAGGGAGCATGGCCCTGCTGAGAGCTTGGTATCAAATTTCTAACCTCCAGAACAGCAAAGAATAATTTTCTGTTGTTTAAGCCCCTCAGTATGTGCAACCTTATTATAGCAGCCCTAGGAAACATCTCTGTAAATGTTTTGTCTGAATCTCAGGTGTCCCTATTACTATCCGGGCACACAGAGTTGGACCCAGATTCATAAGCTCTTTGACCATTATTTTCTGAAGCAGCTGTCCACTTCCCAGCACTGATAGTCCTTCA
The DNA here is from genome assembly GCF_987537825.1 of Furipterus horrens. Taxonomy (NCBI): domain Eukaryota; kingdom Metazoa; phylum Chordata; class Mammalia; order Chiroptera; family Furipteridae; genus Furipterus; species Furipterus horrens. The sequence goes on from NW_028327174.1 coordinate 166,767,125, forward strand.
GCAATGAAGAGTAGGCAGAGAAATATATAAACCAGAGAAGTTGCTAAGATAGCTTTTAATCTCACCAGTGTAGTTTCCTCCATTCATTTATTGCATTGCGCTTATTATCAGCAGTGTTGAATGCTAGAAGAAAATGGAGTGATATTTTCAAAGTTCCAAAGAAAACTTGTTGCTTTGGGGACAGGAAGAGAAGAAGCTCAGTGTATTTATTGTTTAATATCTTTCTTTTATCCTTGATTCAGAAAGAATAATCATATGAAATACATCCATAAAAACCAGACTTTTCCAGTTTTCTAGTCATTTGACCAAAAAAAAAAAAAAAAAAGTTGAGAAATACTGTGTAATACATGCAAATGTGAAGATGTATATTGCAATATCTCAAACTATGTGCTTCTTAAGGGGCAGGGCCATATCTTTTTCTTCTTAATGCTCAGCATCTGATACAGTGCCTAGAATATGGTACTCTTCCTGTAAATGTTTGCTGAATGAAGTAGTCTGCTATTGCATTGAATACCAAAGTGACTTAGCTCCTCAGTGGCACTGGGCAGATGTCCCTAACTGCACCACATACACACATCCTAAAGTTGCATCTTTTAGATTGGGTCATGATTTCTTCGGTGAAGGTATACAAATAAATAGTTATGTTTTCTAGGTAGTATCTCCAAATATGTCTCAAGATCAAATTCCTTCCACTTATATGTTAATATGCTTGACAAAAGCACTGTCTTTCATATACAGTAATACAGCACAAAATTATAATTTTATAATTACAATTTTTTGTTAGTGATTGAAAACGTCATTTTTAGTAAGTTTATTGTGTGTGGAGAATAATTTTAACATTTACTGAGTGTTTACTATGAACCCAGACTATGCTAAGCACTGTACATTATTTCCTCCTTATTTATGGGGGGTATGTTCCAAGACCCCCAGTGGATGTCTGAAATCATAGATTGTACCCAACCCTATTTATACTATCTTTTTACTATACATATGTATGCTTTATGGCTTCTCTGACATGTCCGAATTGCCAGCATTACTACTCTCGTGCTTTGGGGCCGTTATTAAGTAAAATATGGGTTACTTGAACACAAGCACTGCTCAACCATGACAGTCAATCTGATAGATAGGATGGCTACTAAATAACTAAAGGCAGGAAGTGTATACAGAGGGATACATTGGACAAAGGAATTACTCATGTGAGGGAGGGACATAGCAAGGCGACATGAGATTTCATCATGCTATATGAGATTTTATCATGCTACACAGAATGGCGTGTAATTGAAAACTTATGAATTATTTTAATTCTGGAATTTTTCATTTAATATTTTTGGACCACAGCTGACCACAGGTAACCGAATCACAAAAGTGAAACTGCAGATAAGGGAGGATGCAGTATACGCAATATCTCATTTTTTAAAAATCCTCACCTGAGGACATTTCTTCATTGTTTTGAGAAAGAGAGAGGGAGAGACATTGATGTGAGAAAGAAACAACTATCGGTTGCCCTTTCATATGTGTTGAGATGTAGGATTGAGACTGCAGCCTGGGTATGTGCCCTGACTGGGACTCAAACACACGACCCCTTGTTCTACAGGACAACACTCCAGCCAGCTGAGCCACACTGGCCAGGGCATGCAATATCTCATTTAATCATCACAGTCTACTTATGAGGTTATTGTTATCAATACTTTACTGATGAGAAAACTGAAATGCAGACAGATTAATTTGCTTATAATGAGAAGTACTGGGATTCAGATAGTTTTTCTAACTGCAAAATGTTCTGCAGGTGAATCTTAAGTTTTTGTATACTAAAAATTATCTGAGGATCTTGATAAAAATACAGATTTTTATGTTTTTTTCCGAGAGAATCAGCAAGTCTGAGGCTTGGGAATCTGTATCTTTAAGCATCATCCAGGTGACTTAGATGCAGGTGGTGCATGTGCCACACTTTGAAGAGCACTTCTCTGTATGATGAGATACCAAATGCATACTATGATTATTGTTTTTTAATTAGATTTTATTGATTATGCTATTACAGTTGTCCCAATTTTTACTCCTTTACCCCTTCTACCCAGCCCTGCCAACTTCCACAAAAACCCCCACACTGTTTTTCATGTCCATAGGTCATACATATAAGTTCTCTGGCTACTCTATTTCCTGTACTGTACTGTACACCTCAATGGCTATTCTGTAACCACCTATTTGTACTTCTTAAACCTCTCACCTCTTTATTCATTCCCCCCAACCCCCTCCCATCTGAGTTATCAAAATACTCTCCATATCAATGATTCTGTCCCTGTTCTCCTTGTTTGCTTAGTTTGTTTTTTAGATTCAATTGTTGATAGATATGTACTTATTGCCATTTTATTGTTCATAGTTTTAATCTTCTTTTTCTTAAATCCCTTTAACATTTCATATGATAATGGTTTAGTGATGATGAATTCCTGTAGTTTTCTTTTCCTTGTCTGGGAAGCTCTTTATCTGTCCATCAATTCTAAACAATAGCTTTGTTGGGTAGAGCAATCTTGATTGTAGGTCCTTGCTTTTCATGACTTTGAACATTACTTGACTATCCCTCCTAGCCTGCAAAATTTCTTTTGAGAAATCAGCTGACAGTCTTATGGGCACTAACTGCTTTTCTCTTGTTACTTTTTAAAAAAGTATATTTTATTGATTATTTTGTTACAGTAGTCCCAATTTTTTTTCTCTTTGCTCCCCTCTGCCCAGTATTTCCCTTCTTTCCAGCAATTCCACCCCTCTTAGTTCATGTTCATGGGCTGTGCATATAAATTCTTTGTTTTCACCCTTTCCTTTATTATTCTTAACTTCCTCCTGTCTACTTTGTACCAAACAATTATGCTTCTTAATCTCTGCACCATTTCCCCATTTCTTCCCCTTCCCCCTCCCAGCTGATAACCCTCCAAATGATCCACATACCTGTGATGCTGTTCCTATTCTGGTTTGCTTAGTTGGATTTTGTTTTTATTTTTAAGATTCAGTTGTTGATAGTTGTGTGTTTGTTGTCCTTTTAATGTTCATAATGTTGATCTTAAGTAAATTCCTTTGACATTTCATATAATAATGGCTTGGTGATGATGAACTCCTTTAGCTTTACCTTGTCTGGGAAGCACTTTATCTGCCCTTCTATTCTAAATGATGACTTTGCTGGATAGAGTAATCTTGGTTGTAAGTCCTTGCTTTTCATTACCTTGAATACTTCTTACCAGTCCCTTCTTGCCTGCAAAGTTCCTTTGGAGAAATCAGCTGATAGTCTTATAGGCACCCCTTTGTAGGAAACTCTCTGCTTTTCTCTTGCTGCTTTTAAGATTCTCTTTTTATCTTGAACTTTTTACATTTTAATTATGATGTGTCTTGGTGTGAGCCTCTTTGCATCCGTCTTGTTTGGGATTCTCTGAGCTTCCTGGACTCGCATGTCTATTTCCTTCACAAATCAGTTTTCTCTCATTATTTTTTCAATGGATTTCCAATTTATTGCTCTTCTTCTTCTCCTTCTAGAACCTCTATGATGTTAATGTTAAACAGTTGACATTGTCCCAGAGCCTCCGTATACTATCCTCTTTCCTTTTGGATTCTTTTTTCTTGTTGTTTTTCTGATTGGTTGTTTTTTTTCTTCCTTATCTTCCAAATCATTGCTTTGATTCTCAGCTTCATGTACTCCACTGTTGTAAATTGTTCTTTATTTCAATTAGTGTATTCTTTGTTTCTGTCCGGATCTTTTTTATGTTGTTGAGATCCTCACTAAGTTTCTTGAGCATCCTTATAACTAATGTTTTGAATTCTGCATCTGATGATTACTTATCTCCATTTTGCTTACAGTATTCCCTCACTTATCACAGGTATTATGTTCTAGACACCCCCGCAAAGTAGGAACCTTACATTTATTCTACACTCTTAAACCTACGTAACTTTAACAACATACATATACAGTACCGCAAAATCCTGTGACATAGTGAAAAATCCATGGTAAATAATCAAATATAATATTTTAAAAAATTCTGCTATACAGTGAGGCTGCGATAAGTGAACTGTGATAAAGAGAGGGACTACTGTAGTTCTCTTTCAGGAGTTTTGATCTGTTTTTTCATTTGGGCCATGTTTCTTTGTCTCCTCATTTTGGCAGCCTCCCTGTGTTTGTTTCTATGTATTAGGTAGAGCTCTTATGGCTCCTTTTCTTGGTAGTTTGCCTAATGTATTAGGTGTCCTGTAGAATCCAGTGGCACTGCCTCCCCTATCACCCAAGCTGGGTAGTTAAGGTATGCCCTTCATGTGGGCTGAGTACTCCCTCCTCTTGTAGTTGAGCCTTGATTATTGTTGGCAGGCAGTTGACTCAACCTACTCAGTTGCAAGGACAGGCTGTGACCTTTGACCACCAACTTCTGCCCTCCGTGTAGGATCTGCTGTGCAGGGGCAGGTTGGTGGTTCTCTGACATTGTCTGTAGCTGTCTACTGCATGCTCAGGCTCTAGGGTTTCCTGGGTGGTGCAAGCCAAAGTCAGCACCTCCTTACCCCACCCCCGTGTTCTGCCCAGGGCCACCCTGCATTAGCTATAAAGCAATCTCAGAAGGCTGCTATTTCAGCTGGGTTTGGAGATTCCCAGCCAAAGCCAGGCTGTGAATTGAGGCTGGCTGCTACTGGTGCCGGTCCTGGGGCCACTAAGCAAGAGGTGGGGGTGGCTGGGGCCTTACTGAGACCAGCTGTTTTTTGTTTGATAGGATTTCAGAAGTTGTGCAGCATGAGCCAAAACCAGCTATTCATAAGGAAATATCATGGTAACAGTTTGGGTGGGCCTGCAAGTTGGGTGGGATGGAGTCTCAGGGGATCTCCAGGGTGGGGCAAACAGTTTTAGCCAGGTTGATGGAGTCTCAGATATGGCACTTACCTGTAGGCTCTGTGGCTCTGTCAGGGGAAGGCTCAAAAAAGATAGTTTCACCTAAGAACATGTGGCCTGAAGAGCTCAAAACATTTACTATCCGGCCTGTTATATGAAAAGTTTGTTAGCCCTGGTCTAGATATGATTTTATATATTTGGTGACTGTTAATTAATCTAGGAAGTCCTTGAAAGCACAGACCAGATATGATTTCTCTTTTTATCTTCAGTGCTTATCACTGTGGTTTTTTTTTTTTTTTTTTTTTTTTTTGGAAAGAGGTGCTCAAGATCAGAATAAATTAAACTAACCTAATCAATCAGAATAAATAATCATGTTCCTGCACCCCAAACCTTAAATAATATGGGAAGGAACCATGGAAGACTAAGCATAGGGTGATTTTTTTATCAGGAAAATTTTGGGTCGACTTTCAGGAAAATCCATATTAATAGGGCAAACTCTGATCTTGCTGTGCTGCAAAGAGTTTCTTCTATTCTCATTTCAGCAATCTAGAGATGGGAAGGTAGGGATGTGAGGGAAAGGCCAATTCACGTTTTCTGCCCCAAGATAATTTTTATAGATAGCGATTTCCCAGAAGTATTTATCAGGCTGTCCCACTGGCGGGTGCTGAGCAGCTTGGCTAAGGAGTAGCTAAGGGAGCATGCTGGGATATTTGTATTCCCCGCTCACTCATCCCGGAAGGCAAATTCTGCCTTGACGTTTGGTATCACAGGAGAAAGGAAGTTCGGGGGAAGGAAATGTAGCCTGTACTCTGTGCTCTTTCTGCCTTTTTTGAGTGCTTTTGGTTGATTTTCCCTACATAATGTAAATCTGGGAAATGACTTGAATGTAAATTAGTTTTTAAACAAGTTTACAGAATAATACCCTGTTTGAGTAAGTATGGGAAATGGGTCAGGAAAATATTCTTGCTAATTTCCCTAATAGCCAGGACAGAGGTGGCGAATATGTACAAAGTTTATTTCCATTCTGATCCTTTCTCACTCTTCTACTGTCAGATATCACTGCATTCTTTTAGACAGAGTCTCAGTCCTTAAAGTGTTCCAAGTAGCTATCACCAATTAGTTAGTATTGGCATGTGAGACAAAATCTTACTATCCAAAGCCATTCAAAGTGATTTTACATATTTCTAAATGTGAGACTCCTATCTACATTTTATTTCTTCCTTACTTCTTCATGAAGTAATTGATCAAGGCCTTGAATGCTGGAAGTGGAGAGGCCTTACACCAAATCATTCTCAGCAGAGTTTAGAGAACAAAGGTTGAGGTGACCAGGTGGAATAAAGCAGAGTGTGCATTGGAAAGTCACATGAAATGAACTTGGAATGGGAGGGAGGAGCCAGATTAAGGTGGACATTGGCATCTAAAAGCCACAATATTTGAATGTGCAAAGTCAGTGTTCACAAAGGCTGCAAGGGTATTAGGGTCCTCCAAAGAAACAACCAATATGATAGGATGTGTACATACACACACACACACACACACACACACACATGAATGGGAGTGGGGATTTATTTTTTTTAAATGGCTTAGTTGACAGTGAAAAGTGGCAAGCTCAAAATCTGCAGTGCAGGCTAGCAGTCTGGAAATTTCCCCAGGAGTTGATGTTGCCTTTTTGAATCTGGAGGCAGACTTCCTTCCTCTTCAGAGGACCTCAGTCTTTTCTCTCAAGTACTTCAGTTGATTGCGTGAGGCCCACACTCATTTGGGAGGGTTATCTGCTTGACTCAAACTGATTTAAATGATAATCACCTCTAAGAGACACTGTAACTACAACATTGACTGGTGTTTGACCAAATAATGGGTCCTTATAGCCTAGCCAAGTTGACACATTAAAATGAACTGTCATAGTAACATGGGTAATTTTTAGTAGCAGACAAATGTATGCTTTTAAATTTGTGTTATATATTTTTATTTACCTAGAACTTTTGGTTTCACAGAAATTATTGATTATAAAAATATTTAAGTAAAACAGTTGATTTAAAGAAAACTATTAAATATTGGGTAAAGATGGCTTATGTATATAGTGAGTATATGAATGTTGTACTGAAATGACTTAAGATTAGATAATTATATGCAACAAAGAATTGCTCTACTCTTATTACAAGGAAATGTCATAAGAAAGTGAATTTTTAGGAATATTAATTCATTAGCCCTGAGCAAAGGCCATGAGCAGAAAAAATTCATTAACAAATATTAAATTTAAAAATTTATTACTTGCTACAATAATAAAATAATGCATTTTCTAAGGAAGCTAACTGTTTGCAATAATTACTGCTATTGTTGCTGATTTTTTACTAATTGATTATGTTACTCTTTTTTTACAAGTAGAAGTTTTAAATGCTATGTAATCTGAGCAGTTGGACTTGTGATTTAGGATTTCTCAAAAAAGATTTTAAACTTAGAAAGTCATACTGGGTTTTAAATCCTCAAATGTAATACTTTGTTTGAGTGGGCATTTGGAAAAATATGTTTTAAAAATATTTAACTTATGTGGATCCAAGATGGCAGCAGAGGAGGTGGAAGTTACACTTACCTCCTCCCAGGACCAAACTGGAATTACAAGTAAATTACAGATCAATCAACCTGAAAAACCAACTGAAGACTAGCTGAACAGAAGTCTCCTAGCTAAAGAACTACAGAAGAAGCCATATAGAGACTGGTAAGAAGGGCAGAAACATGGAAAGGTCTGGCTTCACATTCATGTGTGGTTGTTGAGAATCTGGAAGGACATCTCAACTGCGTTGGTGCCACCTGAACAGTGAGGGGTCTCAACCCACATCAGGCTCCCCAGTCTGGAGAACCAGAGACAGGAAGAATCACACATAACATCTGACTGTGAAAACCAGGTGGGATTCTATCCACCAGGGAGAGAAGGGAGTCTGCTAGAAACCCTCCTAAAAGACACTCTACTCTAACAGGGGGAAAGTGACTCAGAGGAAAATTGGAGTCATATAGATACAAACTTTGTTGCTTGGCACTAAGGAGAGAACTGAAGGGTCAGTGGCCAAGATCCTGAGCTGGGTCCCTATCCCACAATGCCCATAGAAGTCATCTTTCTTGGGTTGAGCACCCCTAGCATCAACCTGGGACAGTGCACTAACCTCTTCCTCCTGACTCCCAGTGGCCCCACACTGCTAAGCTCATACCTTGCAGAAAATTCTACTGGCTTTATCCAGTTTATCCCGTGGTGTGCACTGCCTTGGGGAACTATTAAGGAGATTCAGACAAACCCAGGAATTATTGAGATTTGAGCAGACATTGAATTTGGTAGTTTTAGAGTGGGGGTTGATCTCCCCTTGAAGGGTCTTCCTCCAAAAAGAAGACTCTCCAGACCTGTCCTTCTGACTCCTGGTGGCCTTGCCCTGTTGATCTGGCACCCTGCAGAAAAGTCCATTGCTGTACCCAGTCTGGACAGGCAGTGTGCTCTTTCTGGGAGAGCTCTTTTTAGAGACTCAGACAGACAAAGAGTTGTGTGGCTCTGAAGCAGGGACCATTTTTCCTATCCTTTATGTCATTTTGGACCTGTCCCCTCGGAGGAAACCCAATAGTCTTATCCTCCTGATTCCTGGTGCCCCGAATTGCTAAGCTCATACCTTGTGGAAGAGACTGTGGGCTGCAGCCAACCTGGGCTCACTCAGACTTTATTTGGAGAGCTCTCAAGGAAGTCCAGGTAGCCACAGGTGATGACAGAGCAGCCAAGAGGCACAGATGGATCTTGGGCAGCCTTGGGCCTTTTTTAAACCTGCTTCTGGGCTTGGAGCTGGTGGAGGTCATCCTAGATACACAGCTTGGCCCCTCCCATGGGCACTCAGGCCCTGCAGAGGGAGCTACAAACTGTGGATTGCTTGTTATCAGTTACAGACAGTGTCTAACATTGAGTTTCACTGGAGTCCCTCCCAAAAGGCCCCAGAACCAACAAAATTATGAGAAATATACAGACCATAATGGAACAGGCCCTAATTAGCCTCACAGGTGCACACCCAAAGGGAGATCATAGCAGGCACCATACTCTAATGGGGCCAACTTGACTTCCTGGGATTAGCTTGTGCTAGCTGGAGGGTCAACCACCATCATGAGTGAGCCAGCAGCAGTCAAGACTCAATACAAGAAGGCTCACATAACCATACAAGAGACATTCTTGGAGCACCTGGCTCAGGCAATCAAGGAGATTGTTCTGCTGAGCCTGACAAGACACTTACTACACAAGGCTAGCAAGCCAAGATTGGGAGTCATAGCATATCTGCTGAATATATTAAAACAAATACGGAGAAATGCCAAAATGAAGAAACAAAGAAACATGCCCAAAATGTAAGAATGGGAAGAATCCCCAGTAAAAGAACTAAATGAAATGGAGGAAACCAAGCTGCCAGATGCAGAGTTAAAAAAAAATAGTTATAAGGATGCTCAGGGAACTTATGGGAAGAATGAATGAACTCAGTGAAAACTTAAAGAGATAGTAAACCTAAAAAAGGATGTAGAGATCACACACACACACACACACACACACACACACACACACACACACCCCAGTAAGAAATGAAGAATACAGTGTCTAAAATAAAGAATACACTAGAAGGAATCAACAGCAGGTTTGATGAAGGAGAGAATGAAATGAGTGATTCAGTGGACAAGATAGCAGAAAACACCCATGCAGAGAAGCAAAAATAAAAAGAATTCTTAAAAAATGAGAACAGTTTAAGGGATCTCTGGGACAACATCAGGTGTAAGAATATCTGTATCGTAGAGTAGCAGAAGTAGTAGAAAGGCAAAAAGGTATTGAGAACCTATTTAAAGGCTGAAACTTTCCTAACCTGGTGAAGGAAAAAGATACCTGTCCAGGAAGCTCAGAGAGTCCCAAACAAGATGAACCCAAAGAGGACCACACCAAGACACATTTTTTTGAAGTGCTCATGAAATATTATTCAGGATAGATCACATGTTAGGCACAAAACAAGTCTCAATAAATTTAAGATTAAAATCATAGCATGCATCTTTTCTGACCACAATTGTATGAAACTAAAAATCAATTATGAGTAAAAAACTGAAAAACACAAACACATGGAGGTTAAATAATATGTTACTAAACAATAAATGGGCATCAAGGAAAAAATAAAAAGATTCCTTGAGACAAATGAAAATAAATAACAACAACAACAAAATCTACAGGATATGGCAAAAGCAGTTCTAAGAAGGAAATTCATAGCTATACTGGCCTACATCAAGAAACAAGGAAAACATGAAACAAAAAATCTAACCTTATACTTAAAGGAACTCGAAAAAGTACAACAAACAAATTTCAAAGTGAAAACAGGAAACAATAAAGATTGGAGCTGAGAAAAATGAAAGTTGAGTCTAAAAAACAATAAAACTAACAGCTGGTTATTTGAAAAGATAAACAATGTTAATAAAACTTTAGCTAGACTCATTGAGAGAAAAAGAGAGAGAGGGAGGCAGGGGCAGAGAGAGAGAGAGAGAGAGAGAGAGAGAGAGAGAGAGAACCCAAATAAGTAAAATTAGAAATAAAGCAGAAGTTACCATTGACCCCATAGAAAAATAAGTGATTATAAGAAAATATCATGAACCACCATATGCCAAAAAACTGGACAATCTGGAATAAATGGACAAATTTCTACAAACACAGAATCTTCCAAGAATAAATCAAAAGAAACAGAAAATATGGCCAGATTGATTACAAACAATGAAATCAAAGTGGCATATAAAAAAAAACTTCCAAGAGAAATCCTTGATCAGATGTTGTCACAGATGAATTTTACCAAACATTCAAATAAGAATTAACACTTATCCTCTTCAAACAATTCCAAAAATTCAAGAGCAGAGAAGACTACTCACATGCACATTTTATGAGGCCATCATTTTCTTAATTCCAAAACCAGGTAAAGACACTATAAAGAAAGAGCATTATAAGCCAATATCCATGGTAAACATGAATGAAAATGTCCTAAACAAAATATCAGTAAACAAAATTCAGAGATATATTAAAAAGATCAGACACCACGATCAAGTGGGATTTATTCTGGGGATGCAAGGTTAGTAGAACATCCACAAATCAATTAATGTGATACATCACATAAAAAAATGAAGGATAGAAATCAATAAAAATGTTAATAATCATATAAAAATGTTAAAGTGGAAAAAGCATTTGACAAAATTCAGCACCCAGTTATGGGAAAAACTCTTAACAAAGTGGAAATAGAGGGAACATACCTAAACATAATAAAGACAATATATGACAATCCCACAACAAACATCATATTCAATGGAGAAAAACTAAAAAGATTTCCCTTAAGATTGGGAACATGACAGGGATGCACACTTTCACCATTCTTATTCAGTATAGTACTGGAAGTACAACCACAGCAATCAGACAAGAGAAAGAAGTAAAAGGCATTCAAATTGGGAATGATGAAGTAAAAGTATCACTTTTTGAAGATGACATGATTCTGAATATAGAAGACACTAAAGACTCTGCTAGAAAAACTATTTGAAACAATAAACAAATACAATAAAGTTGCAGGATATGAGATCAATGTACAAAAATCCACTGCTTTCCTGTATACTAACAATAAAATTTTAGAAAAAAAATTTAAAAAAAATTTCTCTCATAATTACAACCAAAAGAATACAATACTTAGGAATAAACTTAACAAAGGATGTGAAGGACCTATATACTGAAAACTAAAATGCATTATTAAGACAGATTGAAAAAGACACAATGAAATGGAAAGATATTCTGTGTTCATGGATTGGAAGAATCAACATAGTTAAAATGGCCACATTACCTAAAGAAACATACAGATTTAATGCAATCCCTGAGAAAATGCCAATGACCTTTTCTAAAATCTATTTTTATTTTTGGAGAGGGGAAAGGAGGGAGAAAGATAGGGAGAGAAACATTGATGTGCGAGAGAAACATCAATCAGTTGCCTCTCACACACTTCCAACTAGGGACCAGGCCTGCAACACAGGCATGTGCCCAGACCGGGAATTGAACTGGTAACCTCTTGGCTTGTGGGAAGATGCCCGAACCATTGGGCCACAGCAGCCAATACCCCAATGTTAGTTTTAAAACAAACAGAACAACAACAAAAAATTATTAGATTTATATTGAAGCACAAAAGACCCTGTAGAGCCAAAGAAAATCCTGAGAAAAAAAGAGCAAAGCTGGACGGATCACTCAAGTTCACTTCAAATTATACTACAGGGCTACCATGATAGAAACAGTATGGTATTGGAAGAAAAACAGACACACAGACCAATGGAATGGAATTGAGAACCCAGAAATAAAACCACATGTATATGACCAAATGATTTTTGTCAAAGGAACCAAAACACACAACGGAGAAAAGAAAGCCTCTTCAATAAGTGGTGCTGGGAAAATTGGAAAGCCACATACAAAAGAATGTTCCCATGTACAAAAATTAATTCAAAATGGATCAAAGACCTAAATATAAGATCTGAAACAATAAATTACATAGAATAAAACATAGGTACTAAACTTATTATAGAGAACATTTTATGAATTTGACCCCGAAGGCAAGGATGTAAAGGCAAAAACAAATTGAGACTATATGCAAAAGCTTCTGCATGGCAAAAGAAACTGACAACAAAACAAAAAGGCAACCAATGGATTGGGAGGTGATATTTGTGAACAACAGCTCTGATAAGGGGTTAATATCTGTGTTCACATTATTTTAGTACAAGTAGAACTTTTGGAAAATACTCCTCCTTGGAGACAATATAATGAAGTACAGTCTGAAATCTGAGACCAGACTTCCATGTGGTGATGTACCTCAATTGGGGAGATGTCATGGTGTAAGGGATGAAGAAGCCAGTGACTCTCAAACCAGTAGGAGATAATTAACAGATGAATCATGGGAAAGGGGTGAGGAAATGACATTCCGCAGCTCCTCACAAATATCTCTGGGATGAAAAGGAGGAAGACCGTCATCACCAAACACAGAGAAATGGGAAGATATAGCTAGATAACTTTGCAAATAAATTGGAGATAGAACTATAACTAGATTACCCTTAGTTAATCACATCCTTAATTAAATAGTTAATTGCATTAGAGTGTGAACCAGGATTAACCAGTAATGGAGAAACAGGGGAGAAGGAAAGGGGAGGGGGTGCTAGTCATGTTAGGGAAGGGGAGCTAATCGTGTTAGTATAAGACCAGTTTTCTTTGTCTACTTCGTGTGCACATGCTCCTCGCTGGTGTTTTGCCCAACTCTGCAGACTCGTGAATAAATGCCTCTCTTTGCTGCTCAAGTCCTGTGTCCTGGTGATTTATTGTATTTCTCACAATTTGGGGGCTCGTCCAGGATTCTCCACTTGTGTGCAGGAAGGGGCTCTGAGCTGAGGCGTGGAGTTGTGTCCTATCTGCTTTTGGGTAGCCCACTCGACCCAGGACCCACCCACCTCGCAGTGTCCAGAAATGACCTGATACTTCTTGTTGGGACAGCAGTAGACCGACAGAGGGGGCAAACAGAAGCAAACGCCGTGGAAACCAGGCAACCTCGTGCATGGGCCAAGGTAAGAAAATTGGATTAATTATTGCGTTGATGGTTGGGCATCCTCAGAGATCTAATATGTGTGTGTGATTGAGATATATCTCAAGATATGAAGCGAGTTCGGAGTCCCGATCCGCGGTTCTGTTCTCCCATGGGGTAGATGGCCGAAGATGGATAAAGCGAATCTTGGACTGTGCGCAAGAAATATCCAGTACGGGGGAGTTGAGCACACAGGGCATGGACAAGAAACCTCCAATACGAGGGATTGAGCTCACAGGTTCGTGTTCAAGAAATCTTCAGTAAGGGGGGTTGAGGGCACAACCAGGGTTTGTGTTCAAGAAACTTCCAGTAAGGGAGGATGAGGACACAACCACATTCAGCCACAGCCACAGGAATTGACTAAGGATGGGAAATAAAAACTCTAAGCCTAGGGAAACTAAAGAAAATGGGGAAAAGAAACACCCCATAGACATTCTACCCAATAGTCTATTAGGAAAAATGCTAGAGCACTGGGGAGAAGATCCCCAGACCCAGAATAAGGAAAAACAGAAAATGGTAAAATATTGCTGTCTCCTTTGGCCAAAGGAACCCATTAAGGGGCAATCTGTTTTCTGACCCCAATTTGGGTCTGATGAAACCTGGGTTTGTCAAGCCCTGATCTTATATGTGAGTGATCAGGCATCAGCTACTAAGGAAGAGAAGGAATATGCTCTCTGCTAGTTACAACCTATCAGCAGATCTATAGGTCTCTTCCCTGTAAAAGAAAAAGAAGATAAAGCCTGGGACCGTCTGTCCTGTCTCCCACTGCCTTACGGCCCTGACCAGCCGGTGGCCAACTGGGCACAGGCACTGCGGACAGACAGTACAGATAAATCAGGCCAGGGACACTTAACAGGTGCCCAACCAGAAGCTGTGCCCATGACATCCATGGCACTGGCAGGGACTAACTCTAGACTAAGAAAAGAATTAGAACAATGTAAGCAAGACCTGAAGAACTTTTCTATTCCTTCAGAGCAGCTGATGTTTCCCCTTAGGGAGGAGGTCCCCATGGGCCCAGGACAAATTGGATATGTCAATGTCCCTTTAACCAGCACTGAAGTTAGAAACTTCAGGCACGATATGAAGTGCTTGGTAAAGGACCCCTTTGGATTGGCAGAATAGTTAGATCAGTTCTTTGGACCCAGCATATACACGTGGACAGAATTAATGTCTATACTAGACATGCTCTTCAGTGGGGAAGAGGTTGAATGATCAGATGGGCTGCTATGAGGATATGGGAAAGGGAACATCCTCCTGGTCAGGGAATTGTCCCGCCTGAACAAAAGTTTCCCAACATAGACCCTGAATGGGATTATAACAGGTTGGAGGATAGGGTTCAGATGAGAGACCTCAGGAATCTCATCATCAGGGGAAATGAGGAGTCTGTTCCCAGAGCACAGAATGTCTCCAAAGCATTTGAGATACAGCAAGAAAAAGATGAGACTCCATCAGTATTCCTGCCAAGGCCTAGGGACCAAATGAGGAAGTATTCTGGTCTAGATCCAGAGAATACTGTAAGGCAGGGACTCTTAAAGGTCACCTTTGTAACAAAAAGCTGGCCAGATATTTGTAATAAATTGCAGAATATAGATGGATGGAATGATAGAACTATCGAGGAACTCCTCAGGGAAGTTCAGAAAGTGTACATTAGAAGAGAGGAGGAGAAGCAGAAACAGAAAGCCAAGATTATGGTATCAACCATTGATAATGTTATCCAGGGGAGGCAAAGACAAGAGATACAGAGTGGAGGAGAGTGCCCGAGGTCTAAACAAAGGAAGACACTGAATGGCAGTGGAGAAAGAAAAGTCTTTTAACACCTGGGAACTGTTACAAGTGTGGGAAGCCGGGGCATGTCAAACAGGAGTGTCCCCACCTCCAGAAAGAGAGGGATCTTACCAACCTCATGACCTTTGATGAGGATTAGAAATGTCAGCGGCTCTTTTTAAGCAGGTCCCACCAAGAGCACTTGATAAATTTAAAGGTGGGACCTCATAAGGAAGAAACCACATTTTTAATTGATACTGGGACAGCCTGATCATCTTTAACTTTTCAACCCAGAGGAACTGACTTCTCTGAGGAAAAACTATTAGTGTCAGGGGTAAAAGGGGAGGGATTTCAAGTGCCAGTTTTCCAGCAAATGCAATTACAGCTATGAGAAAAATTAATTAAAGAATCTCTTCTATATGTCCCTGAAGCTAGACTGAACTTACTAGACTGAGACTTAATTGTTAGGCTAGGCCTGGACCTCGGGGTAGAAGAAGGACAAATTAAGGTCAAAATACATCTATGAACTAAAGCAGACGAGTAGCAGATTTACCCTATAGTGTGGACTAAGGAGGGAAATTGAGGGGGGCTAAAGATTACTCCATTTGAAATTGAACTACAAAAACCAGGGGAAACTTCAGGTGTCAGTATCCCATTTCTATTGAGGGAAGGAACGGCCTACAACCAGTTATTCAAAATCTCTTGCAAGAAAGGCTTTTGGAACCATGTATGTCCCCCTTTAATACCCCCATATCCCCTATCAAGAAACCTGATGACAGTTACTGGTTGGCCCAAGAACTAAGAGCCATACACCATCTTGTCTGGCCATCCCATTGTCCCTAACAGTTATACTCTCCTCAGTAAGATCCCCTTTGAACATAAGTGGTTTAGTGTAGTAGATCTCAAAGATGCATTTTGGGCTTGTCCCCTCACTCTAAAAAGCAGAGATTTATTTGCCTTTGAATGGGAAGACCCATCAACAGGAAGGAAGCAGCAATATCACTGGACTGTCCTTCCCCAGGGATTTATAGAAACTCCAAATCTGTTTGGCTAAGGTTCTTCAGGACACACTCAGTTACTACAATATGTAGATGACTCACTCCTCTCTGGCCATGATCAAGAGGAAGTGTGCCTCTCTATGATTGTGCTCCTTAACTTCTTAGGCTAGAAGGGGTTGCGTGTGTCCAAAGAGAAATTACAATTTGTAGAACAAGAGGTAAGATGCCTGGGCCATTTAATTAGTACAGGTAGGAGAAAAATCGGACCTGAGAGGATAGCCGCTATTACTCCTCTACCCCTACTCCAGACTAAGAGAGAATTGAGGAAATTCTTAGGTCTAACTGGGTACTGCAGGCTCTGGATAGAGTCATATGCTCAGAAAACAAGACTATTATATTTAAAGCTGTTAGAACAAGAGCCAGGTTCTCTCCAGTGGACGACTGAGAGGATTGACACAGTTAATGAGTTAAAACAAGCTCTTGTAACTGCCCCAATTTTGGCCCTCCCTTCCTTAGAGAAACCCTTCCACCTCTTTGTCACCTTGGACCATTGAGTGACCCTTGGGGTTCTGACTCAGGAATGGGCTGGGAAGAAACAACCAATTGCTAATCTCTCCAAACTCCTTGATTCAGTCTCTCAAGGGTGGCAGGAGTGCGTCCAGGCAGTGGCTGCTACAGCTATTCTAGTAGAAGAAAGCAGGAGTTTAACCTTTGGAGGGCCTCTCAGTGTAATCTCACCCCACCAAGTGAGAACAATTCTAAACCAGAAGGCAGGGTGGTGGCTAACTGACTCTAGGATTCTTAAATATGAGGCCATCCTCCTTGAGAGGGATGACTTAACACTCTCACTAGCTTCTTTTGGGCAGGAGAAGAAGAGACTCAAGAGGCTTTAGAACATAGTTGCCTTGATGTCATAGGATACCAGACTAGGGTCATACCGGATTTAAGGGAGAAGCCCTTAGAGGGTGGACTGTCACTATTCATCGATGGCTCTTCCTGAGTAATTGATGAAAAAGGACATAATGGATATGCCATCATTGATGGGACTTCTCAAGCTCTCTCTGAGGGAGGTTGGCTACCTAATAATTGGTCTGTGCAAACTTGTGAACTCTATGCTTTAGGGAAGGCATTGGAATTACTAAAGGATCAAGAAGGAACAATCTAAACAGACTCAAAATATATCTATGGGGTAGCACATACCTCTGGAAAAATTTGGCTAGAATGAGGATTAATAAATAGCAGGGGAAAAGAGCTAGTACATGAGAAACCAGTCAAGTCAGTCCTAGATTGCCTCCTTCTTCCTAGAGAAGTTGCTATAGTCCATATTAAAGGACACCAGAGTGGGGGATCATATGAGGCTACAGGAAATAGACTAGCTGATAATGAAGCAAAGCAGGCCGTGCTAGAGAGAGAAAGCAAAATCCTCCATCTGATTTCTTGTTTCTCGCCAATGTCAACAGCTCCAATCTTTTCCTTGGAGGAAATAAAAAAACTAACCCAGATAGGAGCATCTAAAGATGCAACTGGGAAATGGAAACTCCAAGATCGGAGGGAAATGCTCAATAAGCAAATTCTCAGGAAAATTATGATAGCATTACATTAAGGCAGCCGTAGGGACCTCAGGCCCTCTGTCATACAGTCCTCAGAAATTATGGAGGATTTGGAATTTACATTATAGCTAAGCAGATCTGCCATGGATGCCTTATATGCCAAAAGGTAAATAAACAGGCACTACATAAAGTACAGACTGGATGTAGGCCACCAGGGCTGCGACCCTTCCAAAGCATTCAGGTTGATTTTACTGAATGCCAAAGGTTGGCCACCAAAAATTTCTCTTAGTCATAGTAGATCATTTTTCTGGGTGTATAGAAGCCTTTCCATTTCCATCAGCTACAGCAAGCAACATGGTTAAGATAATCCTTGAACAAATAATCCCCAGATTTGGCTTAGTAGAGAATATTGACTCAGACAATGGAAGTCATTTTACCTCCCGAGTGTTAAAGGGAGTTATGAATAGTTTAGATATCCAATGGGGTTATCATACTCCCTGGTAACCCCCCATCCTCAGGCCAAGTTGAACGCATGAATAAGACTCTAAAGAAACAAGTAACTAAATTAATCCTGGAGTCCAAGCTCCCATGGACCAAGTGTCTCCCATTGGCTCTCCTTAGGATTAGGACAGCTCCTAGGAAGGATATTGGGATCTTGCCATATGAGTTACTATATGGACTCCCTTTCCTAGGAAACAGGATTGAGCTACCCACCCTAGAGACCAAGGATCAGTTCTTAAGAAGCTATATACTGGCTATTTCATCTACTCTTGCCTCTCTCAAAGTAAAAGGTCTCCTTGTCCAGACCCCGCCACTCAAGTTCCCTGTTCATTGTTTTCAGCCTGGTGATGGGATGCTGATCAAGTCCTGGAGAGATGAAAAACTTCAGCCTACATGGGCTGAACCATTCCAAGTGCTCCTAACCACTGAGACTGCTGTGAAAATTGCTGAAAAAGGATGGACTCATTACACTAGAGTAAAGGGACGAGTAGAAGAAAAAGCAAAGACTGAGTGGGAAGTAGCCTTGAAGCAGGGAAAAGACCCTTTAAAGTTAACTCTCAGGAGGAAGCTATGATGTCCCTTAGGCAGTGGTGTGGGACCATATGGTTTTGCTGGATGGCAGTCCTCTATCAGAATCTTCTGAATTGGGTAAGGCCAATAACCTTAGTAATTAATATAACTGAAAGTACAAGTCTCCAAACCCTGAAGTTCGACACATGCCAGGTTTTACCCTGTAGGGATCTCGCCTACCAATGCTGGCTGTCATCTCAGGAAAAAATATCTCTGTCCCTATTTAGAAAATAATGGGGTTTTTATGTAGTTGGGGAACATTGGTCCATGCCCCACCTGGGAGGATATCTGGTGGACAACAAAACCCTATGGGTGCACAGCTATTCCCCCGGAGTGAGTGAAACCGCTCCAAGCCAAATTAATTTTCAGCAAGGGGACTCCGCCCCCACAAATTACCAGCCTCTCCAGTGCAATCCTCTTATTCTCACGCTTAACCAGCCACAGATCCTAAGTCAGGATCCCCATGTAGCTACCAGAGTTTATGGTTTAGGAGCTGATATACCTGGCATGGATCCATTAGGGTGGCTGGGCCTCTACTTAGTAACAACTGCTCCTTCCTTGGGAAATCCAACTTCCACCACCCAGACCCCAGGACAATCTCAGAAACGGCCCCAGAATGATCCTGCCAAGGTAAAGGTTTTTGAGGTATCAGATCTCAGGCAAAGTCTAGAGATAGACTGGATGGATACAGGGACACAAATGCTTGGGTAGAATGGGTCAAACTTACTGTTAAATCCCTTAATAAAAGCAACTGTTATGCTTGTACCACAGGGAGACCCCAGGCACAGGTTGTACCATTTCCACTAGGCTGGGACTCTGACCCCTCGGGAATGGCCTGTATGTTTGCTCTCTACCAGGATGAGAATGCATGGGGAAATGAGACTTGCAAAAGCTTATCTCACCTCTTTCCCTCTATAAGGAGTAACAAAACTCAATCCCACCCTCCAAACTTAGTGGGGCTCCTGAATTACTCTTTTGCCTCTCTAGGTGGGAAGCAAATTCGGGTACCCCTGTGGGAGACCACTTAATGTGCCCTTATACCAGAAATGTGAGCAACCCCAACAACGGGGCAGGCAGCTATGCTTCCCTCAGGATCCCCAGAGCAGATGTCTGATGGTATTGTGGGCAGAGGAGGCTCTGGATGGTCCTGCCATACTGGTGGAGTGAAACCTGTGCTCTGCTTCATTTGGCTATCCCATTTACCCTAGCATTTCCAAAACCAGGTCAAATAGCACCTATTAGGAAAAAGAGGTCAACAGCCCCTGGTGGGTCATTCGATCCTCACATCTATATTGATGCCATTGGGGTCCGTTGAGGAGTTCCAGATTAGTTTAAGGCTAGGAATCAAATAGCAGCAGGGTTTGAGTCAGTCCTCTTCTGGTGGTCAACAGTTACTAAGAATGTTGATTGGATAAACTATATTTATTATAATCAGCAGAGATTTATTAATTATACCGGGGATGCTACAGAAGGAATAGCTCAACAGTTAGACACCACCAGTTGAATGACCTGGGAGAATAGGATGGTACTAGATATGATGCTGGCAGAAAAAGGAGGTGTATGTGTAATGCTTGGGGGACAGTGTTGCACTTTTATCCCCAATAATACAGCTCCTGATGGGACTATCACTAAGGCTCTACAGGGACTAACCACCCTATCAAGTGAACTAGCAGAAAACTCAGGCATCGACAATCCTATAACAGGATGGATAGAAAACTGGTTTGGCAATTGGAAAGGAATAGTCACGTCAGCTCCTCTCTCCCCTCCCTCATTGTAGTAGCAGGTGACCTTACTGCTTTAGGCTGCTGTATTACTCCTTGCATCAGAGGTTTAGTTCAGAGATTATCTGAGACTGCACTAACTAAACAGATGCCAGTAATTTATCAACACAATAATCTCCTCCTCCTGGAGTCTGAAGAAAATCCTTGCTATGAGGCAGAGAGTTGAGAAATCCTCATGAGGTTTGAAGGGACAAATTAGAGGTTTGAGTAGTCAATTTTCCAAAATAGACAGGGGAAATTGTAAGGGATAAAGAAGTCAGTGACTCTCAAATCAGTAGGAGATAATTAACAGATGAATCATGGAAAAGGGGTGAGGAAATGACAATCCACAGCTTCTCACACATATCTCTGGGATGAAAAGGAGGACGATTGTCATCACAAAACACAGAGATATGGGAAGATGTAGCTAGATAACTTTGCAAATAAATTGGAGATAGGCCTATAACTAGATTATCCTTAGTTAATCACACCCTTAAGTAGTTAATTGTATTAGACTGTGAACTAGGATTAACCATTAATGGAGAAATGGGAGAGAAGGAGAGGGAGGGGGAGCTAGTTGCATTAGGAAGGGGGAGCTAATCGTATTAGAATAAAACCAGTTTTTGCAGACCCATACACTCTGGGAACGATGGCCAGGGCAACAGCTAGAGAGGTGCCAGTCCCGTACGGAGGTGGGAGAAGTGCCTGGAAAAGGGATGCATTTTTATTTCTAAAGAGACAATGAAGACATACATGGAACTTGGAAACTACATGACCCTTCAAAATTCCACTAGTTTTTAACTGGATCCAGTCCAGAATATCACAGTAATTATGTCTCTATAGTTCCTTCCAGTCTGGGAGAGATCCTCAGTCTTTCTCTTCTAGGACCTTGACAACTTTAATACAGATCAGGTATTTTGTAGAATGCCCCTCAACTGGGGATTGTGTAATATTTTCCCATGATTAGATTGAGGTCGTATATTTTTCGGCAAGAATACTACAGAGGTGACGTGTCCTTCTCAATACATTTCAGGAAATTTAATGCATGTCAGCACAAATCAGAGACCAAGTCATTGGACAGGGAGAACTCATTCACATGCCAGAGTAAACAGAGAAACGGGTGAGATCTCAAGAAGAGGGCACAGCAGGCCCAATTTTGAGAAGAGCTCCTACACAATCCAAGCACCAGTATATTGACTATGACAGAGTAAAGAAAGACTAGTAGCATAAAAAAGAGCTTGATCCAAGTCCTCTTCCTTCTCATCCTGGAGAGAGCGCCTCTGAGAGATGGTCTGCCCAAGGTTGTTTAGGAAGGAGGTTGGGGACCAAGGAATGTTGGGGGGAGCGAGTCCTTGAGCATCGCGTAGAACTGGGTCATGCCCAGCACCAGGGACAGCTTGCCAGCGCCCCGCCCCCTCAACCGAGGCCATCTCCTTGCCTGTCACGGTGGGAGAAACCCTCAGCTTCTCTGCAACATCAAAGACCAGTTGGTTCTTCTTCTCCACGTTTAGATCAGTGTCTGTTTCTAAGCCCTGCGCTCTGTTGTATTCCTCATGCTAATCCAACCTCAGGACCCCCTGGAATCTTTTGTTTGGGGTTGCAATGGACACAGGAGTTCTTATTCCAGTACTGGCCTCTTACCTGCTCAAGGAAAAGTGATACCAAAGTCACAGGATCTCGTCCTCCTGCGTCCCCTGCTCCCCAGGCCCCAGCCCTTCCAAGCCACCATGCCGCAGCAAAAGCAGCCTTGCATGCAGAATTAATTGCACACACTACTATGCAAAATTTAAAGTGGAACTCTAAAGGTCACTGGTTCATGTCTCAGAATAATAACAGAAATGACCCAAATAAATTAACATCAGTAATCTGTGATGTAACCACCAATGAAAGTCAAATAGAACAAGTCTCCAGGCTTGATGATGGTGATGAAGACGTTGACTTGCCCAATTTAAATGAGAGCAAGATTAAGAGAAGTGTGAACTTAATTGTTTCATCCCTTCCATTCAGAATATTTGGAATTTTGCTGGTCCTTGTGGATGTATCTGCTGTCATTACAGACCTCGCTGTAACCAATAGCACAATGCAGATTCCTTTGGGATATCATTCAATTTCCTTATTTACTGCTTTATTTTTTTTCATGGATATTCTTCTTCAAGCACATGTTAAAGGGATACAACTGTATTTTTCTGATGTAGTTATTTCTATAGATGCTGTGATTATTGCGGCGACTCTATTAATTGATTTCACTTATATTTCTTATGACTTTGAGGTTTTCGAAGATATCCTCGGATTGGTCATTTTACTTCGATCTCTCTGACTTGTCATTCTGGTGAGAATTTTTCACCTGGTGTACCAAAAAAGACATCTTGAGAAGCTGACCAGAAGGATGGTTTCAGAAAAAAAATGACGATACAAGAAAGATGGATTTGACTTAGACCTCACATCACTAGTCGCATTATTGCCATGTCCTTCCCATCTTCTAGTCAGCAGTCCTTCTACAGGAACCCCATGCAGGAAGTAGTGCAGTGACTGGACACAAAGCATGAAAACCACTATCAAATCTACAGTCTTTGCAGTGAAAGAGCTTATGACCCTAAGTACTTCCACTATTGGCCACTGAATCATGATTGACGATCACAGCCTACCCTCTCCAGTGAGATGGTGGAATTTTCCAAAGACGTACAGAAGTGGTTGGCTCAAGATGATCAAAACGTCGTAGTGATTCACTGCATGGGAGGGAAAGGAAGAACTGGAATGATGGTTTGTGACTGCCTTATGATCTGTGAAATCTTTACCATGGCAGAGGAAAGCCTTTCTTATTTTAGAAAACGATGAACAGATAAAACCACCAGCAGTAAATTCCAGGGAGTAGAAACTCTTTCTCAGACTTGATATGTTGGATATTTTGCAGATGTGAAAAAGATCTATAACTTGACTCTCCCTCCAAGAAAACAACTCATGATAAAAAAAATTGTTATTTATTCGAGTCATGGTGTTGGAAAAGGCAACGGAAATGATCTAGCAGTAAAAATAATAATGCACCAAAGGATTGTCTTTTTCTGTTCTGCTTCTAAAAACTGTAGGACAGTTCATGATAGTGAAAAAGACAGAGTAATAATTCATCTCTGCAGCTGTCCACCTCTGTATGATGACGTAAAAGTGCAATTCTTGTCTTTGGCTCTTCCTAAACACTATGATGACTGCCCATTTTTCTTTTGGTTCCACATGTCTTTATCTTTCAAAAAATAACTTGGAAATCCCCACAAACCTAAAACGTGAAAAATTTATCGTCCAGAGTTTGCAGTCCAAGTATATTTTGATGATGTTGATTTAATTCTACCTGGTATCTGATTAAGTGTAGATCCCATTCTAGGGTAATCATATTCTTTCCAATCCCTGCTACATATTTATATCTTTAGAACCTATTTCATTCCTGGTATACTAAGATTTACATATATGTACCTATGTTCTTGAGAAATTATTAAATATGTATTAAATATAGAGAAGGAAAAAACAACAACCAGTTTTCTTTGTCTGCTTCGTGTGCACATGCTCCTGGCTGGCGGTGCGCCCGACTCTGCAGACTCGTGAATAAACGCCTCGCTTTGCTGCTCAAGTCCTGTGTCCCGTTGATTTATTGTGAGCATTTCTCACAATGGGGTTGAATGGGGATCTCACTATAACAAATGTCATCTTCAGATGGCTGCCTGAAATGCTCTGGGGAGAACTTAATTACAAACCCCAGGAGTTACATATATAAATTATGTGAGATGTATTCCTGCAGAGATCACATTTTAAACTTTCGTTACTCATTTATAACTTACTGAAACAAGGAATACTTGATATTCAACATTCACATAACTAAATAAATATAAAATAACTTTAAATTCTGCATACAGGTTCATGTAAGCAAAAGCGTTCTATAGGAAAGACGGGTTTGAGGACATACAAGTTCCTGAGTATAAATGTCTGGGCACAAGCAAATTCCAGGCAGTATTTCAGATTTTCAAGGTACTGGACCTGGTGACTTAAGGCAAGGTCTCCAACCATTAAAGGGGGAGGGACTCAGGTAATTATGGGGTTACACATGGAACAAGCAGAATATTTCATTAAGGTAAACGTATATGATAAGGTGGGTAGGAAAACAACATGGCAGAGCAGAGGGGCTTACCGAACCGAGATGGGTATAGGGATCGTTTAGGCTGGTGGGTAGGGGAAGGACCATAGACATACTCTCTTGAAGGTGTGCCCCCTCACCCCCAAATCTTTTGTGACTCATCAATGCTCTGTGAGGCAGACCTGGCAATAAAGTCAGGAGTCTGTCCTCTCAGAGCTCAGTTGCTTCAAGCAGCTTTGCCATTCAGAAGATGACACTCAGTCTTATTTCTGAAAAGCCTCTTAGAGCTTTATCTGAGCTTCTTCTCAGACTGTTTAGATTGCAACCACACCCTAATTTACACCTCTGTGTTGTGGTTGCTCCTCCTCCTCTTCCTCTGCTTCCAGGGACTAATTCTACTAACTTCACCTGTTGGTGAAAATAAACACACACAAAAGGTAAGGAACCCTTTGCGAGCCCCAGCAGAGATTCGTTATTGTTGTTTCCATTTCTAGTCCCGCATTTCTAAAGGAGTTTAATTGGGTCAGAGAGACCTCTAAGATGGGATGTCTGAGGAGACATCCATGGAGAGACCATGCAGGGCCAGGGTTTCAGGGAGGGCTCAGGTTACTATCTAAAGCTCACACACCATCTAGGTGTGGTGGAGGATTCCAGAATAAAACCCCTAACAGATTTCATGGTCCTGGGTTGGCTTATTCTGAGTTTGGGATCTCTACAAGAGATCAGAGTTCTGTTGCACTTCATTAAGAGCCATATTTGCACGTCGGGCATAACTGGGCCAAGCTTTCCTTGATGTTGGGCTGATCAGGAGAGCAGCGCTGAACCTCTGAGAGCCTCTGAGCAGAGGCTGGAGCTGTGCTCTGTTCCAGGTTACAGAGCCCTATGTGAGGGAGAAGATGTGTGGACTCAGATCCTTGCCCTCCTTAAGCAGAGGACTTATGACTGAGAATACCAAGTATGAATCTCATAGACACAACCCTTCTTTCAGTTTTTCAAAGAAAACACTGAAAACATTTTAAATCTTTAAAAAATTGCTCTAAAGAAGGAACACAAAGTTCCATTAATTAGTCATATAATACTTGAATAATTAAGGTCTGAGTTTCCTAGGGAGAGCAATCACAGAAATGCGTCCTACCCCTTCTTTTCCTTTGTTCTCAGCATCGAGGCAGAGCCAAGAGGAGGAGGAAAGGTGGGACAGCAAAAGGTAAGATTCTGCCTATGCCACCTGAGCTCCCCAAGGGTGACCCCTTCTCTCCTCTCCATGAGGTACCGGGTCCATGATCTCTGTCCATTGCCAGACAGTTCCTCTCATGAAATACAGCCCTCAGAGGAGAGGCTCGGGGGAAGATGGTCAGAACCTGAGACACTTCTCACATTCCCTGCCCTGCTGTCCCTGGGAATGAAGCCATGGTGGACCTGGGAAATGGGGGTTGCCCAGATGTTGAGAGTCAGAACTTGTATCTCCTGACTTTGTGAAAGTATTTTGACTTCAGGATGATCAGATTCCTCTCTGATGTAATCATTGACCCCTTGCCTTCATACAGTGGTTTTGAGCATCAAATGAATAATGTAAGTGAAAATAGTTTATAAATGAAGCAACACACACAGGGAACCATTTAAATATTATCATTGACCATTTGACTTCATCTACTGCTTCTTGAGGCTTTCAGAGACTAATATGCCAATGGTCTCCCATAAAGGGACTCCTCTGTAATACCTGTGCTTTTGCCTTCATCCCACATAACCTCTCTCCTTGTTTCCCAGGCTGGAGTTGCTACCAGAGGGAAAAGGAGGAGAAAGAGACGCTGATTTCTATCCTGAAAAGGTGACTTGTTTTTTCACCTTTTTTTCTGATACTCTTTAGAAAGATCTATGCAATTTTAGGGATTCAGTGCAGCCTTCCATAGTCATGGAAGTGGGTTGCCATAGGAACAGGGATGTGAATGAAGGTTTTGGGGTGAGTGCTACTGAATACATTGTGAAGTCATGGATGTGAGGCAATCTGAAGGGGCAGTAGGCTTCAGGTGGCCCCACCTCCCATAGGCAAATAGGTTCTCCTTTCCTTGTTCTGGTCCTGGCTGCAGCTTTGTACCTCCTGTCTCCTACAGCCCCCCTGGGCCAGCGTAATGATTCCACCCAATTCATCGGATGTTATGTCCAGACCCCTCCTGTGAGGTGTGTAACAACGCAACCAGGGAGATGGAACAGCTGCTGATCTCACTGACGCGGGATGCTACTCGCTCTGTGTCCCCTGTGGCTTCCTCAGCTGCTGTGACTGAGCCATCATTTACTAAGTTCTGCCTCCTCAGCAGTCCCTTCAGGAGACCTAACACCACCTTCTCTGCCTGAGCCTTTGCCATCATCCCCCTCCATTCTCTCCCCTAACCCATCACAATCACGGTCAGTTCATTCTCTGCCACCAGAGCCTTTTCCTTCCTTGGAGTCTGAAATCCCAGTGGACTATTCCACAGCTCAAACCGTTGACCTTCCCTATCTCCCACCCCATAACAGTCCAAGTGTAGAAGCCCCTCTGACCCTGAATACCATCTTCCTTGACTCCTCTATGGCCCAAGACATCGACCCCTTGTCTGTTTTACCACCATCAGACTTCACCAGACCGATTCTCACTAAACTGACTGTGACTTAACTTAAGTCAGTTTACATGTCATCAAAGACTGCTCTGGAGAACTCATCTCCAGGCAGCACTGGTGCATTGTCCACTCATGTCCCCCAAGGCACTGACCATAGAAGACTGTCAACTTCAGATTTTTCCTGTGAAGAAGCTCATGCAAAAGACTCGTTATCTTCCACCTTGTCTTCAGATAAGGATGTGTGGTATGACTGTGAGAAAGACATGGACAATTATATAATGAGTCTGTTAGGGCAGGGTGAAAGCCAGAAAAAAATAGAAAATGCCCTGAAAGTGCATCTGAACAAGAAATTTGAGGAAATTAGTGAGAATCTGGTCCCTGCAACTGTGAATAGTTCATGGCAGGCTGTCAAGCACTAAAATAAGAGACGTTTGCCACCATCAGTGGGTGTGGAATACTGCTCGAATTCATCCCAGGAGCGTTTTTCCTTGAGTCCAGTGCACAGCGGATGCTGGAAGCCCATATTATTAACTTGCTATGAGGATATTATGGGGCCTTCCTGCTGAGGTCCTTGACTCTATAGAGATCTTTAAACTGAAAGATACTTCCTCCCATTCTATGTTTTGTTCCAACTCTTACTCCTCAAACAACCTGATTCCTGAGGTGGACTCCAAAATTGCGGGCTTCACGCCCCTGAGAGGGAGCTCTAAATCTCTTCAAAAAGGCAACTTCAGCAGCCATCCTCAGCAATCCTCTCTCTGTCACCTCACTTGTGGGCAAGAAAGGACAGGGGACCCTGAGACAATCACCCTCTGATGTCCACCACGGGCTTGCAGAGGAGGTTCAGAGAACTGGAGATGCCACAAAGACTTTCTGTCTGTCACAAACAGCACAATTCAGAGACATTCTCCAACAGCCAACATTCACCCCCAAAGCTGCCCACAGGGCAAGCTGTGGCTGGCCAAGAGCCAAAGGATAAGAGTGTGCATCCCAGTGACAGAGCAGAATGTGACAGGGAAAAAATATGGAGGCGAAATCAGAACCTACTTTTATGGCAAGGATGTCCAGGAGTGAGGAGCTTGATGCCCTTCGATCTAAAACTAGCGGCTTCTTGACAACCGGCAAGCTGGGAACCTCCCAAAGAATAAATGAGAATGAGGGTAAAGGAGTAACTATTATGATCATTGAAAACCCCCTCCACCCTCAGCAAAGATATCAGTTCTGCAAGATGAGAGCTTATGAGGCAAATCATGGCTGACTTAGTCTAATAGGAGCACAGGGAGCATAGCCAGGCCCAAGGCCAACCCACTGACATGTCCCGTCACTCAGAGAGCTTGACTTGCAAAGCCTCCCTGCCTCATGCTCAGGGAGTCTCCAGTATGGACATGGTGCTGCGTGTCTATCTGGAGGACAGAGCAGGAAGTATGGAGCAGTGGCAGAAGCCTTGGGTCCCTAATCATGTCTTAAGGTTGTGGGCAAGGAAGGACAGGGAACCCTGAGACAATCTCCCTCTGATACCCATTGTGGGCTTGCAGAGGAGGTCCAGAGAACTAGGGATGCCAGACAGACTCTTCTGCCTGTCACAAACAGCTTCCTTGGTAGAGTAAGTCAGAGATTCTCCAGTAGCCAACACTCACCCTCCTAAAGCTGCCTGCAAGGCAAGCCGGGGCAGACATGTGTCAAAGGATAAAAGTAATAATTACAATGATAAAGTACAAGTGAGTCAGGCAAGGAGATGGAGAAGAAATCAGAACCAGTTTACATGCCCAACATATCCAGGGAGACATGGCTGAGGATATTAATGTTCTTCAATCCAAATCTAATGACATCTTGACAACCAGCAAGCTGAGAATCTCCCAAAGGATTAATGTGAATGAGTGTAAAGGATCAACTACTGTGACCACTGAAGACTCCCCAGCAAAGATATCAGTTCTCCAAAATCCTAAATCATCAGATTTTAAGAAGAACTTAATCACTGAGTTAAAGTCTAAATAGAATAGAAAGCATAGTCAGGCTCAAGTCCAACCCACTGACATGTCCCATGACTCAGACAACTTGCCTTCCAAAACCTCCCTGTGTCATGCTCAGGGTGTCTCCAGTGTGGACATGAGAGCTTCCCAGGTGTTGCATATCCATCTGGAGGACAGAGGAGCAGTGACAGGAGTCTTGGGTCCTTAAGCATGTCTTTAGGTTGTGCCAGGGTAACAAGTTCCCACCAGCTGCAAAGAAGGTGAACCTACAGGCTCCATATCAGAAGAACTTGATGGAGGGTATGCAGGGTTGGGAACATCCCAACTAGAAGAAGAAATTTCCTACTTGGGATGTGGCATTAGAGGAGATGCTTGGGAGCGAATGTCCCCAGAGCTTATCTCAGAATGGACAGTCTCATTTTGATAGCCTTTTCAGAAATAAAATGAACCCCCCCTTTTTTTTTCAATGGCTTTATCCTGTGATAAAATACAAAAAGCAAGAAGACTCCTAGGAAAAGCACAGCCCCATAGCATCTGCAGAGAGCAGAGGCCCAGTTAGAAGTGGAGCTGCCTTTAATGGGATGACAGACAGAAGCTCAGAAAGTCACGACAGATATTGGGAAGTTTCTAGAGGAGAAACTGGGGAGTTGGCAGACAATAGATACCAATAGCTCTCAAGAGTCTGGGAAAGCTCAGCAAAAGGCAGTAGCGCAGGCCTGGGTGGAGCCTTTCCAGTGGCGTCCTTTCAAATCCAGGGCTCCCTCCTGTAAAGTGACAAATACCAAGTCCTGCCACAAAGAACCTGTCTTTAGAGACAAGGACAGACAACCCCAGAAAGTTGTGGCATTAAAGGACTACCTGTTATGTCAGAAGTGCCTCCAATCTGTCACCATAAGTGGACTGTGCCCCATCCAAACCCCCCTTGCAGGACTCAAGCTGCTCTTAGCACTGCTGAAGGTATTGTGTTCAGAGATCCATCTGTAGTATTTAGGCAAAAGTGATTCTGCAGACTTTCCAGGGGAAATAGTTTTCCATCCCCAAATAATTCCTTCCTTGTGAATATTGATTCACCTTAATAAATGTTTCATAATAAGAGTGATGTCTTCTGTGTACTCTGTTGGGTGGTTGGAATTTGGGTTTCTCAAGGGCCTGTGCTTTTACGGATTGCTTCCTTTGTCTTTCAAGATGGCCAGCCACTCTGGAGCTCTTGTTGACAAATATCATGTCCCCATGTCCCCCCTTAAAACCCCTTTCCTCCCTGATGAAGTTTGAGGAAATGAGCTCTGTCACCTACCTTGCAGCTTAGCCTTAATATACATGTACAGCAGCCCACACCTTCCCCCTCAGTGAATGCTTAATATACTTTTGAACAGCAGAGAAGACTGGCCTTCTATATCTGAAGACTGTCAAGGAAGGTATATTTTTTAGAAACTATCAGTGAAGAAGAGACAGTATATTAATCGTTATTTAGAAGTCAGTGATCATAAGATCCCACAGGTGGATGAACCCTGAATGGGAGTGGTTGGGGGGATATTGCTGCAGTGAATCCTAAGCTCGTTGGGTTAGGGTCTAGGAACAGCATGTATGCTGCTCAAAAAACCTGTGTCATGGTCATGATAACATACTTTAACCTTGACATTGAAGTATCCCCTACCAGAAACTCACCTTGAGGAAGTGGTTCCTTTCTCTGGATATTTGTTCAGGTTGAGTGATTGGAGACTTTTTTTTCCTGAGCAAAACATAACTCAGCTATCACTGGGAATAATGTTAACCAGGCAGCCACCTGCGTCCCACAGTAAAATAAAATTGAAATAAGGAAAAGATGCCTTAGACTAAGCAAGAAAGTAAGGACATATGAAGAGGGGACAGAGGTACCTTGCTGGTGGAACAAAGGTTTATACCCCATCATCTCCATACTGTGTCTTGCTCCCAGATTCCTCAGTCTGATCCAACTCTCTCTGCCATGGCTGATCAGAGCACTTCACAGCATATCGTTGCCTTACACCAAAAAGGCAGGGGGCTGTTCCTTGATAACTGAAACAGATTTGTACAGATGTCATCAGACACGGCATCCATGTCTTTGAGGAAGTTGATTTTGGTGCCTTCCTTCCATCCATACTGATGGAAATATACAAGGTCTTGCCCTTAGTGTGTACAGGTTATTTATCAGGATGGAGATGTCACCTTTGATATTCATGGCCTTGGTGGAGCTATAATAAATCTCCCCCAGAATACCTGAAACTCATGAACTAGAGGTGAGTTCTAGACTATGCATTAGGGTTACAAACATTTGGGGGCTCACCATAGACCACCATGGAATGCTATTTTTTTTTGCCAAACCTGCACACATACCCACTCTTACCTTAAAGGTTTGAAAGGAAGTCAACTCCACTTGTACAGACTGGGACACAAAAATAGGGTGACTGTCCTAGAGAGCACTTGACATAGTTTTTCCAGTAGGCTTTGTCAATCCTGGTGTCAAGAAAAAACAACACCCCCCCCCAAACAAAAAACCCAGGTGTTCAACACAATCTTTATTCACTACCGCATGTGTATCTTTTGTCCAGACTTATGCCATTAATCCTACAATGTCTGAAGCTTGGGGTAACAAAGAAGTGCAGATTTTGTGAAATTCCTGGGAAGGATGAAAAGGTGAAATGGAACGCAAGGTAGGGAACTTGAAGAAGTGACCAGGCAGTGGAGGGCTCTAACACCTATGGGGATCTAGCAGCTAATAACCCAGCCTCCCGTTTCCTACATCATCTCATATTAGGTCCTTTACTTCCACTCCAGCGCAGTCACTGCCCCACTGTAGAGCTCATTGCCAGGAACATCTCAGCCATCTGGACTAATAATCTAACCTTCCACCCTTTGACCTCATCCCCTATCTTTCCAGCATATATGCCCCATGTTAATTTTTCAACTCCAGTTCGCTTTTCCCACTTACTCTCTGTCAATTCATGGAGCTCTTGTTTCCCTTTCTCACCATGTAGATTTGACGGTCTATCTGGTAACTAACTTTTAAAAACCTCCACTACAAATTGGCCCTTTCTAGTCCCCATTTAGTACTTCCTGTCTGGCAAAATTTCAACTCTGTATTTTTCTAAGAAAGTCTTCCTATAAATAACTGATCATTATTTGATTAAATCTCACAGTTGAACCTATTTGTTTCCCAGAACTACCTGGAACTTATAAATTCATTCCACAAAATTATCCCATTCTTGCTTACATGTGAACAAACAAATGGAGCTTAGGTCCCTGTTTTCTTCATCTGTTATCTCTCCAAAGCTACCCAAATCTATTTCAAATCTCACTCTCCTCAAACTGGGTTAATCTTCACTTGCTCAAATGATGTGCAGGACCACTGTTCACAGAGGAAGTAGAAGCCATGAAATCGGAACTTAACAACAAAACACTTAAAAAACAAAACAAAACATTTTCACATCTTCCTTTCCATTTTCTGTCCTGCTACATGGAAAGAAATTTCCTTCCTAACCTCAAAAAAAAAAAAAAAAAAAAAAAAATCCTGAAATCTCCATATTGAGAGAGAAAGAGCTAAATTCAAGTCTTAATGGAATGATACACCCTTGGCAAGTATCCTTTAGTCCTCTCCACCTTTTTATGAGATACCTAACATTTTTAAAGTATATTTTATTGATTATGTTGTTACAGTAGTCCCAATTTTTTTTCCCTTTGTTCCCTTCTGCCCAGTACCCCATTTCCCTCCAGCAATCTCACCCCTCTTAGTGCATGTCCATGGGTCGTGCATTTAAGTTCTTTGGTGTCACCCTTTCCTACGTTATTCTTAACTTCCCGCTGTCTATTTTGTACCAAAACAATTATGCTGCTTAATCCCTGCATCATTTCCCCATTTCTCCCCCTTCCCTCTCCCAGCTGATAACTGTCCAAATGATCCCCATACCTATGCTTCTGTGCCTATTCTGGTTTGCTTAGTTGGATTTTGTTTTTATTTTTTAGATTCAGTTGTTGATAGTTGTGAGTTTGTTGTCATTTTAATAATCATAATTTTGATCTTCTTTTTCTTAAGTAAGTTCCTTTGACATTTCATATAATAATGGCTTGGTGATGAACTCCTTTAGCTTTACCTTGTCTGGGAAGGACTTTATCTGCCCTTCCATTCTAAATGATAGCTTTGCTGGATAGAGTAATCTGTGTAGTAGTTCTTGCTTTTCATCACCTTGAATACTTCTTGTCAGACCCTTCTTGCCTGCAATGTTTCATTTGAGAAATCAGCTGTTATTCTTATAAACACCCCTTTGTAGGTAACTCTGCTTTTCTCTTGCTGCTTTTAAGATTCTCTCTTTAACTTTCACCTTTGGCATTTTAATTATGATGTGTCTTGATGTAGTCCTTTTTGGATCTAGCCTGTTTGGGACTCTCTGTGCTTCCTGGACCTGTAATTCTATTTCCTTCCCCAAATTAGGGGAATTCTGGTTTCATTATTTTTTCACATAGTTTCTCAATTTCTAGTTCTTCTTCACCTTCTGGCAATCCTATATTTCAGATGTTCATTCGCTTATAGCTGTCCCAGAGGTTTCTGAGCT
Organism: Furipterus horrens; assembly: GCF_987537825.1. NCBI lineage: Eukaryota > Metazoa > Chordata > Mammalia > Chiroptera > Furipteridae > Furipterus > Furipterus horrens. The sequence continues at coordinate 166,800,987 of NW_028327174.1, forward strand.
TCTCCTCATATTCCTCACTTTTTGTTTCCTCTTTCTGCACTGGTTGACTGTTTTTTTTCTTCTCTATATTCCGATTTGTTGATTTGATCCCTGGTTTTCCTTTCCTCACTACTTGTCTCGTATGTGTTTTCATTCATTTCAGCAGGGCTAGCCTTCATTCCTTCCTTGTCTTGTTCAATATCTTTTGTTAATTCTGTAAGCTGCCTTATGACTATAGCTCTGAACTGAGAGCCTCAGAAAGATTATCTATTTGTTCACTGGTTAATTCATGTATTTGCTTTTTGGTCAGCTGCATGATTGGTATTTCAATCATGATTCCTGCCATCCTGACCGTTTTTCTTTATCTTTGCTTCCTGGGTGGGGCTGTCACACCTCCTACACTATAGGGGGCAGAACCCCATGCACTCGTCACTACCAGGTGACCCTTCTCACCACACTGTGGCGCTTTGTGTGAGGGCAGGAGTCCAAGATGGATTCATGCCATTACTCTCTGTTGAGAGACCGCAGCCTTCTCCTCTGTCCCCACGCCCTCTGGGCTTCACAGTCCAAGGGAATGGGGGTCTGCCTTCCCCAGCATTGGAATCATGAGACGATGGGTCTGGACTGCAGCCAGGGGTGCTCCCCAGGTGCTTCTCGCTTCCCCTTAAATATGGGTGTCTGTGCTTATTGCAGTTCCGCTGCTTGTTGCCACTGCTGCTGCCACCAGCACAGCTTGATCTCTCTAACCTGGCTTTGCCCCTCCTACCCGTCTGGACAAGCACCACTTGTTTATAACTTCATACGTTGGACTTCCATGTAGCTTTATTTTCTGGAACTTCTGGTTATTTCTGATTTTGCGGTAGTTGTAGTCCTTCATAGTTGTGGAGGGAGACAGAGCGTGTCAGTCTAAGCCTCCATCTTAGCTGAAAGTCCAAATCCATGATTTAAAAAACAAACCAAACAAACAAGAAGAACAGAGATAGAATCATGGATATGGAGAGCATTTTGATGGTTGCCAGATGGGAGAGGGGATGTATGGGAATGGATGAAGAAGTGAAGAGATTAAAAAGTACAAATAGGTAGTTACGTAGCCATGGAGATGTAAAGTACAGTATAGGAAATGGATTAGCCAAAGAACTTAAACACATGACCCATGGACATGAACAATGTGTGGGGGTTGCTGAGGGAGTGGAGGGAAGCAAAGGGGGAAACATTGGAACAACTGTATAGCATAATCAATAAAATATGATTTAAAAAGCTGGGCAAAAAAAGTAAAAGATTAGCTGAAGATATGCTTAACATCATTAGCCTTCAGGAAAATGCAAATCAAAAACCCTATGAGATAGAAACACACATACACATAAAAAAATAGCTAGAATCAAAAGTTCAGATAATAAATATTACTGAGAATGTGGAGAATGTGGCACCCTCATACATTGGTGAGAATAAAAAATGGTGCAGTTACTTTGGAAAATAGGTTGGCATTGGCACACCCTCAAAATGTTTAAGAGTTACCTTATGACCCAGCAATATCACCCTTAAATATACACTCATAACAAATGAAAACATATATCTTATAAACAAATATTCATAGCAATAGTTTTCATAATAATAAATGATGTAAATATGGTATATCCATAAAATGTAAAATGTTTTAGCAATAAAAGTTATTAATACATGTACAACATGGATAAACCTGGAAAACATTATGCTTAGCAAATAAAGCCAGTTACAAATGATCACACATGATTCATTCATATGAAATGTCCAAAACAGAGAAAACTAGAGAAAGAGAAAGTGGACTAGTAGTTGCTTAGGTCTAGGGGTGGAAGGGAAGAGAGGTATAATAGCTAAAGAGTATAAGGTTTCTTTGTGAAACTGTTTTAAAATTGACTATGGTGATGCACATATATGTGAATATACTAAAATCATAAAATTATACACTTTAAATGGGTGAATTGTATGACAAGTGAACTATATTTCAATATGGTTGTTAAAACAAGTGAATGATTTTAAAAAATAAGTAATTTCAAAATATTGGTAAAGACTTGGCATCATTCTATATGTTTTCAAATATTCAGAATTTTTTTTCTTGTCAACATTTAAAATAAGCAATTGTCAGTCTGTTACATGTATCTGATAGGTGTCAGAGGGGAGGAGGAAGGGAATAAAAGAAGAGGAAGGGATAAGTCAAAAAATACATAAGCATGACCCATGGACACAGAAAATGGTGTGAGGATTGCCTGAGTTAGGGGGAGCTAGGAAGAAGTGAGCAAAAGGTAAAAAGTGGGGACAACTGTAATAGCATAAACAATAAAATAAAATTAAAATAAGCTACTCTGTTTTGAGTTACACAGTAGAACAAGCATATGTGTTTATATGCTCTCATTTTCACATGCCATTAAAGTAAAAGTTTATATGCTTAACATAATTAGCCATCAGAGAAATACAAGTGAAAACAACTATGAGATAGCACTACACACACAAAGATATGGCTAGTATTGAAAAGTCAAATGTTCAGTGTTGATGAGAATGTGTAAAAAGTTGGATGGACCCTCATATATTGTGGTTGAGAATAAAAAATGGTGTAGCCTCTTTGGAAAACAGGCTGGCATTTCTTCAAAATGTTAAATATAGAGTTAACTTATAATCTAAAAATTCCGCTTCTAAGCATATACATAACTCAAGAGGAATGAAAATATATGCCCACACAAAAACTTATAAACAAATTTTCATAGCAGTATCATTCGTAATAGTCAAAAGGTGGAAACAACCCAAATGTCCAGTAACTGATAAATAGGTAAATAAAACATGGTATATTCATATAATGTAATATTTTTGGCAATAAAAAATATTGATACATGCTACAGCTTGGATGAACCTTGAAAACATTATGCTAAGTGAATGAAGTCAATTACAAATGATCATATATAAAAAATACCCAGATAAGGAAATCTATATGGACATAAGTTAGTGGTTTCTAAGGGCTGGGGGGAAGGGGAGGAGAGGGATGATAATAAAAGATTATAATCTTTCTTTTTGCTGTCATGAAAATACTTTGAAATTGTAGTTCACAGGCACATACCTGTGAATATATTAAAAATGGATGAATTATATGGTATGTGAACTATAATTTCAATAGAGCTGTTAAAACAAAGGATTTAAAATGGATATGCTCTTGAGAATGATAAGAGGAGAGAATAGGACAAAAGATGTCAACTCATTTCTGGAAGATGGAAATCCAGGTGAGGAATGGTAAGTGAGTAGCAGAGCAGAGGAAGAGCTGGCAAACCCATTCACTCCACAAACAGCCAGAAGACAAATGACCTGGTGGCACCAGATAAGAAAGAAATTAGAGCCCTGGCCGGTGTGGCTTACTTGGTTGGAGAGTTGTCCTGTAACCAAAAGGTTGCCAGTCCGATTCCTGGTCACAGGAGGCAGCTGATGGGTATGCAGTGTTTCTGTTGCATCCATATTTCTTTCTCTCTCTCTCTCTCTCTCTCTCTCTCTCTCTCTCTCTCTCTCTCTCTCTCTCTCTCTCCCTCTGTCCCCTTCTGTCTAGAATGAGAATAAAATAAACTCTAAAAAAAAGGAAGAAATTGGGGTTCCATGTGGTAAACATCTTGAATTTTTTATGGTTTATATTGTGTATAATTTTTTAAAAACATTTTTTTTGGGAGGGCATGAGGTGCTCTTCACATTTTGTAAAATACTGTTAAAATATTAGCATGCTTCAAATGTGCAGAGGATTCCAGGTTTCTTGCCTGGGACAGAACCTGAATCAACTGTTTTAAAGTTGGCATTGCGCACTTATGGGGTCTGGGTATGGTGGTGGTGGTTGGCTTTGGGAATCAAAGGCAGAAATCTCAAACTTCAAGTAAAATTGAGGACAACAGTTCACGGTCCATTTAAAAAAAAAGTATTTATTTGTAAATAAACTTGTGGAACAGTTGCATGTGTGATATAACCATAAACACTTTATCTAGATTTACCTCCAGACATTTTGACCCATTTATACTACCTCCTCTCCTGTCTCTCCGTTTCTGCCTTCTTCCTTCCCTCTCATTTCTCTATACAGGAACACACTCATATATACATTAGTGGAAACTATGCATACATACCTGAATGTCTGAGAATATGTTTCATGCATCATGTACTTTCTCCTTGAATATTTCATTGTGTATTTTTTAAGAAATAGTTTCTTACATGCCGTAATTATCCCCTTCAGTAAATTTAACATTTGGCATAAAACTTTTAACTAATTTTCTATTATTCTATTTTTGTCAATTTATTGAGTAATGACGTGTGTGTGTGTTTTCAAATAAACCATTATAGGATTCAGTCTAGAATCACATACTGCTTTTAGTTGTCATGTCTCTTTAGTCTCCTTTAATCTAGAGAATTTTTTCAGCCTTTCCTTTTTATGACAAGACCATTTTTGAAGAATATATTCTATGTGATATTTTTATAATGCCTTCTCACCTGGAAATCTCTTGGTGGAGCTTGTCTTGCTTATTCTTTAAAGGATATTTTTGCAGTTGCAAGTCCTGAGAACCTTAGAAACAGGAGCAGACTTGGTATTTAAAAAATACCAACGATGCAAAGGTATGTGGTGGTGGGGGTTGTTTCTGAATGGAGACACTTTGATCAGTCAAGGGAGGATATTGGAAAGGGGGGGATACTTGAAATGTACCCTGCTTTGGCGGGGGGGCAATAGTGAAGACATGGATGCAGGAGAAGACACACAAAGAATGGAGCTGTCATTACTGGTAAAAATTCCTCATATGGGAGGGAAAGGATTGGGTGTCTGGGACTAAGACTGATTCATCAGACTTGGAGAGGGAATGCAGGCAAGCAAAGTAAGGAACTGACACAGTAGGCTTCATTTCAGCAATTTATATCTAAATAATGAAGCTGAAGGAGTTATAATTATTCAATGGCATAGAGAGATAAACACCATCAACAAAAAACACATTATTGTTTTAAAAGGTATAGAGATACCAATAGGAATTTTGGTAAAAAGTGGAAAAATAGATTGGGAAAAAGTCATAAACTTTTCATGGAAGAAGTAACCAAAGGTGTGATTCAAGAAACACAAAAATGTATTTCTAATGAGTTGTGCTCATTAAAAGTTATGCTAATGAGAAGCACACTCCCCAAATCAAGGTGAGTTTGGTTCTTCAAGGTGTGGCCCCATACTACTGCTCCGTAAAATGAAGAAATGAAAGTGTTACAGGAAGAGAAGGGATTTGGTGGATAGAAGAAAGAGGAAAAAGCTGAGAGAGAGAATGTATGCCTGGAAGAAGCTGAATGGCTTAAAGGAAATTGGGATAAAAAGGATCAGTAAAGATTTTAAAGTTATTTGCCACGGGTCTGTGGGTGTGCCATGACCTCTCTTTTTCATGGTTTTTGTTTGTTGGTACAGGCTCCTCTGGTCTCTCATGCTTTTTGGTGAACATAGATTCTTTAGGGAGATATGGGGGTGGGGTTGGCACTGAATATATTTCTTGTTTTATATAGGTAAAAACACATTATGCATAAGGACAAAGTAGATCTTGAGAGTGTAAATTCCTGGATACAGCAGACTTTCCAAGGTCATGTGAGATCCAAAGGGAAATCACGAAGCAGTTAAAGGGTCTCAGGTACTATCTGGGTTAACATGTAGAATAAATAGAAAATTTCACTAAGGTAAATATATAGTATGGTGAATGGGTGGAGTTGAAAGTTAGGTTGGATGGATATAAAGGGCCTTGTAGGGATGGACAGGTCTGTCGGGCTGGGTAATGGTGGGGTGGATTGTGAGTTCATCTTCCCTTAGTTGTCCCCTCCCCCGCTCTCAAGAACCTTTGGTGTCTGTGCTAAAGCTCTGTGATGTGAGCCTGGAACTTTATTCTAGAACGTGCTCTTGACGTCCAGCTTGCCTGCGGTGGCAAAGCACTTTCAATGATGCAAATCTTTGTCTGAGGACCGTTACTGCATCATGGCTGAACTTCAGCTCAACTTCTTAGTTATTTCCGTCCTTGCCTTCCTTTGTGGGGTGGGGCTTTTCTTTCTGTCACTGTGCTACTTAAAAATGAATCCATGTTTCCCAGTATTTTGGAAACAGAGAGACATCAATCTGGTAAATATTAAATTTATAAATATTAAATCTTTCCAAATAAAGGTATTTAAAGTTATCAATTCTTCTCTCAGTACTGCTTTAGCTACATCTCACAAACTTTGTTGTATTTTTATTTTTCACTTGATTTAAAATTCTTTTTTCTTTTGAGACTTCTTCCTTTTCCCATGTGTTTGCAGTATGTTGTTTAATCACTAAATATTTTGGAATTTTTCCATCTACCTGTAATTTATTTCTAGTTTTAATTCCATTACAGTCGAAAAACATACTTTGTATGACTTCTTTTATATGTTATAGTCTGTTTTATGACACAGGATATGGTATATCTTAGTGAATGTTTCATGTCTGCTTGAGCAGAATGTGAATTCTGTTTTTAGATAAAGTTTTTATAAATATCAATTAGATCAAGTTGATTAATGGTGCTGTTGAGGTCAGCTGTATTCTTACTGATTTACTCCCTGCTGAATCTGTTCTTTTCTAATAGAGAGGGGTGTTGAAATCTCCAATAATAACAGTAGATTCATCTACTTTTCTAGTTGCAGTTCTATGAGTTTTTACCTCACTTATTTTGACACTTTGTTGTTAGATATTAAGGATATTTGTGACATCTTGGGGAACTGACCCCTTTGTTGCTATATAAGGCCTTTTTTTATTCCTGCTAATTTTCCTTGTTTTGAAGTCTACTTTGTTTGAAAATATCATAGTTACTCCTGTTTTCTTTTGGTTAGTGTTAGCATGGTACATTTTTTTCTTTTTCTTTTTACTTTTCATCTATGTGTATCTTTATATTTAGAGTAGGTGTTTTGTATGCAAAATGCAATTTAAAAAAAATCTATGGACAGTCTCTTACTTTTAATTGGTGAATTTAGAACATTCACATTTAGTGATTTCTTTCATATATTTGAATTAATATCAACCATACCTGTACCTGTTTACTTTTCTTTCCCTCTTTTTCTCCCTTGTGCATGTTCTCTGTTAGTGTATCACTTATTCTCCTCTAACAAAAATTTTAATAGTTGCCCTAGAGTTTTTAATATACATGTACAAAAAATCTAACTCCACTTCTATATAACACTATACCACTTTACAGGTAATGCAAGTACCTTATAACAGAGCTCTCAGTTCCTCCGTCCTTTTCTCTGCACATTGCTGTCATTCAAATCACTTACAGTATAATGCTCCAATACAGTGTCTTTATTATTAGGTGAATTGAGAATATTAAAAATAAAAGTTTTATTTTATCTTCATTTATTCCTCTCTTTCTTTCCTATATAGATCCATGTTATCACTTTCCTCTTCCTGAAGATCTCCTTTTAACACTTATTGCCAGTCAAGTCTGCTGCTGCTGAATTTTCACAGTTTTTGTTTGTCTGAGATAGTTGTTTTTTCTCCTTCACTTTGGAAAGATAATTTAACTAGAACTAAAATTCTAGGTTGATATTATTTCTCTTTCAACACTAAATATTTTACTCCATTCTCTTCTTGCTTGTGTGGTCTATGATGAGAAGCCCATAATTCTTATATCTGTGCTTATTTTTTCTCTGGCTTCTTTCAAAATTCCACATTTCAGTTCCCTAGGGTTTGAATGTGACATGTGCAGGTATAGACTTTTTAGTATTTATCCTGCTTGATGTCCTCTGAGCCTCCATAATCTATCGTTAATCTGTCATTAGTTTTGGAAAATTCTTGACCATTATTACCTCAAATATTTTCTCCATTCTGCTTTTTTCACCTTCTGATATTCCAGTTTCCTGATTGTTACACATTTTGAAACTGTCTCAGAGTTTCTGGTTATTCTGGGTTTTAAAATTAAGAAAAAATTCTTTCTCTCTTTTCATTTGAATTTACACACTTTTTAATTGACATATATTTGAGGTCACTTACTCTTTTCTTGCACATATGCAATCTAAAGATGAGCCAATGAAACACATTCTTTGCTTCTGTTATGGCATTTTTAGTTTGAAAATTACCTTTTGATTCTTAGAGCCTCCTTTTCTCTGCTTATATTCCTTACCTTCTTGTGTATTATTTACTTTTTCCATTAGAACCTTTAACATATTAGTAATAGTGTGGATTCCATGGATGATGATCCCCAAATCTGTGTTACATCTAAATGGGCCTCTGATGCTTGTTTTGTCTATTCAAACTGTTTTTTTCTTGCTTTTAGCATGATTTGTAATTTTTTGTTGGAAGCCACATATGATGTTTTGGGTAACAGGAACTGGAATAAATAGACCATTAGCATGGAGTTTTCTGTTTTCTGTTTAGGTGTTGACTGTGTTTAATATTTGCTGTAGCTGTATATGTAAAAGGATTCAGTTCATCTTAGTTTTTTGATTTTGTCTTCTGTTGTATTTTAGGTTTCCCTAAAACTCTGTCTTACGTAGAGCCTATGCTTTGCAGCTCTTCCAGCTATGATCCCCTGTTACTATTGGGAGCTCTGTTGATGTGGTGGTAAGGTCTTGGGGAGAGTGCATATGATTAAGTCTCAGTCCTTTAGTGTGTTCATGTCCCTGGGTTGTGATGTCTACAAGTGTTCTTACCCTTTTCCTTCCACTTTTCACTCTTTAGATGAGACAAGAAGGTTAGGGAAGGCTGCATTTGAGTAATTTTCCTTCTCCTATGTAAGATAAGGCTCTGATGGTCTTTTTCCCAACTGATGAGGCTTCTGTGATGGATAACACTCAGGGAATATTTCAGAATGTTTCAAAAATGGTTATCTTTTACCCCACTGCATAGCTTGGCTGGAAACATGAGAGTTTTTCATGATTTTTTACTGTGAGAACCTAATATGGGGTTCTTGGAGGTAAAATTCATAAATAGTTGGGACCCCCCCCCATCCAAGATAGTGACTCTATATTTCTCACCCTCATGCTAGCCCACATATATCCTTCAGCAATTTGTTAATATATCTTTTATGTGTTCTTACCAGTTTATGGCTGTAATGATTCTCTGTATTCACCTTCTGTGAAAAATTTGAGTAGTGGTTTGCCCTTTGACCTCGATTCTCTGATGGCTCCAAGAAAAGTCATTGCTTTTCCATTTTTCAGATTTTTGCTTCTATAAACTGAAGAAATTATGCCTAAGCTATTTAAATATGGGAGCTGGAACCAGAAGTTTCCCCCCAAAGAATGATTCTTTATTTTCCTCTTCTTCTTCCCACATTTATAAATGAGCTTGTTTGGCTCAGAGAGTCACCTAAAATAGAAAGTCTGAGGAGAGCATAAAGAACATCATTCTTCTAAGGGAAGAGACCAAGTATGTCTAGTGGTTCAGGGAAGATTAAGGTTTCACAGATTATCTGGGTGTGGTGGTGTATTTCTGGATAAAATCTCAAACACAATTATCTGTAGCTCTAGATTGTGTTTAGATAGCTAGGATCTCTGCACTTCGTCAAGAGTCACATTCCCACGTCAGGCATCACTGGACCAAGATTGCCTTTGTGTTGGGCTGATCAGGAGAGCAGTGCTGAGCCTCCAAGAGCCTCTGAGCAGACAGAGGCTGGAGTCTGAGCTCTGTCTCCAGTTATAGTGTCTTAGCTGAGGGAGCACAGATGAGACTGCTGGCCTCAGATTTTATGCCCTCCTCAGACTTCTGCCTGAGAACAGCAAGTATTAACCTCATAGATACAATCCTTTGAGTTTTTCAAAGAAGAAAAAATTGAAAATATTTTATCTTCCTTAATAGACAATAAAAGATAAAAATGCAAGTTCTGTTAATTAAAATAGTCATATTATTCCTGGATCATAAATATCTCAGTTTTCTATGGAGAGGAATGAAAGAAATGAGTCTTAGCCCCTCATTCTTTTCTTTCTTTTCTCAGCATCAGGTCAAAGCCAAGAGGCGAAAAAAATTTGGGGCACTGAAAGGTAAGGTTCTACCTATTTTACCTGAGCTCTCCACGGGTGACCCTTTCTCACCCTTCCATGAAATCCCAGGTCCATGCTCTCTGGGATATCAGTGACTAGATATAGTCCCTCTCAAAAAACAGAGCCTTCAGAAGAGAAGGCACATGAGAAGGTACTCAATACCTGAGGCAGTTTTCAGATTCCCTGCTCTGCAATCCCTGGGCAAGAAGCAGTGATGGACCTGGGCAATGGGCATTGCCCATAGTTGGCCGTGTGAGATGTCGAGTCAGAACTGCTGTCTACTGACTTTAAAAAGGACTTTGACTTTCTGGAACTCAGATTTCTCTTTGAGATAACCATTGACTATTGTTCCTCAAAGGGTTGTTTTGAATTTCACATGTGATGATATATGTGAAAACCGTTTGTGAATGACATAGCAATATATGTCTGAGCTTTGCTATTATCACTGAACATATGACCTTGTATTCTAATTTTGGGGGCTCTCAAATCCAATCTACCAAGGGTACCTGTAAATAGCCTCCTAAAAGATGTCTTTGCTTCTACTTTTGTTACTCTCTTGGTTTCTCAGGTTGGAAAGCTTGCCAGAGTGAAGAAGAAGAGGCAAGGAATGTGCTTTCTCTTCTGCAAAGGTGACTAAATTTTACCTCCTTGTTTCTGTAACCTTTTTTTCTTTTTTTTAAAGAAGAGTCTATGAATTTGTAGGGTTTCAATAAAACTTGGGATTGACATGGGAAAGAAAATCCTCAGAGTCAGGATGTGAAAGCCTTTGGGAGAGAGGTAAAAGTTATATTATGAGATCAAGGAAGTAGGAAAATTGAACGGATAGTATGCAGTGGGAGGCCCTACCTGTGCCAGACTGGCCAAGATCCCTAATGTTTGCTCTGGTCCTGGCTGCAGCTTTGTATCTCCTGTCTCCTGCAGCTCCCTCGGCCAGCGTCATGATCCCCCCCGCTTCCGTCAGCTGCTATGTCCAGACCCCTCCTGTGAGGTGTGTAACAACGTAACTGTGGAGGTCAATCGGCTGCTGTTCCCAGAGGCCCTGGAAGATGCTACTGCTTTGGCTTCCACAGCTCCTGGTACTAAGTCATCATCTTCTCTGTCTCCTGCCTTCTCAGTAGTCCTACCAAGAGAGCCAATCCCCATCCCTCTGCCTGAGACTTTCCCACAATCACCCCATTCTTTCTCCCCTAATCCAATGATCTCCTTAGCTGACTTTGTTTCACCTTCACCACAGGGTTACTCTCTGACACCAGAATCTTTTCCTACCTTGGAATCCAAATTCCCAGTAGACCATTTCCTACCCCAACCCTTTGCCTTTACCCTTCCCTCACCACATGACACTCAAAACAGATCCTGTTCTCTAACAAGACTCTACTTTGTCTCTGAATACCACCTTCTCAAGTGATCCCACACTTACCCAAGTTATCAACTCCTTACCAGGTTTGTCAGAGACAACGAGTCCTACTGATTCATTTGGTTGTCAACATGTCCCACCAATGCTGTCTGTTTCAACACCACCAAACTGCCCTTCCACTGTGACTCAATCAAAATCAATTTTCACCTCATTGAAGCCTGTTGCAGAGAACTTGCCTCCAGACAGTCCTGGTTCATTGTCCACTCATGTCTCAAAGATAAGAGACACTAACCATTTAAACCTGTCAATATCAGGCATTTCTTGTTGGCAGGCTTTTGCCAACAACATGTTTCTCCCCGCATTATCACACTCTGATTTTCAAGAAGAGCATGCTCTCCTCCATCTACCAGAGACCTGCCTCTGGGGAGACTCTGTTTCAAAGCACACGGAGGCCAGTAGCCATTCTTTCCTTGGTTTTAACATCCAGGCACTCCTGGAGAGAGAAGTGAAAAAGAAAAGGCTTTTAGAGAAGAAAGAAAAAGAGGAGGTGCCATTTTCAAAACAAATGTGGTCAGAATACCAACAGACATCTTTAGGGAATTCATTGCAACCACTTGATATACAGGACACCACAGTCCCCCAAACTGGCTGGAACATTGAAGACACACCACAGCAGCTGCGCAACAGCCAGCAGCTCTTTTATGCCAAGACTTTTGGGGAAAACTTACAGCAGAAATATAGCCAGCTCTTCTGGGGTCTTCCTTCTTTGCACAGTGAGTCCCTGGTAGCTACTCTCCTAGTTTCTAAAAGTACCCCACTGGAGACTCACTTTGTCTTTTTCAATGGAATCTGTAATCCTTCTACAGTAAACATACAGCAGCAAGAATCTTCATCATTTCCTCATTTTCATCCCTTTCCCCTACTCAATGTAGACCCTCAACATTTGCCTGAAATCAAGCCCCAGTCACAATCTTTCACTCAGGTGCATCATCAACCGCACTTTCAATCCCAACTCCCAATCCAACCATCTTTTTCTACATCCTGGATTAGGGACTGTGGAGAGTCTTTCAATAGATCCCAGAATGAGTTAGACTCTAATATCTTGAATGAAAATCAACACCTAGAGTGCCACATGTTGCAGAAGCAACAGGAAAGTTCACAGGGTTCAGTTCCTGTTCTTCAAAAATCACAAGAGGCCACCTGTCCTCGAGATTCCAACCTTCCAGTGGGCATCTGGTCACCCTATGTCTATGCACCAGTCTCCTTCCTCCCTGGCCATTTCCACATCACCAATGAACCCCAGGAGAAACTGCAGCTTTATGTTCCAACGAGGTTAATTCCACCCTGGTGCCCCCATGCCTATAGGAATGCAAAGTCTCTAGCATGGATGGCTCCTCAGTGTAAATTAACAGAAACCTTTCAGCAGAAAGGCAGGAATGTTCACTTTCAGCCCTTTGAGCTTCAGGGACAGTGTAGCAAGTCTCTAGGCAAGTGTGAATTGAGTTTCCCAGGAAGTTTCTGTGAGGGAGATCCACAAAAGTTTCAGCTAAGAAAGGACATGAAGCGGAATCTTGGGTATATCCTGGAGAAGAGCCCAGAAGACATCCCACAGATGGTCTCAGAATGCTGCCTAGTGAAGGGTCTGAGGGCTACCTCAGAGACAAAAAGTAACTGTGTGTGTCACTCAAAAAGTCACTTGGGGAATGAATTAGTAAATGTCTTCAGGAAGGATACAGACCAGAATCAAATGAAAATCATTCTTAGATTACATTTGAAGAAGAAGTCTTGGCAGATCACTGAGGGTAGGATCCCTATAGGTGTGTGTCATTCATGGCTGGCTGAGGACAGTACATCACCTCCTTCTGGGAGTTCCCAGACCAATACAGAAAATACAAATTCAAAAACCACAATGATTGATAGGGACTACTGCCATATTACCACTCCAGAGCTTTCTTTTCTTGATTCCAACACTCGACAAGTGCTAGAAACTCATATTATAAGGTTTCGCATGAGTCAGCGGTGGGGCCTCCCACTAAAGATTGTTGAATCCATGAAATTATATGCACTGCGAGAAGCCAAAATCCGGCCTCTCCTCCAATTTCCCTCCTCAGGCACCCATATTTCTGGGGTAGTTGCCAAAGATGAGGTTTCCAAACCCCTTGAGGGAAGCTCCAAAACTTTACAGGGAAGCAAGGTGAGAACAATAAATTCAGTCCCCATCCTGTACTGTCCTCTTGTGGATTCCTCATATGTACACAGCAAAGGACAGGGAGTCCTGAAAACATCACACACTGATATGGAACATCAACTTGCAGAGAATGTTGAGACAGTTGTGCATGGCAGGCAGACTTTTCAGCTCCTTACACACAGCGCCATAGACAAAGGGAGCCAGAGGGAGACTTTACTGGACAACAGATGCAGCACAGAGGTGCCCAGGAAGCACGCTGGAGCTGGACATGAGCCAAGGTATGAGAACGTGAATTTCAGTAACAGAGAAGAAATGATTCAGAGCCAAAAGACAGTGGAGAAAAATTCAGAACATTTTTCCACCTCCAGCATGTTCAGGGAGAAATTAAAGGCCCAGGAGCTGCATACTCTTAAATCACAATCTAGTGACATCTTGACAGCCCAGGAGTTGGGAGGCTCCCAAATAATAAATATCAATATAAGTAAAGTAGAATATACCCTGAGCACTGAATGTTCCCAAGATTCTAAAATGGCAACCCCCCAAAAACAGTTCCTTGGTGAGTTTAAATTGGAGTGTGGGGAGCAAAGCCAGGTTCAAGGCTGTTCCACTGAGATGTCCCTTAGTTCAGATAGCTTGCCTTTCATGTCCTCACTGACTCCAACCCAGAGCATCTCCAGTGGGGACATGGGAACTTCCCAGGGGCCTCATGTCTACTTGGAGGACAGTGGGATGAGCACAGAGCTGAGGCAGGAGTCCCGGGTCTCTAAGCATGTTTTATGGGAGTGCCAGGATACCCATTTCCCACCACCTGAAAAGGAACTGAGAACTCTAGGCTCCAATGCAGGAGAATGTGGAAGTGAGGATTCAAGTGTAGGGACATCTAAAGCTGGAAAGAGCCACCCTGTTGAGAACAGAGAATTAGAGGGCAATTTCACATCTCTGTCACAGAATGAACAGTTTCCTCCTGATACTTACTTCAGAAAAAAGATGAAGCAATTTTTTCAGTGGATCAATTTCAAGAGAAAAATCAAAGGGCTGGAAACTCCCCAGCAAAAAGCCAGGTTCATGTCAATCTTTGCACGGAAATATGATCCAGCTGGAAGTGCAGCTATCTTTTTTCAGTCATGGGCTTCCTGGAGATCATGAGCTCATGACAGCCATTGGGAAGATCCTAGAGAAGAAACTGGCATGTAGTCATGAATCTGAGGCCTTGCAGTTAAGTCAACAGAAGCAGAAACTTCGAGCCTAGGAAGATCCTGACAAGGGACATCCCTCCAACTATGGGGCTCTCTCTGACCCACACCACAAAGAATGTGCAACTACTGAGTGCTGCAATCAAGAAGCTGTTACTGCTGACCAAAGTTTTCTTAGAAGTGCTATAAAGAACAGAGTCAGGATCAGACATCCTCAGAAAGCTGTTAGCCTTCAAGGACCAGCAATTTTGTCAGAGTCATCACCTGTTCCCACACTCGAGGTAGTCTGTGCTCCATCCAAGGCCCACCAGCATATATCTATTATGCCAGGTCCATCCAGCCCCTTTCACCCCATATGAAGACATTGTGTTCAGAGATTTGACTCTTCTTTTCAAAGAGAAAACTCTCATCGCACCACAAAGGAGAAAACAATTTCCCCAAAGAAATCATTTGGTCCCTGTTGAGAAAGCTTCACCATTTTCATGGTAACATATTTTCTGATGAGAGCAATTTTTCTTTAGAATAATCAACGATAATGATCATGCTCAATAAATATTTCTTTTAATGGAGAGTGGTGTTTTTTTTTTGTGTACTGTATTGGGTCATAAACTTGTGCTTAGGGAAAGGAAGGAGTTATTTCAGCTCTTACTGATTTACTCTTTCTGTTTCTAAAAGATGACCAGTCCCTTGTAGGGAGCCTAAAGTGGCTTTCTCACTTTTATCCTGGAGTCCTTTATTTGACCCTGCTTAGTTGTCCTTTAGTTAAATCCATATTTTCTAATAAAAAGTACAAAAAGTTTTCTCTGAAACCCTTCAGGCATTTTCAAAGTGATAAAAACCCTAAAGTCCAGAATTTCACTCAAATTATCTTTTTAGCTGCTCCCCTCACATCCTAAACTATATACAGGTATACAGTGGGTTGAGTTACTCTGGCATACTATAGCCAGAATTATCCCTACAGAAAGTTTTGGAATTGGGAGTGGGATCGTGGGATGTTCAGGAAGTTAGGTTAGTGGTGGGAAGAAATCTTCCTCTTGGATTTCTTGGTGAAGAGTAAATGTCACCTGCTCCTAAGAGTTCTTCTCTAACTCATGAAGTTTGAGGTGCTAGGACATGTTCCCTACCCCTTAACTTATTCTAATGAAAATGTGTAGCATTTCCCCATTTCCCAGAATTTGCATTTCTGAAAAGAGGCAGGGATACAAATATTTTTCTGAAAACAGTGACTAACTTTCATTTAGAAAAAGTTCCTGACTCCAGAGCATCTCACAGGTAGGTAGTCATTGAGTGGGGTGTATATGAATGAGTTGTGCTATTGTGGATACTGGGTTGGCCAGGGTAGGGTCTAAGAATTGTCAACAGTCTTGCTGATGAACCTGTTATAAGTGTGGTGTGACTCTATCTGGACAGCACATTTTGAGCTGAATGATGAGGTCTTTATGCTTGTGAGAGTACCTCAAGGAACAGAAAAAGCTCTTTCTGCTCCTCAGGGAAATCTCTTAAGGATGCCTGGCTCGACAGCACTATTCCAAGACCAAGAGATTATCTGGCCATCACTTGTAGGAGTGGTCACCAGGCAGCCACCCAGAATTTGGGGGAAAGGGAGATAAAAAGTAAGAAAAATGTAATTGTGGAGTGGGTGGGAAAGAAGAAAAAATGAGGGGAAAAACGATCTCATCATTACAACTCATGACCCCATCCTGGATATCCTTTTCAGCAAACATGATCTTACCTCCAAGACACCCCCTGGAGACTACTCAGGGCTTGATAGAGGACAAGGATACCATTTCAGCATAAGAGTATATGAAATAATCATTAAATATGAAGACAGTATCTCCAGGGAGGTTGTCCTTCTTTGGTGCCTGCCTTCCCAGCCATACTATATCTTAACCAAGGTTCTAGTAATACAGGGTTATTTTAGTTTCTCTTGCTGTATAACAGATGCCCCACAATTTAGGAATGTAAATCAGGCTTACCTGGGTTCTCTGCTTCAGAGTCTCTCAAAAAGCTGTAATTATAGTCTCAGCTGGACTCTACTTTCATCTGAAGGCTCAACTGGAGAAGGATTCACTTGTGTGCTCACTTATGTAGCTGCTGGCAGGATTCAGTTCCTTAAGGCCTGTTGGACTGAAGTCCTCAATTCCCTGCCTGCTGTTGGCTGTAGTTGGCTGGAGTCCCCCCTCAGTTCCTTGTCATGTGGGCCTCTCCAACATGGCAGCTTGTTAAATCAAACCCAGGAGAGAGAGTGCTATAAAGACAGAAGTTATAATCTCTTGTGAACTAATAATTGAAATGATATCCTATCATCTTTCACTTATTATATGTGCCAGAAGAAAATCAGTAAGTGAGCCTACACTCCAGGAAAAGGATAATTACACATGGTGTGAATATCAAGAGGTATAGGTATTATTGGAATCTTCTTAGAAGTCTTCTTAACACTAGAATTTCTTCCTGGACACCATACTAAGTTCAATGAAACACAAGTGGCTAAAGGTACCAAGTGGATCCTCATCCCCAACTATATGAATGTCATTAAGATAAAACTGTCTACTTGCTAAGTGTAGTGGTGGCTGGTAAGAAAAATATCAAATACCTTAGAGTATCCAAAGGAGGGATGAGTGGCATAGGAACAGTGCCATGGAGGTAAAGCTGTTGTGGGTCATCATGAATGGTAAAGTGAAAGAAGCCCTTAGAACCACCTGACTCATCAATTATAGAATTTAGACTTGGAGGAGAGGAAAAATTAGGTGCAATAAGGCTTGTTTTGGCTCCACTACAGTCTCTTCACTTTGCCCTAGCTTCCAGACCATAGATCTAAGGAAGGAACCTTTAGCTCCTGTAGACATATTCTGGCTTCAAGAGGAAGCAAACTATACAGGTTGCAAGGTTTAATTGCTTCTTATTAATATACTTAATATAGCAATCCATCATTTCATATTTTATTCTCACAGCTTAACCATCAGCAAGAATGAGTCACCTAACTGATGGAAAAGTCAGTATGGTACTAGGGCACTCAGAGCATGTAATTCCCATTGTGGGTTGTTTTCCATGTACCCATGGCCTAAGGACTTCTAATCAAGGAAGATGTGGTGGCTTAAAGGGCCTGAGTAACTGACCTAGGGTCATATAACAAGCCATACCTGGTGCCTATTGCTTCTATTCAGAGAAACATTGGATGAGGCAATGAGACAGAATTTGCCCACTGAAAATATCTAGGAAGTAATAGGTACAAATGAGGTGGCAGCACTGTCCAGGACTTATCCCAAACTCTTATTCTGCTTCTAGGACTGTCTCCCCCCAACCCCTGCAGACTCCTGTTCCTATGGGAAAGCAGGACTGTTACAGAAAGCAGGAAAATATGTTACCTGAAAAATGATTGGAGAGATGAAGATCAGTTTCTCTAGAAAAACATTTCTTGTTCTTAATGCTCACACTTAGGGATCACAGTGTTACACAATTTTAGGGGATGTATCATTTACATGATATAGTATGGCACCTGAAGAATTGTCATTAACATGCAATCAGAATGTGTTACCAAAATATTTACAACTTCATGCTCACACTCTGATCTAATATCAGAGCAAACAAAATGCATGAATTGACAGGTACCTCCAACCTGGATTGGGCATGGGGACCCAAGGTCCCAGCTTTAGGTATTGTGAATTTCTCTGGTTCCAGGTGCTGCCTAATAAAATCAGATTCCTTGAGGTAGCCTTCAGAGGGATTAACACTGAAAACTGTAACCCATGCTCTAGTCTCAAGGAAAGAACCTAGACTATGATAAGGGGCTCTTCTCTTGAATACTTCCTTAAAGAAACAACATTGGCTCTGAATCAGAGTGTACATTAGGCTATTTTGTTGGGGCACAAGGATATGATTGGTCTTCACTAAGGAGGCCAAGTGCTGGGCTCAGAGACTTGTTGAAGCTGCTTTCTTATCCCTCCCAGGAGACTCAGGGTATGTTCTTTTCATGAGGAGAATTTGGGGTCGTGGTGTATAAAAGAAACTAATTTTTATGCAAGTTTAGCAGTGTTTCACTGTGGGAAGGGAGTTAGAATGACAATGACAAGAGTGTGTAATTTTCCTGTGCAGAATTTTTGCCCAGCTTAGGCCATCTTCATTTGATGTAGGATATTTTACCAAGCTATTGGTTGATGTTTCTACTCCCTGCCAGAGAAGATTCAAAAGGAATAAAAATTAACCTTCCCCTTTTGTCTTACAGGAAGTTCTGGGCTTCTGGTCTCTGGGGTTATTAATGCCTTCCCTGTTTCCTGACCCAAACAGAAGTTGTGAGGCACCTGTTGTGCACTCCTGTGCAGACTATCATGTGAGAGGAACATTTGGCTGGTGTTCAGGATAGAGATAGGGTTTCATGCAGTTCCTAGGTTGAAATAAGGATAGTTGCCTAAAGGTAGCAGTGGCTCCAATTGCTTGTGAATAGGGATGTGAAGATAAGTTCCTTAAGTGGATGGGTTCTGTGTGAAAGTCCTTTAGTCGATAGCACAGTCTTTTTAAGGAATGAAATGATGTTTGCTGAGATGACTAATCATCAAGCACTATATCTTAGGAGCTGCAGCAATCCATTGCATTGTAGACAGTTGACATAGAAGTGGCCTTGGATGTTGAACATCAGAGTAACAATCATGACGGACTCAAGAGCCTCTGCTTTTGAAAACAAAACAAAAAAATCTATTGACTCATTTTCATAAAAAGTCTAAGACTAAGGCTGGCCTCTGTTGGAAGTATTCTACTGGGGCTCAGTTGATGCCATCAAGATTCAATTTCTACCCCTTTTTTGACTATATTCTGGACTGGCTTCATTGTGAGACTATGATTGACAATATCCTCCAAGCTTCAGGTGCAGCTAAAAGTGGATTTTCTCTCTCACTAGTCCCTTCAAAAGTCCCATTGTCTCTAATTGTCTCCAGTTGGGTCACCTGCCCATTTTTGACCAATCACTGTTGCCAGGAACATGGAACAATCTTTTGACCAAGTGTGAGTTGTACATCCATCCCTTAAAGGAAGAATGCTGTTAGGGAAAGACCACTCCACTTGCACGTGGGCTGGTACTGAGAATGGGGCTAGTTCCTCAGAGGGCAACACAGGAATTATTTTGAGAAGGTGAATGAATGCTGAGTGTCAAAACAAGAAAAAACAGATATATACTATAACCTTCTCTCTCACTGTCCCATTTCTGACTTGTCCACAGTCATGCTGCTAACTGAAGCTTAGAGTTTCGGAAAATACCAATTCTGTGGACATCCTATACCTCCAATCCAATTCAGTTATGACTGCATTCTAGAACTTATAACCAGGAACGGTTTTAACTTCTGAAAATATAGTCTGACATCAAAACTTTATCCTTTTAGCTTATGCCCTCAGAGTGCCAATTGTTTAACTTATTCAGGAACTGCAAGCCACTTCATACTTTCTCCCTATCCATCTGACAACCTTTTAATTTCCTTCTTTCAAAGGAAAACTTTATGGTCCATAACTTAACCCCAAACCTAAATAGTTCTATAAGAAACAGTTTACCCCAATCTGCTTCCATCTCTCTTGCTCGGAAAAAATTCAACTCTGCCTTTTTTAGACCTGCCTTCTAATAAGGGCCTTATTCCTCTTGGATAAAATCACTCAGGTATGTTTGTGCCACCATAAATTTACATTCTTCTACTAAGGGTAAACTCCAACACTGCCTGAAAAGATCCATTCATTCCTTCAAGGTTTAATATGTACTATGCACTCTTCTAAGAACTTGGGACACAGGAGTGAAAGAAACAAAGTTTTCTGTCTTAGTGGAGCTCACATGATTGCGTTCTTAGCCAACTCTCTTGCCTAAATATTGAAAACTATTTCACTTTTCTATAACTTCTCCACACTCCCCACTCACTGAGCATATGTGCTAGAGTAGACCTCTACAAGGAATGAGAAGTCATCAGATGGGAACTATATATCATAAAAACTTCAAAACAACAGCAAAACCAAAGCCAATATGGGAATCCCTGTTCTTCTTACCTCTTTCCTTCCTATTATAAGAGAAAGTTTCCCCTGGATGTTTTGCTGGACCTCCCCTAGCTAGGATTTACCCATGTTTGCCCATTCACAACACTTCCCACACTGTGTGGAATATCTGCCTTAATAACAGCTGACCCTCAAACAATGTGGGTTTGAACTGCAGGGGTCCACTTACATGTGGATTTTTTTTCAGTTGACTTGCTCGGTTCCACTGATCACAGCTCAGTTGATCCCCGAAGTTCAATTGACCCTGGCAGTTAAAAAATGCCTCGCTCAAGGTTCAGCTGGCAGTTGTGAATGCGTGCACGCACGGGGCCAACTTAAGTCACATGCAGATTTTCAACTGTGTAGGTAGTTGGTGCCCCAACCCCAGCGTTGTTCCCAGGTCAACTTATCTACCGTCTGAGAGGGCAGACACACCTTTACCTTATCACAGCCCAGGGCAGCCCGTGAAGCTCAGGAACCTCTGGAGGAAGGCACGGCAAGCAGCGGGAGCAATTTCTCAGGGAGACCCCACCCATCATGTCATGGGGGCGGGGCCACACCCAGGAAGCGGGAGGGAGGTTGTGGCTTTTGGCTTCCAAAAGCCAGGGCAAATGCTGAGAGGACACCTGCGGCTTCTTGGTCCCGTTTTCATCGTTGCTGGAGGAAGGCATCGAGGTTGAATTCAGAGAGATATGGGGCTCCGCAGTGACTTCTGCCAGCCCTGCCTGATGGGTCTTTTTCTCAGTCCCCTCTGGCCGGGCCTTGGCTGCTCTCATTCCCTGAACCCTCTGATGGCTGAGGCCCCAGAAAACACTTAGAAGTCTGCGGCAACGCTTTTGCCAGCCAGATAAGGTCCTCCTTCAATGTAGGGACTCCACCAGACTCCATTGGGGCGCCCATAGTCATAAATACGGCACCAATATTGACGACTCTAGGAGCTTCACCTTGCCCTGGCTGGCTGGTCTTGTGAAGTAACCTAAGTCTCAGATCTCACCTATTATGTGCGGAGATACTAATACGGACTAATAGGTTTTGCTCTGAGAACTGGAATAAGCAAGTAAAAGACCCATGTTAAGGAATGGGCGGGGCGCCCTGATGCAGTTAGTTCCTGGGCCTTGGGAGGACAGTGAAATGCCAGGTTCCCAGGCACGTTCCAAGTTATGGAGCCGTCATCTCTGGTTCTCTGTATGCCCAGTGACTAGAAGAAGGATGCTCACGGTCCTCTGGTTATTGTTTTTGGAGGATCCAACAGGAGCTTTACCTCTCTGGGACCAATCAGTGAATCTAGTAGGAATGGTTCCTGAGAACCCCAGGTAAAGGCTTACAAAGGCATGTGTGTCTACATGAAGTAGACACAGATCAGTTTGTCAAGCCCTGCAAGATCCAGGACAGGAGGACATGAGCCTCTCCAGCTGACAGGACTGCAGGCCTTTAATAGGGCAGAACATCTCAGGTAAGGTCTTCGTTGCAGGTATAGTCAAACTTATTTATTGAGGGCCTAGTGTGTGTCCAGGTTCTTTGTTTACTAGGAACTGTCATTATGTTTATCTTAGGAAAGGGTAGAAAAGAAAAATATTTTGTGACTTCCCAATCAGAAAGTATGTAGCAAATTTGAAAAATACGGAAAAGTAGAAAAACTTCATAAATTTCCACTTTTAAAACAATTTCTGTTAAGTTTTTAATGCGTCTCTTTCCAGATTTTACATGTCTTTTCTCGTCGGCAGCCGTCCGTATCGAGAGACGATGGTGTAGCTTCTTAAGAGTCTATCTGCACCGCCGAGAATGGCTGTGCAGTCCGACTCGGGAGTGACACGGTATCTGTCTCCTCCCGTGTTGAATCGACATCTTGCGATGACGCTGGAGTGTCCTCTCCAGTGAAGCTGAAGCTACAGAGCCTGGGCAGGGTGATATGGAGGGTCTGCTGTTGCCCATGCAGCAGACCCCCCCTCTCTTCGCAGCTGAGGGATCCAAGGGAAAGACGGAGTCAATACAACTTGGCTTCAGGTGCGCCGCAGGAGTTGCCGGTGTTGACTACAACGTCAAACCGCCTTAGGGACTCCGGCTCCGGATTTTCTGTCGGGGTTTACTCCCTTAGCCTTTCCCCTGAAGAGGTATGCCTCAAGGCAGCGGAGGTTTTTTGGAGTCAGAGTTTTCCTTCTCTGATGTGCCCTGACTGGAAGATCGAACCAGCGACACTTAGCTCGCAGGCCGACGCTCAATCCCCTGAGCCAAACCAGCCAGGGTCATGTCTTTTCTATTGTTCAAATAATGTTATTTAAAAGAGAAACATTATCATAAACATGTTATTTTAAAGTTGCATATATAACTTATTTATGATAACAGCCTATTAAGTGGTAGAATATGAAATTCTACTCTTGTTGACATTTGGGTGGTTAGGTATCCACTAATGTGGTTATGTATTTCAACACTCGGTTCTCCTCTGAGTTTCAAGCCAGTGAAATCAACTGTTTTCCAAACATCTTTAGTGTAAAATCTTCCAAACTTAAGCCATTGTCTTACTTTATACTCAATTTTCTCTTTCCTTATATTCCCAGTATCAATCAGTAGCCCATGGACACCCCAAGCAAGAAACATAAGAGGCATTTTACATTCCTTCCTCTTAATTTTTCCCATTGCTAGTCAGCTATTACATGGATGAGCTGGAAAAATATGATGGGAAAGAAATCCCAGAGGCCTCACAGTTTACTGCATTCCCCCCAAATATCTAATAATCTTGAGGTTATGGGCTGTATTTTTATAATTTTAATTATATTACTAATATATGGTCACATCCCATGAGTCAAAATTAAAACATTCTCAGTAAAGTTAAATATCCATTCCAAAATGAAAACAAATATGTCATTTCACATCACATCTTCAATTTGTTCATTTACTTATATTCTTGCTATTTATTACATATCAATATAGACTCTTGGTTTTCTAGTTGATTCATTTCAATCTGTTACGATATTTCACAGATTTAGCTAGGTACTTCAATCTGACTGTGTTCTTTTGATTCATCTGTGCAATTTCTTACTTTCTGATACAAAAATATTTTTCTGGTTGATTATATACTTTTCCCTACATCAGCCCTAGGAAAGTTTCAGCTATTTCTCCAAGTGGCCCTGATTCCTTTAATAGAGAATGGTATTTAGAAGCCAAGGTCAGGTTGTTAGAAGTACTCATTGTTACTAGGATGTTGCTTTTAGGCCCTCCCAGAGAACACAGCTAGGGTATATGTGAATGTATATACACATACACATTCACACATTTAAATATTGGTTTATTTCTATAAATATACTGAGTATCATGGATTTAAATCAGTACCTCCAGGTGTAATCCAACACCACCAGGTTTGTTCTAGTTTTCTTCCTTTCCATGTTTGTAACTTCTTTTCCCGACAATGAGGACGGTGGTTTCATTACACTTAGTATATTTTACTTGTGATTCCTCCTGTATGTAACCAATCTCTCATCACTGCGGTCCCCTCTGTGTATGGATGTCCTCTTCCACCACTTGTGCTGAGATAGCAATGTGTTTGGGAGTTGTGTTATGGAGACACCAACACTGTAGCAGGCAACCTTTCAATGCCAATCCCTCTTCACCCTGCTTGGGCTCTGACACTCATGTCTGGGACATTGCTAATCTCTCTCTAACTGCCCTGTCCTGCTTCCTGCATCCCCTTTTGGCGTGGATGCCTATTTTGCTAGGTTCAGCTAACGACTATATGATTGAATCATACAGAAAAGGAAAAATGAAGAGAAATACAGTATCTTTTTCTCCTCCCTAGCTTTCTTGAGGAATAATTCACATTAAAATAATCATATTATAATGTATTATAGGTGTGTATAATGTATTATAATGTAGAACTTGATGAGTTTGATAATTAAATAATCACAGTCAAGATAACAAATATATCCATATTTCCTCTTCATGTTGAAGTTTAAAAAATTAAACTTATTTTGAGGTACATGCAGGTTCACATGCTATTGTAAGAAATAATTAGAGGGATGTCATGTATATTTTACCCAGTTTTCTCCAAACATAACATCTTACAAAACTATAATATAATATCACAACCAAGATATTGGCATTGATATAGTTGATATAGAACATTTGTATCAGCACAAATAAAGATATACTCGTTCCCCTTCTGTTGCTACCCCTATTCAAATCTGCTTCCCATTTTTATAATTTTAACATTTCAAAAATATTTCATGTACATCGTGAGAATGCAGATTGGTGCAGTCACTATGGAAAACAATATGGAGTTTTCTTCAAAAATTAAAAATGGAATCACCTTATGACCCAGTGATTCTACTTCTGGGTATATATCTGAAGAAATCTAAAACACTAATGCCAAAGAATATATGCATCCCTATGTTCATTGTAGCACTATTTACAATAGCCAAGATAGGAAAGCAGCCCAAGTGCCCATCAATAGATGAGTAGATAAAAAAGTGGTGGTACATATATACAATGGAATATTGCTCAGTCATAGAAAAGAATGAAATCTTACCATTTGCAACAGTATGGATGGACCTAAAGGGTATTATGCTAAGTGAAATAAGTCAGTCAGAGAAAGACAAATACCATATAATTTCACTCACTTGTGGAATGTAAATGAACAAACAAAATAGAAACGGTCTCAGATAAAGAGAATAGTCTGGTAGTTTACAGAGGGGAAAGGGATTGGGGAACTGGGTGAAAGAGGTGAAGGGATTAAGAAGTACAGATTGTTAATTACAAAGTAATGGTGGGGATGTAAAATATAGTATAAGGAATATAATCAGTAATATTGTAATAACTATGTGAGGTGCCAGCTAGGTACTAGAAATATTGGGGGAATGCTATGATTGTCTAGCCACTATGCTTGCTATACACCTGAAACTAATACAAATTAATATTGGATGCCAACTGTAATTTAAAAATGAAATTTAAATTTAAAAATAAAAATATGTTATATATATGGAATTATATAGTATGTAAATTGCTGGGATTTGCTTTTTTTCCCTCAGCTAATTCTATGGAGATTCACTTAGGCTGTAGTGTGTATCACTAGTTCATTCTTTTTTATTGCTGAGTAGAATTCCATGGCATGGATGTATTAGAATTTGTTTAACTGCCTGTTGAAAAACTGGGTTGTTTCTAGTTTGGTGTTATGAATAAAGCTTCTATGAACATTTGTGTACAGGCTTTTGTGTGAGCATAAGTAAGTTTTCTTCTGTTTGTGATAAATACCTAATAGTATAATCACTGAGTTGTATGGTAGCTGCATGTTTAGTTTGTTAAGAAACTGAAGCTGTGGCTGTATATTTGTTTTTTACATTTTTATCAGTGACATATGTATGATCTAGTTTCTCCTCATCCTTGTCAGCATTTGGTGTTGTCACTGTTTTAAAAAATTAGCTAACTGACAGTGTAGTGATATCTCATTGTGGTTTTAATTTGCATTTCCTGAATGACAAATAATAGTGGACATTTTTCATAGGTTTATTTGCCATCTGTCATATCTTCTTAGGTGAATTATCTTTATGTATTGTTGATACTAGCCCTATGTTGGATATGTGACCTACAAATATTTTCTCCCAGTCTGTAATTTGTCTTTTCCTCTCTGAACTGCTTTTTACAGAGCAGCAGTTTTAACCCTTTGAGTGCCATGTGTAATTGCTAAAATTTGTGTGAGAAATGCCAGACTATTTTGCTGAGAAGTGCAGAGTTTATGAAAAATGTCTATAAAAACATTATTATTCATAATAATTTGCTGGAAATTTCATGACATATAGTAAACACACTCTTCTTTTGTAAACAGTGTTCTTTGACACAATTTGGCAAAAAATTTATTGCATTAAAATAATTTTATTATAACAATTATTTTAGAAAAATAAATTCTTTCCTTCAATATGGCTTTTGAAGTATAATATATGGCACAATATAAAACCTATGATTATAATTTGAAAAAACACATAGCAACATGGATAACAAGCAAGAAGTATGTCAAATATTGCATAAATTTTTGAAAATATTGAAAACCTCATACTGTACAAAAAAAATAAACACAAACAGCATTCACACTAGAGACATATATCAATAGATATCAACAGTGAAAAACAGTTTATAAACAAAATGCTAATGCTATACCATGAAGCAATGAAAATGTCCATTATCAAAAGGTTCCTTATCATGTACACTGCATAGAGTTTTGACAATTATTGAAAAGATAAATGAAATTAAAAAGACTGTTTCAAATGTAAGTAAAAATTATAGCAGAATTAATATGTAGTATTTGAACAAATGTAAAAATTTGAAATTTGGATCAACATGAGAAAAAGTTATATCAATATATAACCTGAGGTACAAAAACAAGAACAAAATGTAAAATATGAATTATTCTATTGTTATTTACATTTATAGCCATCGAAAAAAGAGTCGCTGGGAGCAACGCTGGCACTTTTGGGAAAATTTGTCAGTGTTGCTCATAGCTAGTAAGTCAAAATTAAATAGATTGATTATTCTTGCTTTACTTTTTTCAAAATTGTTTTAGCTATCTCAGTTTTTTTGGCTCATATAAACTGTAGAAATTCTTTATACAAATTTTTCTGGAATTTTAGTAACAATTGTGTTAAATGTATATATCAGTTTGGGGAGAATTGACGTTTAGTATGTTAACTTTTCCAATGCATGAACATAGTATGTGTTTCCATTTATTTAGCTATTCTTGAATTTCTTTTCATCAACATTCAGCATACAAGTCCTGTGTATGTTTTGTACACCTAAGTATTTTACTTTTTTAGTGATTATAAATAATGGTGCATTTTTATTTTGTGTCTATGTACTCATTGATATTATATAAAAATCCAATGGATTTTGCACATTTATATTTTTTGACCTTACTGGACTTGTATATCAGTTCTAGGAGGATTTTGGTGGAATCCATGAGATTTTCTATGTAGACAATAATATCACCTACAAATAGGGGCAGTTTTGTTTCTTCCTTTCTGATCTCTAAAGCTATGGCGCTGGCTGGAATTTCCAACACTGTGTTTTATAAGACTGTTTAGAGCAGATATTTTTGCCTTGTCCCTAATTTTAGGGTGGAAGCATTTAACTATAGGTATCATATTAACTATAGGCTTTTTGGAGATGCTCTTTACCAAGTTGAAGTTACCCTCTTTTGCTACTTTTTTCCAAGAGTTTGTAATCTTGGATAGGTGTTACATTTTGTCAGATATTCTTTCTGCATTAATTGATATGATTCTGTAATACTTCTTATTTATTCTGTTGATGAGGTGGATAACATTAATTTTTTAAAATATTGAATCCGCCTTACATTCTGGAACAAATGCTTCTTAGTTATATGTATAATTCTTTTTTTATTTGCTGAATTCTGCTTGCTAATGTTTTATTAAGAATATTTGCATATGTATTCACAAAGAATATTGATCTGTAGTTTCCTTATTTTTGGAAAGTGTTCCTTTGTCCTTTATTTTCTGGAATATATTTTGTAGGATTGGTGGTAATTTTTCTTTAAACATTTGGTTGAATTTTCCAGTGAAATTACATAAAGGTTTGGAGATTTTATTTTGGTAAAGGTGGTGAGTTATTAAATTAAAACTCCATTTCCTTTATAGTAAATAGAGCTAGCTGTTCAAATTATCTATTTCATATTGGATATATTGTGATAACTTGTGCTTCTTAAGAAATTTATCTATTTCATAAGTTTTCAGAGTTATTAGTGAAAAGTTCAGATAATTTCTCTATTCTTTAAATGTGTTTAGGATCTGCAGTGATATCCATTTTCTTGTTTTGATATTGGTAATTGATTTGTTCTTTAGTTTTTATCTAATACATCTGACTAAGGGTTTATGAATTTTATCAGTGTTTTTAGAGAACTAGCTTTTAATTTCAATGATTTTAATTTTTGTGTGTTTTCTATTTTATTAATTTATTCTCTTGTTTTTATTATTTCATTTCTTTTACTTTGGATTTAATTTGCCCTCCTCTTTTTAGTTCATTGAAGGAGAAGCTGATGTTATTGATTTTAGATGATTCTTTCCTAATATACTCTTCTAGTACTATATGTTTGTCTTTAAACACTGCTTTAGTTGCACCTCAGATATTTCAGTGTGCTGTATTTTGTTTTAATTCTGTTCAAAATACTTTTAAATATCCCTTTGATTTTTTTCATTCATAGGTTATTTATAAGTGTTTACTTATATTTGGGGATTTTTTGAGTTTTCTGGTATTAATTTTTTAAATTGTTTTTCAATTACAGTTGTCCCATTTTTCCCCCATTGCTTCCCCCACTCAGCCCATCCCTTCTTTCACAGTCATTCCCCACCCCGTTGTCCATGTCCATGTGTCATTTATACATGTTCTTTGACTAGACCTTTCCCTACTTATCCTCCTTCTCTCCCTCCCCCCTCCCCCTTGATAACTGTTATTCTGTTCCTTGTTCAGTTTTGCTCATTTGTTTGTGTTGTTCATTAGTCTCCTGTACCAGGTGATAGCATATGGTATTTTTCTTTCATTGCCTGGCTTATTTCACTAAGCATAATTCTCTCTAGTTCCATCCATGTTGTTGTAAATGGCAGGAGTTCCTTCTTTCTTTCTGCTGCATAGTATTCCATTCTGTAAATGTACCACAGTTTTTTAATCCACTAATCTACAGATGGGCACTTAGGCTGTTTCCAGCACTTGGCTATTGTAAACAGCACTGCTATGAACATAGGGGTGCATAAGTTCTTTTGAATTGGGATTTTGGGATTCTCCGGTAATAATCCTAGCAGTGGAATTGCTGGTTCAAAAGGCAATTCCATTTTTAGTTTTTTGAGATAATTCCATACTGTTTTCCACAGTGGCTGCACCAGTCTGCATTCCCACCAACAGTGCAGTAGGGTTCCCGTTTCTCCACATCCTCGCCAGCACTTGTTGCTTGTTGATTTGTTGATAATGGCCATTCTGACAGGTGTAAAGTGGTATTTCATTGTGGTTTTTATTTGCATCTCTGATGGCTGGTGATGTTGAGCATTCTTTCATGTGTATCCTCCTTGGAGAAGTGTTTGTTCAGGTCCTTTGCCCATTTTTTAATTGGGCTGTCTGTCTTCTTGGTGTTGAGACGTGTAAGTTCTTTATATATTTTGGAGATCAATCCCTTGTCTGAGGTATCACTGGCAAATATGTTTTCCCATCTGGTTGGTTTCTTTTTCATCTTGCTGATGTTTTCTTTTGCTGAGCAGAAACTCTTTAGTTTGATGTAGTCCCATTTGTTTATTCTTTCCTTTATTTCCCTTGCCTTAGGAGATGTATCGGTGAAAATATTGTTACGTGGGATATCTGAAATTTTCCTGCCTATGTTTTCCTCTAGGACTTTTATGGTGTCACGGCTTACATTTAAGTCTTTGATCCATCTTGAGTTTATTCTCATGTGTGGAGTAAGTTGGTGGTCTAGTTTCATTTTTTTGCAAGTCCTTGTCCAGTTCTCCCAGCACCATTTGTTGAAGAGGCTCTTCTCACTCCATTTTATGTTCCATCCTCATTTGTCAAATATTAGTTGACCATATAGACCTGGGTTTATTTCTGGGCTCTCTATTCTGTTCCATTGATCTGTATGTCTGTTCTTATGCCAGTACCAGACTGTTATGATCACAGTGGCTTTGTAGTATAGTTTGATGTCTGGTATTGTGATTCCTCCTGCTGTGTTCTTCTGTCTCAATACTGCTTTGGCTATTCGGGGTCTTTTTTGGTTCCGTATAAATTTTTGAAGTATTTGTTCTAGGTCTGTGAAATATGTCACTGGTATTTTAATAGGAATTGTATTGAATCTGTAAATTGCTTTGGGTAGTATGGACATTTTAATGATGTTGATTCTTCCCATCCATGAACATGGAATATGCTTCCATTTATTTGTATCTTCCTTAATTTCTTTCTTCAGTGTTATGTAGTTTTCAGAGTACAGGTCTTTTATCTCTTTGGTTAAGTTTATTCCTAGGTACTTTACTTTTCTTGTTGATATAGTAAATGGGATTTTTTTTTTTAGTTTTTATCTCTGATATTTTATTGTTGGTATACAGAAATGTCTTCAATTTGTGTATATTGACTCTGGTATTACTTTTTAAAGAAATTTTATTGTCGAAGTGGTACATACTTTGTCCAGTTTGAATAGTTTACATTTGTTTGGTGATGTGTGTGCGCTTGTGTGTATGTGAGATTTATGTTTTAATCCAGTATGTTTTATCTTGTAAATCTTGTCTGTGCACTTGTATTTTTTTGCTGTGTGGAGTATCTAAATGTTAATCATGTCAAATTGAATGATAGTGTGTTCAAGTGTTCTGTGTCCTTACCGATGTTTTTGTTTACCTGTTGTATACATTACTGAGAGAGTGCTATTTAAATTCTTTGACTATAATTGTGGAGTTGTTTATTTGTTCTTGGAGTGCTGTTTTTCCTTAATATATTTTGAAAACTCTGTTATTTGGTGCACTAATGTTTAGAATTCTTTTTTTTTCCCTCTCTCTCCTCTAGAATTCTTATATATTGATTAATTGACTGTCCCCCCCTTTAAAAATATAAGTGATCCTTTTTCTCTAATGTAATCTTCATTTCTTTGAAATTCACTTTGTCTGATACTAATGTACGTACTTATGCTTTTTATTTTTTTGTGCCTCAGACTGGTTAATTCATTCAACATGTCCTTAAGTTTTCTGATTATTTCCTTAACTCAAACCTGCTATTACACTCCTCTAGTGAATTATTCATTTCAGTTATTGGACATTCCAGTTTCAGAATTTCTGTTTGGTTCTTTAAGAATAATTTTTACCTCTGTATTGATATTCTTTATTTATTGAGATATTAGCTTCTTGATTTTCTTTAGCTCTTTGTCCATGGTTTGTTTTACCTCTTTGAGCATATTTAAGACAGTTGATTTAAAGTCTTAGTCTAGTAAGTCTAATACCTATACTTCCTAGAGAGAAGTTCTGTTAATTTATTCTTTTCCTTGTAATGGAGCTTAATTTCTTATTTATCTGCATGCTTCATAGTTTTAAGTTGAAAACTGGGCATTTTGATCTATAAAGTTATATAGTGTTCCTAAGCACAAGAAGGCTGTGATGTGCCTTATGGAGAAATTATGTCTGTTATATAAACTTAATTTAGGCATGAGTGCAGTTGGTTATAAATTCAGTGTTAATGAATTAACAATAAATGTTAAATAAGGTGTCTTTAAATAGAAACACACACACAAAAAGAAAGGTTATATAGGGGTTGATTGAAAAAAGTGTTCTGACCAGAAGCTCTCTGGAATTTAATTCTTTATTCCCCTTAGGGTTAACAACTCAATATTTGCAAATTCAGTGTCATGGTGGAGCACACTTACTGTGAGTAATGAGAATTGAATATATTTTCTCTCATTCTTTGGATTGCCTTTTCACTTCCCTGGTGATATGCTTTAAAGCATAAATACTTTTCAATTTTGATGAAGATCAGTCTGTCTATTTTTGTTGTTGCTCATGCCTTTGGTGTCATAAATAAGGATCCTTTGCCAGATCCAAAGTCATGAAGATTTACCTCATGTTTTCTTATAGAATTTTTAAAGTTTTAGCTCTTACATTTGCCTTTGATCTGTTTTGAGTTTTTGTGTGTGGTGTGGAGTAAGGGCCCAGTTTCATTCTTTTGCATGTGTCCATCCTATTGTCCCAGCACCATTTATTTGAACAAAAGTATTTTTTTCCTACTGAATGGCTTGGCACCATTGTTGAAAATCAGGTGACCAAAAACCTAAGTGCTTATTTCTGGACTTTCAATTCTTTTCCTTTGATCTGTTTGTCTCTTCTTATGCCAATAACATGCTGTCTTATTTACTGTTGTTTTGTAGTAAGTTTTGAAATATGGAAGTGTGAGTACTCCTCTTTCGCTATTCCTTCCTAAGATGATTTTTGTTCTTCTGGCTTCCTTGCAATTTCATATGAATTTTGGAATCAACTTGTTAATATTCATAAAGAAGTTATCTGGAATTCTGATGGGGATGATATTGAATCTGTGGATCAGTTTGGGGTATTATGCTATCAGAACAATGTTTAATTTTTCTATTCATGAACATAGGATATTTTTCCAGTCATTTAGCTCTTCTAATATTTTGCCATTATTATATGTTTTGTATTTCTTTTCTTAAGTTTATTCCTGAATATTTTTCTTAAAATTTAACTTTCTGGTTGTTCATTGCAGTCCATTCTTTCTTGACTGTTTATATTTTCTTAATCATGTTCTGTTGTTTCATGCCTCTGGATCCTCATACTGTTAACTCTGCCTGGGAAGTCTCCCTATCCTAAGTCTCATTGTTGAATTCTTATGTATCATTCAAGACAGTTCTGTCTCTATATAGCATTCTATGATCCCTTCTAATACCTTTCTTTTACTTTTTTTTTTAAGGGCAAGAGAATTAAAATGTGATTACTTGTTTCTTTATCATATTTGAATATTAACATAACCTAGTGCTGTAGTTAAGGAGATGGATTTTTAATCAGCTACATCTAACATAACCTTTAATTTGGGGCAAGTTACTTGACTTTCCTTAACTTCAGTGTCCTTATTTATAAAATGAGGGCAAGGTGTCTAACTTTTTTAAATCAGTTTTTTTTTTTTTTTACTTCCCAGGCTTGTTGAGAGGATTATATGTGTTAATATGTGTAAAGCACTTAGAATAGTTTCTGGCCTATAGTAATGGTAGGAATTATGGTGGCAGATTTTTTTAGCTGAAATTTAGTCCTGAAGGAGAATATTATATGCCTTTATTTCTTAATGAAAGTATCAAGATAAGATTAAATTACATCATCATAAGGCAAATGTCAAGGTTTTCTAGCTATCCTCTAAGAGCTGCCTTATTGGAAATGACTGCCTTTTCATTACATATATTTTAATGCTACAATTTCTTGATTTTTAAAAATTGTCAGCTGTCCTGAGAACTCAAAGGCTGCAAGAAGTCAGTAAAATCTACAGACCATAAATGCATTGTGACCCAGTTCTGAATATTATTCACTTTCCATGAATACCTTAGCACTTGGTAGTACCATGGATACATTGAGATTAAAATGTGTGATGATGATTTAAATAAATTATCCTAGGTATAAAATTCTTAAGACATTCTCAACAGCATATGATTTGAAAGTGCATTGGAAAATATACCTTTTCATAAAGGAAACAAAATTTCATTCATAGTTTTAATAATTTCAATTTCTAGTAAGTGGAAGAAGTCCTATGTCCCTGTTCAAATGAGCAAGTTGCTGTAAAAATTATAACTCTTTAAGCTCATTTATAAGATATATTTGATTTACATTGATTGTGAGTGATTTATATCAAGAGTTACTGAAAATTACTGCCTCTCTTTTGGACAAGAAACCACAAGAATGCACTAAAGGGGGACTCATCATTGTGTGCTACCTATGTTATGGAAAATGTATATTAGAAATGACCTAGCCCTGGCTGCTAGCTCAGTGGATTGAGCATCGGCCTGCGAGCCAAGTGTCGCTGGTTCGATTCTCAGTCAGGGCACATTACTAGGTTGCACGTCAGGTCCCCAGTTGGGGGCACGAGTGGGAGGCAACCACACAGAAAAAAAAAAAAAAAAAAAAGAAAAGAAATGACCTATACCAGCTTTGACTTTGAAATTAACTTTCAAAATACCTTGTATGATATATTAATAAATTCACTAAATAAACTTAGATAAATATTTGTCCACCATATTTTTTCTTTCTTTGAAAAAAATAACTACAGCACTAATCTTATGCCTCTCTGGTTGACTATATACCTTTTCCTGTAGATTTTGGATTATATTAATGCAAACCAGTATAACCTATATTTTTCTAGAGTACCATACCACTGGGTACTTGAATCTTAGGAGTGGAATAACCATTGTAAGTGGCTTTTACACCTCTGAGATGCATTCACTCTGTCCTCTGATACTCATGCACACTCATGTACATATTTCCCTCATTTTCTTGTTCTCAAGGTGTTCTTATACACCTGGACATAATTTCCTATGGCATTTTCCCTTTTCTTGTTTAAAGGGTCATTTTACAATTATAGATTAAATCACTTCTCAACAAAAACATTCGTGTACCTAATGGTGTTTCTTGTTCGGGTGTAAATGGCAATGAAGAGCTAGATTATTAGGTTTTGCTTTACAGTTATTTTTGCACCCTGGGACAAACTGGAGATTCTATGATGCACATTTCTTTCTTTCTTTCTCTTTCTTTATTTCTTCCTCCCTCCTTCCCTCCCTTCCTTCCTCCTTCCCTTCCCTCCCTTCTTCCTTTCTTTCTTCCTTTCATTCATCAAAAATAGTTATTGTTGTAAACCCTGTGCCAGACATTCTTAAGAACTCTGAAGACACATAGAGAGAGAGAATCTGATTTGTTTAATTAGTATTTTTACTCTAGGTTCCTGTATCTCCAATAGACTGTACATATTATAAGGCAGAGATCATGTTTGTTTTGTTCCTCTTACTACATTCTTCTCCTGATATCACTTTTAAATAACACAGGGGAACAATTTTGAACTTAATTCCTGTTGAGTTCGATTTTTCAGCTGTTTTAGACTTAAAATAGGCATGCTGATTTCAAAACTGCAGTTAGTTTTCTTCTATCATGTCAAGTTTTTCTCTACAGCTTATCTTTTTTAAGTATATTTTATTGATTATATTGTTACAATAGTTCCAATATTTTCCCGTTTGCTCCCCTCCGCCCAGCACCCCCCCATCCCCCAACAATCCCCCCAAGTCCATGCCCATGGGTCATACATACAAGCTCTCTTGCCTCACCCTTTCATATATTCTTCTTCTTTTTTATAAAATAATTAATTAATTGATTAATTATTTTAACAATAAAAAATAACAATCCCTCCCTCTCAGATTTAAGATCCTTTATAATCTTATAAAGGACAATGGGCAAAGATCTTGAGTTCCTCTAGCTGCTTCGAGCTGGACATGGTCATCGTCCTACCTACCCTTGGGTCCAGAAATTCCTAGTAAGAGTAGGGGTGTTGAGGGGAGGGTGGCCTTCCCACATGGGGAAGGATCGTGCAGACTCCAGGTTGGTTGGCTGTCCCCGGACAATGGCATGCTTGATTTAACAAGCTGGCATCCTTGTTGTATTCTGGAGGCAACAGATTTGTCAACAGGGTTAAAAGACATCATTCAGTCCATAACCACTAGATAACAGAAGGCAGCGATTAATTTTTCAATGTCCCACATTAGGGAAAAGAAGGGCTTCTTTGGAGGAAGGTGTACCAGGTACATCTCACCTGTCCAAAACCCTTATGCTCATTATACTTAGTTTGGGCTGAGGGAAATAGTTTAGGTTTCCCCTCAGACCTCTGGGCTCTTTCTGTCCAAGCCATTAGGGCAGAAAAGAGAAACCAGTTTTAAAGTGAAGCCCACAGACCACCCCATTCTTCACCAACCCAGCCACTTAGTTCAGCCAAACCATTGAGTCTCAGGAGGCAGCGATGCAGAAAGGATTAAGTGAGGCCTATATGTACAGACAGTCACTCAGGTAATGAGATTATAGGCTTATGCCCTTTGAAAACAGAAAACACATGTAACATAACCCACATATAATTCTAAATCTGTAGGACTGTCTTATTGGAAAGACATCCAGTTGCAAGGCATTTGACATTCTTCTTGCCTGTAAATTAAACATCTTTGATAATACCACAGACATAGCTTAACTTTCAAATGAAAACAAATTTTAAATGAAAAGAAACTTTAAAGACCGTTAGCTGCACTACTTTATAGTCTACCACTGAGCATTGTGATTTTCCTTGAATCACGATTTTTCTCCCTAAGATTACCCTCCTTGTCATTAAAGGGACTGCATTGAGTCCATTTTTAATTTATGCTGTTCATTTGCATAAACACAACAAGAGCAGAAAATGATCATTTATGATCTTTAGTTCTGCTTTGCTGGAACTTACGCAAGGAACATTTAGGGTGACCTTCAGTCTGCCCTTCAAGGCACAGAAGCAGAACCACATACCTGGCATTCAGCCTTGCCTATAAACACCTGTCTTTTCCAGGTACTTCTGGTTTTTCATTGTGCCTTAAGGTCCCTTCCAGCCATCTTTCAGGAAAACAACCTTCATTCCTTCCCTGGAAAGATTGCCATGGAACGCGCATTCATCCAAGGTACTAGGCCTTTTATGTCGTGGGCTTTTATTACCTTTGAAAGTCAATCTCAGTTCCTCAGGGCTTTTTGGTAACAACCAGAGCCCAAGCATGTCTCCTTTAGGCATGACATTCCAGTCAAAGTCTTAGTCAAAAAAACCTCTATTAACAACTGGTCTTATTAGTTTTATGCAAAGAAACGTATGTCATTACTTACTTGTTTAGAATGCCAAACTCTGGAGGGATCAGATAGGGAGAAAAATATATAGTGTGAAGGAAAATCCTTGTCCTTCTAATATTCACTGAACTTGAATTTCTATTCTTTATATTTTCATTTTTCTACCCACTAAAAATTTTTTTTGTTTCTTTTTCCATTACAGTTGTCCCAATTTTTTCCCCCTCTTGCTTCCCTGCACCCTGTCCCCCCTTCTCCCACACTCAGTCCCCACTCAGTTGTCCATGTTTGTGGGTCACTTATACATGTTCTTTGACTAGACCCTTCCCCTTCTTAACCCCTTCTCTCCCTCCCATCTCCTCCTTTGTTACTGTTGGTTTATTCCTTGTTTACATACCTCTGGTTCAATTTTGCTCATTTGTTTGTGTTGTTCATTAGTTTTCTGTAATAGGTGATAGCATAAGGTATTTTTCTTTCATTGCCTGGCTTATTTCGCTAAGCATAATTCTCTCTAGTTCCAACCATGTTGTTGTAAATGGTAGAAGTTCCTTCTTTCTTTCAGTACTTATTCATTGTCATTATCCCCCTTTGTACTCATGTTCCTCTCTGTCTCTCTCTGTTTCTTCATCTTCTTAAAGCAGACCCTTTAGCATGTCTTGCAATGCTGGTTTGGTGGAGATGTATTCTTTTAGCCTCCTTTTGTCTTGGAAACTCCTTATTTCACCTTCCATTTTAAGTGAGAGTCTTGCTGGGTAGAGCATTCTTGGTTGTAGGCCTTTGTTTTTCATTGCTTAGAATATTTTTTGCCATTCCATTCTGGCTTGTAGTGTTTCTGCTGAGAAATCTGATGATAGCATTATTGGAGCTCCATTGTATGTTATTAGTTGTTTCTCTCTTGCTGCTTTTAGGATTCTCTCTTTGTCTTTGAATGTTGCCATTTTAATTATGATGTGTCTTGAAGTGGGCCTGTTGGGGTTCATCTTCATTGGGACCCTCTGTGCTTCCTGGACTTGCGTGACTCTTTCTCTCCTCATGTTAGGGGAGTTTTCCGTCATTAGTTTTTCAAAGAGGTTTTTTATCCCTTGCTCTTCTTCTTCTCCTTCTGGAATTCCTATGATACGGATATTATTACGTTTCCTGTTATCCTGCAGCTGTCTTAGAACCTCTTCAGTCTTGTTCAGTCTTTTTTCATTTTGTTGCACTGTCTGGGAGTTTTTGTCTACATTGTCCTCCAGCTCACTGATCCGATCTTCTGCTTCCTCTAGCATGCTTTTAATTCCTTCTACTGTGTTCTTCAATTCAGAGATCATATTCTTCAATTCCTCCTGGCTCTTATTGATAACTTCCATGTCTTTTTTCATGCTGGTGTAATTCTCAGTAAGTTCCTTGTAGTTTTTCTGGAGTTCTTTGTAGTTTCCGCTGAGCTCATTGAGCTTCTCCATAATCCATCTTTTGAATTCCATATCTGATAGTTTGCTTCCCTCTATTTCATTTAGAAGTCTTTCTGGGGATTCTACTTTTCCTTTAGATGGGGGTTTGTTTCTCTGTCTCCCCATTTTTGTGACTGCTATTGTTTGTTGGTGCTTCTTAGAATGATCTGCACTTCCTGTATCTGCCCCTGGTGGTGTCAGATCCTGTACCAGTCTGGGCCTAGGCAGCCTGTTGGAGACTTCCAGGGATCTACTGCCTTTGTCTGACTTCTTTAGTTGTTAATCTATTCAATCTGTGATTAGCCATCAGTCTTAAGGACCGTGGGTGTGGCAGCTAAATTCCTGTAGGCAGGGCTTTTGCTTCCCCTCAGGCTGACGCCACTGGAGGGGGGGGGGGAATGGTTTGCCTGCAGCACTGGGGATGAGTCAGCACTGGGACTCAGTCGGCTGCCTCCCCAGTTCTCCCCTCAAAGCCACCACACCAAACTCACCCCAAGTGTCTCCAGTCCTCTCTGCCTTCCCTCCACTCAAGCCCAGGGTAAGTGGGGGCCAAAATATTTTCCTATGTGATCCGCTTAAGAGCCCTTTTCCTCCCGCTGTTTCTCTCCGGCTAGCAAGAAACCCTGTGGCTTTTCGCTTTTCTCAGCTGGATACTATTTTACTTTCCACTCTGTTGCTGTAGGCTGGGAAGCTCAGCTGAGGGTTTAGACCCTGCCCTTCTCAGGGGGAATCCCCGGCTGCTGAGCTGTTTCTCAGTCCCTTCAGCTGCCGCCCGTGTGAGCCCAGCCAGCCCTTCTGCATCTCCGCACTCCCTACCGGTCACGTTGTGATGTAGCGGCCTTTTCTGTCTCTCCGTGGTTATAACACTTCTCTCCAGCTAGTGTTCGGTTGGTTATTCCAGATGATTTCTCCAAAATTAATTTGTAAATCCAGAGTAGTTCTGGGAGGAGGTTAGTGTAGCTTCCACTTACCCCTCCGCCATCTTGTTTCCTCTACAGCTTATCTTAATGCGACCACTCTAGGCTGGATCAAGCCTGGATTGAGGGAAGCACTAGTGCTCTTCTATTGGCTGAGAGCAAACCTCCCTCAAGCGGGGTGGGGGAGACGACCTTGGAGACCAGTGACAGGTTCATACTTGTCTAGGCTATTGAGTTACACATGAGACAGTGTGGTGTGAGGTTGTGTGCTGCTCTATAGGGTGAATCATATTCTGAAGTGTAGTCTGAGTTCTTGTCTATATACAAGGAGTTAGCAGAATTTATTTTTTTATTTACATACATACTTATTTCCTTTCCTTCAGATCATGTATGATTCTGCCATTTCTCTTCCTAAACAACCCTGATTTGTTTTGTTATATCTTTGGCAGTTTCACCATTTCCAGTCAAAGGACAAACATCAGCATATTTGTCAGGAAAGCCTATTCTGCATGCTTTAAAATAAAACTTGGTGATCAAGATAAGTCTTCGGCCCCTCACAAGGTGTGCAAGCAGTGTGTTGAGAGTTTGCAGATGTGGATGAAGGGAACACATGATAAATTGCCATTTGGTATACTTATGGTTTGGCGAGAGCCCAGAGATCATTCAAGTGACTGTTATTTTTATATAGTGAAAATGTCAGGATATAACATGAAAAATAAATGTAAAATAGAGTATCCTACTCTGCCATCAGCTATATGCTCAGTGCCTCATTCAGCTGAAAGTCCAGTGCCAGTTTTCATTGAACTACCCTCTTTTGATATACAGGGGTATGGTGAAGAACTAAGTGACAGCAACGATGAGATTTTGAAGTTGAAGATGACTCAGTTTGTAAGGGATTTGATCAGCATGAGTTGAATGATTTGGCACGAGATTTGGTACTATCCAAAAAGGCTTCAGAACTCCTAGCATCAAGACTGCACAAGAAAAACTTGCTTGAAAAAGGAGCAAAGGCATCCTACTCAATCAAGAGAAAGTGCATTTCTGCAGTATTTTTGAAGTGACAGTGGCTCCGTGTATTGCCATAACATACATGGTTTAATGAAGTAATTGGGAATTCCAATCTATAACACAACTGAATGGCGACTGTTCATCGATAGCTCAAAGCGGAGCTTGAAGTGTGTCCTCCTCCACAATGGCAGTTTATTTGATACAGTCCCAATTGGCCATTCAGTTTGTTTTCATGAAGAATATGAAGACATAAAGAGAGTCATTGATCTGTTGCAATATCACAAGCACAATTGTATCATCTGTGTTGACCTTAAAATGGTTTTCTTTCTTCTTGGTCAGCAACATGGGTACACCAAGTATCCCTGTTTCCTGTGTATGTGGGACAGCAGAGCTCGTGAGAAGCATTGGGTGGAGTTGAATTGGCTTCCAAGATCTGACCTCAAACCTGGTGATCCAGACATTCTGCATGAGTCACTTGTTGACAGAAAGGACATTATATTCCCACCTCTGCACATAAACCTGGGTCTCATGAAGCAATTTGTTAAAGCTTTGCCAACTGAAGGAGGCTGTTTCAAATATTTCATTTTGGCATTTCCTAGCCTGTTGTTTGAAAAGATAAAATACCTTAATATGTATGTTTGGTAGCAGAACTTTACTACTTGTACACAATTTGACTTACAGTAACAATATATAGGCTTTAATGAATAAAATAACTATAAATAAGCAATATATTCAGGTAACTTTTTCTTTATTTTCCTTTGTATGTACATTTTATATGATTTTTGGGACAAAGAGATGGTATCTAGTACCTTAAAAAGTTGATGTGATACAGAAAAACTGGGGTCATTTTTGAATTCAGATGCCAAAAGTTAGTCAAAAACAAGCATCAGATCTAACTCAACAAAAATTGTGTTCCCCCGTGTAATTAATTGACTGAATGACTTGAGAGTCCATGGAGGATTAATATTTTACAGAATTGACAAAGGAAAGAGGGAAAAATTGGGCCTAACATAGAAATTATCTTATTAATTTGTTAAACTCCATTGTTGTCTTTGGTAGGAAACTTAAAAAGAATGTTAGAGCTGGAAGTACCTTAGTAATGAACTAATAAAGTCCCTCCCTCCCTTTCTAGGGAGCCTAGAAAACTTAAGATGATTACCTCATGTCCTACAGTTATCATGTAACAAACCTGGAACTTTAAACCAGGTTTTAAGAGTGCCAGATCTTTGCTCATTTAACTATCCTGGGACAATTTGTAAGGATCACCTCAAGGGAGTTAATCTGTGTTTTACTCTTTAGCCTTATATACCACGGTAAAATTATATTACCCTAGATAAAGATCTTAACCCTGGAGAGAAATCCTTAAGTAAATCAGAATAATCAAATGTGGCAGGTGTTAGTTGACATCACATTTCATGAAAGAATAATGTGAGTTGACTGTATCCTAGAGCTTGTACTTGTCTCGCATGAAAATGTTGCATGAAAATGTGTTCGGGCTTTGACATGTGTGGCAACCAGTTCTCAAAAGAGTGAGTCACACTTCCTCCTACCCTGCAACTGTCAGTGCTAGCTTCTGGCAAAAGGTTGGAAACATTGAAATCACGTGGCTTGGCTTGCTGGGAGAGAAGAGACCGTGAGCCAGGAGAAGGCACCACTAAAGGAAAGTCAGGAAGGATATGAGATAAATGAGGGTAAAAATGGAATCCCAGAGAAGGGGGCTGACAATTGGATATTGTGTCCAAGAAGGAATGAGGAAAATCCATAGCATTTTCTAAGATTTATCAGCTTTAATTCCTGCAAAGAGAAATGATAGATTTGGAAAATGTAGGCACGAGTTTACAGGTACAGTTTTGAAGATGCTGAGTATTTAAAGGGTTTTAGAGTGGGTTGCATTATCCAGAGAAATGTTTTCAAGACAACGAAAGAGAGCAGGAATAGGGCAGGAAAATTGGTTCTAAACGAAAACTGGGAAGCAAGATAGACCTCCTCTTTGGTAACAATCCTTTGGGCTGGCTTTCAGTGGACAGTATTTTGGGAGTGTCCAGCCATCCCTCAGTTAGCTGGAAATGATGGACTCATTCCACTCCTGCTGCTTATGGAGCGTACATACTGTTAGGCTACTGTCACTAGATTCCTCACCGGTTCTAGGGTAGGGTTATGGCTGGGGTATTCATGCCAAATAGCTGAGATACGGCTAGGGCATTATGGGAGCTGACTGTGTAGCTCAAATAATAATCCCTGAAGCATTTTGGAGTGAGGCTTTCCATGGCTACTGATTTGTGGGTCACCTGAGTTGGGATCTTGGCGGAAGGTATGAATTTTTGAAAATATAAAAGAAAGCTATGCACAAAGAGAAACATACATTTTTGAGTAAAAAAAAAAATAAAAAAAATATATATATATGGAGCTAGAATTATGAGGCTGGACACATAACATCAAATTCATCACACTTGTGTAGAATTTCAGCATTTACAATTGTTCTTATGTGCTTTATTTTTTCTTGTTCAAAATGTGACTAGGTATTATTTCATTCTTATTTCACAGATGCAGACATTGAACCTCAGAATCATATATAATTGTCCAAGATCATGTAAAAAATAAATCACAAACTAACCTCAGGTCTTATGATCTTGAAGTGTTAGTTTTTCCTTCAAGATTTTACAGTTTCACCCCAGTGCAGTCTGTGCATTTCTCTGGGTGACCTTGACTAGGGCCATGACTATTTTGGTCATGACTGTGCCCACAATGCCTAGTCTGATGCATGGCACATGATAGGCACTCAGTACATGTATTACAGGGAAAAATAAACAAACAAATGGGGTGAGAAATGTAAGTAATGTTTAGTGATGATTTGAGTTATAGATTTGCCCCAGTAAACGCCACTGCTAGAGATAGTGCCTTATCATCTACCATGACTGTTGACTATCTGACCCTCTACTTTTTAATTAGAGCAAGAAAGAAAACACAGGAAGGATATGGGCAACTAATCCAGATTTCATCTAGTATCTGACTCATATTTTGGGTTAAATATTAGCCTATACTAAACCACATTATGAACTATGGATAAACATTATTTTTTTTACATTAAACATCACTGATATAGAACATATACCAGGTCATGTAATATTTTTGTTTTTTTTTCCTTTTACTCCCATCCCAATGAAATAGAGTGATAGTTCTATTTATTTTACTAATACCCCTCTCATACTTTATTTATATTAATATTCTTTAATATTATTGTATAATAATATATATATATATTTTGGCATTTTAAAGTTGTTCTGTGTTGATATTTCCTTTGGAAAAGAAAACTTGTTTTCCATTTCTTTCATTTCCCCACAATTTTAAAAACAATGTTAAGTATTTAGTTGGCTTGTAATAAATGCCTGATGATGGAGTAATTTTCTGAAAATAGAGTAAATTATTCTCCTTAATTTTGTTCTTGTCTGTCATTGTATAATGAAAGTTGTACATGTCATAGAAATATGACTTAGCCTATTATGGGAGGAACATAGTTTTGATATCATACACAACTAGGTTTTCATCTCTGAGTAGCATTTCCATACCTGTGGGAATTTGTGTAAGTTTTATAATACTCAGAGTCCCAATTTTGTCATCTGTGAATAGAAAAATAGTTTCTATCTTACAAGGTAATTATGATAATTACATGAGCAAATAGCTGAGAGACCACTTACAATACTGTATAACGTAACAGTCATTTCGTCTTTTTTTTTTTTTTACTCTCCTCTTAAATAGTATTCTTTGGGAAAGATCAGTTTTACCCTTAGCTTTCACATTTATGAGGTGTATAATTCTCGAAAAGCAACTTGACTTCTCCAAATTCAGTTTTCTGTAAAATTAGATTGAGAGAGGATCAAACATAATAGTTAATTGGAATGGATTTTGTAAACTATAAATCCTTATACAAATGAAACATATTTACTACCATCCATATTTTACTGAC
Organism: Furipterus horrens; assembly: GCF_987537825.1. Classification (NCBI taxonomy): domain Eukaryota; kingdom Metazoa; phylum Chordata; class Mammalia; order Chiroptera; family Furipteridae; genus Furipterus; species Furipterus horrens. Next base: position 166,845,338 of record NW_028327174.1, read on the forward strand.
TGTGATGAGGCACTAAGAAAGGAGATTATGTTTTTCTCTCCTCTTTGAGTTGAAGAAAATTGTACAATGAGACCTGCCGTCAAAGTAGAATATTATCCTTTATTGTTTGGCCACAGAGTCTAATTATGATGGCGTCCTAGTTATTATCATATACACTTATTAGCAGAATTGGTAAATATAATATTTTCAGGTGCTTTTCAGCCACCAGCCTATTCTATTTTAAATTTTTTCTGATATACTTTTGATCTATCGACATAATTCCAGAACCACTTTTTTTCTCCCTCTTTCATATCTTCTAAAAATGATTTTCATAGTTGATCATAGTAATAAACATTTATCAGAGCTAACACATCATACATGTTTTAAAACATATATCTCTAAGGTTTAATTTCAAGAATGTAGTGAGCAACCCTTATAACAGTCATTTACAAGAAACATGAAAAGAAGGTAGATACCTAATACACATTTTCTTAAAGCATTACAGGGAAGACTTGTATATGATGCAAATGCAAGGTTAGTATTAGTCTTAGCTCTTTTTCAACTCAAATGGTAGCAAGAATATTTGGCTTCCATTCACTGAACTTCCAGAACCTCCTTAGCAGGATTTATCTTTCCACATGAGGGTGTTAATCAAGACAGATTCCATCACAACTGTTGCCACACATTTCTTGCCATGTGCTGTTGTTAGTTTACCCAGAGCCTACTTCAAAGGTCTATAATTTCAGTATTTCATCACGTCAGCATTTCATCTGTCATTCTGGCAATATTTGATGCCTCTTTTATCTTTCAGTTTTTCCATATAAACTATTAATATATATGAAAATGCATGTGTCTCTCATAGACTCTCATTACCATCTTGCCTACACTGCTAGTTTTGCATGCAGCCTGCAGTAAATTCAGTGTGGATGGTCTAAGTAAGTTATGGAAAAGCCAAATGTGATTGGACAGATTCATAAAATGTAGTCAGGTTGTACACTACAGAATATATATTTCTTTCTTTTTCCTCTACACCCCCATACAAGGCAGTGTACTTGCATGCTCTATGGCAGAAGTCTTGGCCACACATAAATAAGTTGATGAAGTCCAGGAGTCACATAGCACTTACCAGACATTGACTTGCAGCTCATGAATCAGCTAGAGCTAACCATAAATAAATGGCCATGGGCTCATTATTGTGCTGGTTATGGGCCTTTTCTGGTGATTGGTTTTTAATCTAAAAATAGGGACCAGTAGGCTGTTTCAAATATTTCATGTCAAGGGAGTAAATGTCCATAATCAACTGCCTCTTTTTTTTCCTTCTTGAATCAGAACTCATTGTTAATACATAATGGATAGGAAAAGTGGTTGGCTCAAGGCTTCTAGGTTGTAATTTCAACTCAGATGCCAGAACACAAAGCCTTATGTGACCCTGCTTTAATGTTTCATCATCTTTGTGTTCCTGTTTACTAAATTTCTGAAATTCAATTATGTCATAATCATAAAATTAATCTCAGCTAGTTAGCTGGTTGGTTTATTTTCTGGACACCTATTCCATTTCTCATGATTCTTCAGCTTTCTTGTGTGCATTGTATTTCTGAAAACTCTTGGCTGCAAGCGACAGAAGTGCAATTTGAAGTGGTTTAAACAGATAGAGAACTAACTGATTGACTTACTTTCTTCCTTCATCTGATGGTGCTCCAAACAAGAATAGGGCTTTAGAGAGCAGTCACATGACTTCCTTTTCTTACAAAGGAGAATCTTATTCTACTTGAAACTAAACATTGCTTGGTTCTGCCAGTCTTGCAGTGGGTTCTCCAGAGCCTTAATCCTAGAACACAAAGGATATCTAAGCTCTTTATATGAGAATTTCAGATAGAGGAAACAGCAATAGGAGAAAGAGTTCGCTTCTTCTGTGGAGAGAAACAAACCATCTTTCTATTTTCTAACAAAGGCTGTGTTGGGCTTAAATCAGTTAAGCTTATTAGACCTGGTCAATGAGGGACTAAAATGGGCTCTTCCCCCTTTGAAAAATGAAATAACCAACATTCTAAAGGATATCTCAGTTCCACAAGACTATGAGGTTACACAGAGTTTTCATATCCTTCAGGACTATGTTTGCCACTTACTTTGTTTCCAGAACACTTCTAAAAACATAGTTTGATGAAAAAAGTAATTTTGGTGACTGATATGCTTTTATACTCCCTGTTATCTTCTTTTCCTTACCATACCATTTTCAGGTTTTGTCACATTATTATCTGGCTTATGATGACAAATTGACAGATGGAGAACATAACACACTTTTTTCTTCCTTGGGCTCAATATCCTTTGTCAACAAAGAGAAGACCACTGCCTCCTTCTTACAGCTACTGGTTTTACAATATGTGTGTAACAAATACCCTCCCATTGTCTTTTGGTCAGGAATCACCATTTGTATCCCCACCCAGGGAATCCTTTTAGTGTGGCTAGTTCTTCATAGAGTTATTTCATACCTATCCTTCAACCTACAACTGTTTCACGATTGGACTGTATATCTGAGTCCACATGGTCTCAGATGAGATTTGCTTCATCTTAAGTTTCCTTGTGTAGCTGAGATCTTTACATTAATCCAAGCAGGGATTCAGATATATCTAGGGATGCTTAATGGACTGGAGGCGCAGACTGCCAGGAGGCTATTGGATTGCACCACTTTGCATGAGATTTTCCTTTGTCTGCCTGACCCTTCCTTCCTTCCTTCCTTCCTTCCTTCCTTCCTTCCTGACAGAAGAGATGGAGGATATATATATATATATATATATTTGAGATAGAAACTTAGGGAATGAAAGAATGAGGATTACAACACAAGGTCTGTTTTTTTCAGATTGATCCCTGGGCCTAGCACTATGGATATTTGTGTAAGCATGTTGGAGAGAGAGAGAGAGAGAACCAAGGTAGCCATTTTTCTTGAGGCCATCTGTAAGATAAATGGGCACATACTTCACTACTTTAGCCCTCTTGCGGCAAATGATGTTAGAAAGTAGAAGAGAAGCACAGTCTCTCCATTTCTGCATAAAGCACATGACTGTTTACGAGCATTGAAGTCTATAGGGGAAATTAGTATCTTTTTTTTTCTTAAAATTTTGCAGGCAGCTTTACAAGAAACAGGAGGTAGTATCATACCACAGACATCAGCATCTTCACAGTGAACAGCTGTTGCATCAGAATTTAGTAAACTGCCCTCATGTTATTTCTGCAGTAGCAAACATCAGTGAAAGGGATTAGGATGGTAATAGGGAGGACTGTTCACGAACTCCCAGAAGACACATTTGAGGAACTCCTAAGAATCACTGAGTGAGACCCGAGATCCTATGTGAACAATTTAAGCCAACAGTTAGTGAAATAAGAGGTATTACTTTTAATCAGGCAAAGTTCTACCCTATGAGGTCTAGTCAAACAGTTTACTCTTGAAAAGATTTTGACTTCACTGTTTTCTTTGAGATATTGTAAGAATTGATGCAGCTATCCTGAGGGAAAAGACTTTAAATAAATGCAGAGCTATTATTGCTACACCCTTATTTTTCAAATAAATTATGTGTTACAGTAAAGATGAATACATGCATACATAAATATACATGTATACACATACATACAGAGAGAGAGAGAGAGAGAGAGAGAGATGATTTTAAAGAATGATTGACCATAGAATGATGCCAAATTTGGACTATTTTGATGTACTTTCATCTTTTCATTCAATATTTCTTAGAGACACATGATGTACATAATCACAGATGTTTGGCAATATTGTATAGTAGACTTACACCATTGTCAATGTTTGATTTTCTGTATAGGAAATAAGCTATGTGTGTTCCAATAAATATTATGTAATTCCTGGGGATGTTTGTTGAGACAAACCACATACCTAAGATTTACATGTAACTGGAATTTGAGGAAAAAGAGGCTATTCTTGTTATTTCTCCACTGACCTGAATTAGGGCTATTGTATTTACATAAATTCTTTTCCTTTTTGCGGGGTGGGGGAACTATTAATAAAAAACTGCATAGCTTTTATTGCTTTATCCAGTTTAGCGTACTTAATTCCACTAACTAGAAGTGTGGATTTGTTTCACAAACAAATCTCTACTAACCTATCTCATAGCAGCTCTCTTCCAGCACATTTTTGGGTTCTGATTTAGTCAGCCAATAAACTAACTCACATTTGCAGCCTGACCACTTGTACAATCTTAGCAATGTCATCTTCATTATTTATTTACTATAGAAGCTCCAAGGACACATATTTTTTCTGTGGTTGCCTGGAATCTGTGTTTGGACACACCGAACTAGTTTCTACTTCATTGGCTGTGACTTGCATTTATGTGAATTTTTTGGTCAAATAGTCCAAAGATTTATATAAACATGGCCAAGACAAAGCCTTCCTTTCTTGAAAGACATCCTCTAGGAATAGTAATATTTATGCTTTAGCTTATTCCTCTCTCTTCCTCGGTACTATGCTGACAGCCATGAGAAATATGTTTTCTTTAGGAGGATCAGATGTCATTCTTCTCAAGTCATCAGAGCCACCTCCTGCAGAACTTTGGCTTAGTTTTCTTACCTTGAATTTCCCATTGATATTTCATTTAGCTATAACCAGGTCAAGCAAAGCTGACTGAATCCAGGCTGGACTTCATTTTTTCCTTCCTTTGGCATTCCTACTTTCAACGTTTTCATCAATGATTATTTCTAAGCCTTCTTCTGTCTCTTTAAACCTAAGATCACATGTGTCCTTTAAGACATGTAAAAGTAATATGAGGAATTAAAAAAATACATTTAATGAAGTTTGGAAGTCTTTCAAACACAGAGAGCTTGACACAAGAGACCAAAACCAGTCTTCCTATACTCAGAGACTTTTGCCCATGATAAAATGTGGCTTCCTGTTTATAAGGCTAATCCAAGTGCATGAAAATCAACTTGGTTATCAGAGGCCTCTTGCCAAACTCTGTTTTGGGTGATACAGTTATAGAAAAACTTAACTAAATACAACACTGTAATATTGACATATTCCTTGCTGAAATATATTTGAAGAAACTGTACCTATTGAAATAAACATCATTCTAGCAGAAGTTATTAGATATTAAATGTATTAACATATTTTATTTTTTCATATTTTATTTTCAACACAATGAACACTCATTTTTCTCAGACTCATTACTTAATAAGTTGAGTAATCAAACTTCTGTAGAAGCAACTCAATGCTCATTACAAATGTACGCTTTGGAAGGTGTAAGCGGATGCTTTTTTAAGTCTGCCCTGTGACAGACTCAAAACAAATACAATACTTAAAGTTCAAAATAGGGCACATATATTTAACATTATACGTAGAAATACTATATTTAATATAAAAATGATGCATATGATAGTCAATATTTATAAATTAACAGGTTTGGTTTTCCTCTGGTGCTTTTTTATTCCTAGGCTAGAATGATCATGGGGAAACCACAGCCAACTGGCTTGTGGAAAATAACAGTCTAAGCATTTTACAGATGATAGCTGACCTTCTGGGGGCAGGTAAACAGTTCCTGGGATTTTGGGAAAGGTCAGAGTGTTAGGATAATCAGGGTACATAAAAATTAAGTGACTGGTCAGTTGGAGGTCCACAGAGATGCTCATTGTCCCTTGTACAATTCCATACTTCTTTATAGGCCTTGCTGCACCAAGAGTGGAGCCCAAGAGCAGCCAAGACCAATGTAGCAGTGATAGTGAGGGTGGATCTTGCAGGCTCTTATTAGGAAGAAAATATACCTTCTGCCCTACTCTTTTCCTACCATGCCCCATTTACATTTTTTTCTTGAGTCTGTTTATATTTTTAAAAACTCTTATAATAATCAGGTTTATCAATTAACTAACAGTCATCTATACAGTGATCCCTCACTTATCATGGGTATTACGTTCTAGACCTCCCCATGATAGGTGAAAATCTGTGAAGTAGGAAACTTACATTTATTTTAGTATTTACTGTACAGTACCACAAAATCCCGCGATATAGCAAAAAATTCGTGATAAATAATTAAATATAATATTTAAAAAATCCCGCGACACAGTGAGGCCGCAATAAGTGAACCGTGATATAGAGAGGGACTACTGTACTTCAATTCTAGAAAAGAGAAATAAGTTACAAGATAATAATGTTTCAAATAGTTTAAAAAATAAGATGAGACTATGACCTTAGGTCAATATAATTTTTTTAAAAACACCATTGAGATATAATTCATAAACTATGAAATTCATTCTTTTAAAGTATACAAATCACTATTGTAATTTATTCACAAGGTTTTTCTATAGTCACTGGAATCTAATTTTAGAATTTTTCATCTTCCCTTAAAGAAATCCTGTGTCCATTAGCTGTAACATGTCATTCTCTCACACCTCCTCCCATCATCCTTAAGCAAACATTAATGTACTCTATGTCTCCATAGATTTGCTTACTCTGGATATTTCACATAAATAGAATTGTACAATATGTGGCCTTTTCTGATGAAAGTCTTCTTTCACTTAGCATGTTTTCCAGGTTCACCTCAATTGTAGCATGTAGAATGTATCAATATTTCATTTTTTATTGCTGAGTAATATTTCATCCTATGGATATACCACATTTTGTTTATCAATTCATCAATTGATGGACTTTGGACTTTGGGGTTGTTTCCACCTTTTGGCTCTTGTGACTAGTGCTTCTGTGAACATTCATGTACAAGTGTGTAGTTGAACATCTTGTTTAATTCTAACACCACTGATTTTTATTAATAAACTTGTACTGAAACATAGCCACACTCAACACATGGAGTTATTTACCCTTTATGCCAAAGGAAGTTAGTCCCTTCAAGCAAAGCTGCAGAACTTTTAGTCTTCAAGGCCTGCCTTTCCATATAACCAGAACCCCAGAGCTACAGCACTGGAGCTAGGGGCATGGACCTGCTATTCCAGAGCGACCTCTTACCTCCCCCTCTCTAAAAATGAAGAGGGGTAGCAAACCTTGGTATTATTGTATGGAACCTATATAATGTGAATGATCTGGGGTGGGCTGATTGGGGCCCCAGTATTCTTGGCCTGCTTAGAATATATCTTGTACCTTAAGAATGAGAGCTCGTTGAAAGAAGTTACCTGGTCCTCTTGACTGTGCAACAGTAACAGAATTTTTGCAACACAGAGCGGAGGGGATTGAGAAACACTGGCAGACTTTTTGTGGAACTGAAACCCCAGATCTGGAGCTGGGAGAGAGGGAGTCTCTGTCTTTTGGGTCACAGATGCCTGGAGTAGACCTTCTGTAAACTGGGAGGTGGGGTGGGTACATAGTGGAGTGGGTCATGGCTCAAACTCCATAGAATCTTGTTCTTACCAAGATTTAGTACATTTTCTTGAATGAATATTTTTCCATTTGCTTTATGTACTTAGGAAAACTTCCAGAGACTTTATATAATTGCTCTTTATAATTTTCACTAGTTAAATTGTTGTTTGCTGAAGAGTGGGTCTCCTGACCTTCTTTCTTTATCATTCTGGAATTCCTGCTTCCAGGAATTTTGAATTCGTCATTCACATTTAAGTGCAAATATCTGAGTAATTCTTACAAAATGATACTTGTATGTTCCATGCATAATTACTTTTTGGGTTTCAATTTCTTTTCTTTTTTCTATCTTTCTTCTTTCTTTCTTTCTTTCTTTCTTTCTTTCTTTCTTTCTTTCTTTCTTTCTTTCTTTCTTTCTTTCTTTCTTTCTTTCTTTCTTTCTCCTTCCTTCCTTCCTTCCTTCCTTCCTTCCTTCCTTCCTTCCTTCCTTCCTTCCTTCCTTCCTTCCTTCCTTCCATCATTTGATGCATGGAACTTGAAGATTACAGTTACCTGTCCTTTTATGGGAGGAGAAGCCCATGTTAGACATGAGTGTTTGCCAAAGCAGCATTCTTAGTATTCCCTTACCTGCACTTAGTCTTTCTGAGAGAAAACATGGCAATTCTATAATTATTTCTCCCCACCTGTATTATTTGATCCTGAATAATAACAGATTGTTTGTTTAATAGCAAGTGGTAATACTCTGCTCTTCTATGAAAAGTAACAATTCAATCTTTTTCTAAAAACTTTGAAAATTGAAATTTTATGAAATGATAGCCTTGTAGTAGAAGTCTCTTGTCACAGCCTTAATCTGAGATAAAAGTAAATAAAAACATGTTATGGCTAGGGAAAACAGATAAATTATGATTGGTAGCATTATTTGAAAATTTGAATGGTTCATGAGGGGTATAGGTTGTACGTCAGGATCTGGTAGTTAGTAGTCTATGAGAGAATCTTTGAAAAAAAGATAAACCTCTGAGGAATGATTTTAAAAGCATTAGCTTATTGACTTCATTTTGAGTGTAGAACTTATACAAGACTCCATAGCATAACCATTCAAAATCACCTTTATTGCTTCCTTTTCTGCATAATAGCCCTGGAAGTTGGCTTTGGAAATGTCCAAATTACAATAGACAGGCTATTATCAATATTATGTATGTGGTATTTTTTTTTAGGTACATTAGTGATCCTAAATTTGTAGAATTTTTCTTCACGAAGTGATGGAAATAGTGATTTTGCACAGTTCCCAAGATGCCTGTTTCTGTGGACCTGAGCATTTCTGCTTATGCAGTCAACCACCATTCCAACAAGTAATCTCTGTTCTTGCATTTGAAATTATTGCCTATTTCTTTTACTGTACTAGAATTAAAGTGGATTTCTGCCCGTGAGCCTACTTAGAGTAAATGTTTTGTCTCTTGGTACTTTTCACCTTTCCTAAGACTAACTTCAAAAGGTTGGGGACTAGGTCACCCTTTTTCATCTCCATGCATGAACTTTGTTGCGGAGTTAAACCTGTCCCATAAATCACCTTGGGAGAGGATTTGCAGATGCCAATGTCTACACAAGAAGGATTCTGGAGTCACCTCTGTTCCTGACTTAAAAGGGCTTAGGATCACAGAAGGTAAAGGAATGGGAAGTAGTTGGAGTTCTAACAATTTTTGTTCTGATTGTGTTACTGCACCCTCTTCACTGTCCTTCAACCAAAATGCGAATGCCTATTTATTGAGTAATTACTGTGTGCAAGGTAGTGCATACACACAGACACACACACACGCACACACACACACACACACACACACACATACATATATATCCAAATATACTATAAAAAGATAGCCAGACTGAGGTATTGATTTTTCATTCAGAAAAGTAGCCTGACCATAACCGCACAGAGCAGAAGTAGCAGAGCTGGAATGAAACTCAGATGTTTTATTCCAAGTTGATGCTCTTTTCATTAGACCACAGAAGAAAAGTTGGGGGTGGAGGCAGGGGCATCCATGGGATGAAGAAGAGAACAGGTTCCTGGTTCCGGGAAATGAGGAGGCAAAGTAAGCATGAGGTAGAAGAGGAGTCTTCCCCTCTTTTTGTGTGTGTGTCTCAAATGCACTTCACTTAGGATCCAAAATTTCTGAATTCCCAGTAAGAAAAGATTTAAATTGTTTACTAATCCTGGTATTTCTTTTTAACTTGGTTTCATGAAGGTTTTCAACCTTTTAGGTTGTGAATATTATAAAAGTTTACCAGACTATGTTTTTAGAAAACATTATATTTTTAACCTAAAATTGGGACATACCAATGACTTAGGGAATCTTCTCTGTATCTTTTATAAAAAAAGAAAAATTATCAAAATTATGTGTATATAGTTAAGAAATCTAATAGGACAAAAGAATTTTCATTGTTCCACCTTTTCCCATCTCAGTCTCTTGCAGAGGCAAACTATGTTTCTCATTTTACATTTTTAAGTAAATATGCATTGACCACAAATTCCTAAATTTCCATATATATCTGCATTCTTGCTATGACAGAAAATAGATGGATATATGAAGACTGAGTTCCCTTATTCCAACTTCCACTTTTTTATCCCTATTTTCTTAATTTTTGCTAATTATATCACTTTTTGGTTTATCATTTTGTTACCTTTGTGAAGTAAAACATTTTTTATATAACTTCTGTTTATTCATTTTTATTTCATTTTATTAATTTTAGACAGTATCTCTTGACTCCTTGTTTCATATCCTTCTACCTGTTCTTTCCTTTTTCTGCCTCCGAACTTCACAAGATGGTTAAGGATTTTTTTTTTTAATGTGTTTTATTGATTAAAATATTACATTTGTGCCAATTTCCCTTCCCTCTGCTCCCCTCCACCCGGTGGCCCCCCTCCCTCCAGTTGTCCCCCCCTTTTAGATTATGTCCATTAGTTGTGCATACAGTTCCTCCCAACCTCTCTCCGTCTATTCCATTCCCTCCTACCATGATCCCCAATTCCTATATCATCTCCCTCCCTCTTCCCACTCCCCCTCCCTGTTGACCTCCCCCCAATATGCTTCCCATACCCACAGTTCCTTTTCCACTCTCGTTGCCTGTTTCATTTGCCTTTGTTTCATCTCCCTAGCTTCTGTTTTTTAAACCAGTCCCTTTAACATCTCATATAACAGTGGTTTGGATCTAATGAACTCTTTCAGTTTTATTTTGTCCTGGAAACACTTTCTCTGTCCTTCTATTCTGAATGACAATTTCGCTGGATAGAGTATTCGTGGTTGTAGGTTTTGGATTTTCATTACTTTGAATATTTCTTGCCAGTCCCTTCTTGCTTGTAGGGTCTCCCTTGAGAAGTCAGCTGATAGTCTAATTGGGACCCCTTTGTACATAATTCTTTTCTTCTCTCTTGCTGCTTTTAAGATTCTCTCTTTATCTTTAATTTTTGACATTTTGATTATAATGTGTCTTGGAGTGGTTCTCCCTGGGTCCAGTCTCTTGGGAACTCTCCTTGCTTCCTGGACCTGCAAGTCTATTCCCTTCCCCAAGTCTGGGAAGTTCTCCTTTATTATATTTTCACTCAATTTTTCAAGTTCTAGTTCATCTTCCTCACTCTCTGGCAAACCAATGATTCTTATGTTGGGCCTTTTATAGCTGTCCCAGAGGTTTCTGATCCTCTCATTGTTGCTTCCCATTTCCTCTCTCTGCATTGGTTGACTGCTTGTTCCTTCTCCATATTCCAGTTTGTTGAAATGAACTCTGGATTTTTTTTCCTCACCATCTGTCTCGTATGTGGTTTTGTTCCTTTCGTTATGAATGTTTTTTGCTTCTTTCTTATCTTTTTCCTGCTCTTTTGTGAATTCTGTAAGCCACCTGATAACAATGGCCCAGAACTGAGCCTCTGACAGGTTTCTTATCTGTTCATCTGTCAGGTTCTCTATCTGTTGCCTGGTGAGTTGTGTCACCGGGATTTCTATAGTTGTCTGCCTCATTTTGACAGATGCGTTTTGTTTTCTTGGGCCGGCTGTAGGGGGCAGTGCCTGTGTACTCGTCACAATCCAGCGACCGGCGCCTGTCGCGACCTATTTTGCAGCCCTGTGGTGCTTTCTTTGGGGGCGGGGGTCCAAGATGGATTCACACAGTTATTCAGCTAGGAGACCGGGATCCGTCCTCCCGCCCCCCCTGGGCCTCACTGTTCAAGGCGATGCGGTGGCTGCTCTCCCCAGCGCTGGGGTCACGCACTGCCAGGGGCTTGACTGCCCCCGGGATTTTTCGCCGCCCCGCCGCTGTCTCAGGTGCGACCGCAAACAGCACTGCCCTCTTTAACTCTTACCTGCCCAAATGGCACCGCTGGTTTATAACTTCATATGTTGGGCTTCCGTGTAGTTTTATTTTCTGGAATTTCTAGTTATCCTTTGTTTTGAAGTAGTTGTATTCCTCTCTAGTTGTAGAGGGAGACCTAGCGTGTCCGTCTAAGCCTCCATCTTGGCCGGAAGTTGGTTAAGGATTTTCATTTCATTCTATAGCTATTGTTAAGTCATCTATACTTTGTGCATAATTCTGAATGTTGAAAATTAGTAAATACCATTCAATTTTTTTGTTTTAAATAATAATAGCTAATACTAATTGAGTGCATACAATATTCTAGGCACCATTCTAATTGCTTTACATATAATAACTCAACTTTCCTTACATACATATTTACATATATTACTACACAGACAACACTATGAGGTAGATAATATATTTTACAGTTTTTAGATATGGAAACTGAGACATTGGGAAGTTAACTAACTCTCTTAGTCACATAGCTAAAGGTAGGCAGAGACAGAATTTGCATTAATGTAATCTTAACTCTGGAGTGCATTTCTGCTTGAATTAGCTTTTGCCATGTACCAAACTACACCAAAATCTCAGTGACTTAAAACAGCAACCATTTCTTTACCTCAAGATTCTATGGGCAAAAATTGGCAGTGGCCTTAACTGGGCAGGTCTTTGGGGCTTGCCCTGTTCATTCCAGCATCTCTGGGCAGTGAGGCAACCCTGCTTTCAGAAGTTAAAAGAGTGTTGGTTGGGGCCCAGGGGAAGATTAGGCTATGTGTGTTTCATTACCCAGCAAGCTAGTCTGGTCTTATCCACAGAAGTGCTAGTGCGGTTCTGAGAGAGAAAAAAAAGCAAAGGAGAGCGAGAGCAAGAGAGCAAGCAAAAGCAGGCCAGGCCTCTCGAAGCCTAGGTTTGGAAATGGTACACTGTCACTTCTGCTGACATTCTATTGGCAAAGGGAAGTTACAAAACCAGTCCAGACTCTCTCTGAAAAGAAGTAGACTGATCCTCTTGCTGGGAGTTTCTGGGAAGTTCCATTGCCAAGGTGTGCTTACAGAGCGAGGTGGAGAACTGGGGCCATTGTAGTGTTCTACCACAACTCCCTCACTGGAAAGTCAGTACGTGCTAGAATTACGTTTTGTTGTCTGTAGTTCCAACATCATCACTCAAAGTGAAAAATAAAATTTATTAATAAAGGCCTCTTCTTAGACTACCTACCAGTTGCTTAATTTATATTATATTATATATTATATTAATTTTTCTTCATTTTTATTGTTTACACTATTATAGATGTCCCCATTTCCCCACTTTTGCCCATCTCGCCTCTGCCCTCACCCCTCTTTCCTCTGCCATCACTACATTGTTGTCTGTGTCTATGGGTTATGCGTATATGGTCTTTGGCTAATCCCTTCACCTTCTTTCAGACAGTTGTCCCCTTCCCCCTCCCCTCTGACAGCTATTGGTCTGTATCCATGCCTCATTACATTCTCTTTGTCAGTTTATATTATTTATTAGATTCCACATATAAGTGAGATCATATGGTATTTGTCTTTCACCGACTGGCTTATTTCACTCAGCATAATAATTTCGAGGCCATTATATTATATTTTAATTTGGTTTAAATTAAGCAATTTCTTTCTTGCACGTTTTTTCCTAGGGTTTATGATTGTCCTCTCCTTCTTAAGAAATAAATTTTTACTTTACTGTATGAATAATAATTTAGAGATTTTTATATTTTTCTAATACTTACAATCCATTCCATTAAAAAACGTTTTTATCCTTACACAGGACATTGATTTTTCTTACTCCTTTTAGAGAGAGAGGGAGGGAGAGAGGGAGGGATAGAGGAAGGGAGAGGGAGAAGCATTGATGTGAGAGAGAACCATTGATTGGTTGCCTCCCATACAGGCCCAAACCAGCATCATATGAACTGGCACTGGGTGGGTGGGGAGTCCATGGACATCCACAACCTAGAAGTGTGCCCTGACCAGGAATCGAACCCACAACATTTTGGTTATGGTATGATGCTCCAAGCAACTGAGCCACATTGGCCAGGTCCCATTTTTTTAAGAAAGATACTTCTGGATCCAAATGATTCTGGTTGTAATTTTCACATATTGCTCTGTAGGCTATCATCCTGAGATTTTTTTTTTTTAATGTATTTTTTTGGTTAGTTGTTTGCTCTTTATGTCATATCTTCTAGGTTTCATTCTTGTTTTGCATGGGGATATTTTCAAACAATTTGTGCAGAATAAAAGTAAACTCTTTGAGGCCTTTCATGTCAGAAAATGGGTTTATTTTCCCTTTACATTTACCTGAAAATTTGTCACATTGTAGTTTTCCAAGATCAAAATATTTTCCTAAATAGTTATTTTTCTTCAAATGACCTTTGATTTCTGGATATCTGTTCACATATTAGAATGAGGAAATAAGAAGACCCTCCGTTAGCTCAGTGCATACAGGCTTAGCTCTAATATGAAAGTGTTGGAAGCTTATTGTCCTGTATAAAGGTGTAAGAGAAGAGGGTGAGGGGTTGATCATTAATATATAGTGGTCTTATATTAACTCTATTTTTCAGCCTACTTCCAAGACTCTTGTTTGCTAATTTTTATTTCACAGTAATTTCAGGATTCTCTTCCCTCCACCATTGAAATTTCTTCCACAAATATTCTAGTCTGTTCTGTATATTTCTCCTTTCTATTTCACCTATTGACATTCTTTTATTTCTTTTCTCTCTTACACATTTGTTAAAATGTACTCTCCCTGAACATATTGTTTTCTTTATTATAAATTTATACCTGTTATTCTTTTAACATCATTTTAATAGGTTCTAAAGAGGGAAGAGGGGGAAACATATACTCTCAGTTGGATACATTCACCTAGAAGTTTACTCCATACTTAACTTTTCAAAAAAGAAAATGCCTCACTTCACATGTCCTTCTCAGGAGGAATATACAATATTGTTTAACTGATGAAGGGATCTTCTTTCGTGTAGTAACATCTATATTTGCTGTATTTTCCATTTTTTCAGCTAAAAGCTTTTCAAAATAAAGATGTTGGTGGTTTAGCATCTACTGGGGTAGGAACGAAATACTCATATTAATATGCTAATATATTATCCAGATGTCACTCCATTATGGAATATGGTAGGACTGTTATGTTCCCCTTGCCCAGCTGTCCTGGGATTATCTGATATATGGAACAAGAAATCTTACCATGAATGTATATAAATATGCTTAATTAACAGAGACAGATTTCTAGTCAGTGGTTGGTATATTAATCTGGCAAACCCTTTTTCTACCAACCTGCCAAATTTTTGATTTCTTGTAAGTCTGCCAATGTAATTCTTAATGGCTCTAAGTATGGGGAACCCTTCATTTAGACTTACTTGAAACAGTGGTTTGCCTTCTTGCTGCTCTTACTGTAATTCTTCTGGATTGTTCTATTTCTTGTTCTCTCCTGTTCAAAACTCTAGAAAGTTACTCCCTTTCTCAGTGGGTAGATTTGCCTGGTCTATTGTCAAACCCAGCTCATATTTTACTAAGCCTGTTCTGAACTCTTCTTTTTCTTTTTCTCCCATAAATACAGCTAGCTCTGTGTCTTCACCATCAGCCAGCGTCCCTTTGATTCCTCTTGAGAGATTTCACATTCACTTCCCTGTGTGTTGCTTTTCCCAGTGCATTGTGAAGGGGGGTTTACAGTCGTCTTTCAGAAACACAGATTAGGTGAACAAGACAGGACTTTTGAAACCATTTGGACTTTAATTTTCAGCAACCGTAGATCATTCTGAGGGGGAATCAAGATGCAGGATTCATAATTTTTTTAGAAGTCTAAAGTATCTCTTTCATTCTATTAATCTTACATATATTGAATCAAGAATATACACTGAATCCTATTAAGTCCTTATGTACTGGGAGTATTATGGTGACCCAAGAACATATATCAACTCTGTTTAGGCACTAATAAAATAATCACCCAAATAAACCTGTAATAGCACCAGAGCTATGAAAGGGAGAGATGGTGCCTTGAGAATTTATCATGATCTTAGAGGTTGGGGAAGGGTTTTAGGAAATGATATCTGAGGAATGACATGATTATATTTGCATTTAAAAAGATTCTTCAGATCGACTCCATTTGGTGGAGGCCTAAAAGGATGTGAGTGGAACAGTGAGGAATAGTGGGATGAGATATGAATGTGTTTTGGCCTGAGATTGGAAATAGAGTGAAGAGTGATTTAGAAGGTAAAAGTGACAAGACCTGATGATTGGTTAAACAGTGTCAAAAGGGGAGAGAAGTATTTTGAGGATAATTTCAAGGCTTGACCAGATAAGTGGATTACGGTGCCATTCATTGGGGTGGGTAGTACTTTTTTAATTTTTAAAATATATTTTATTTTATTTTTATTTTTTTTCCGAAGTTTGCTGTTTTTTTTTTTTTTTTTTTTAAGATTTTATTTATTTATTTCTAGAGAGAGAGAAAGGGAGGGAGAAAGAGAGGTAGAGAAACATCAATGTGTGGCTGCTTCTCACATGTCCTCAACTGGGGACCTGGCCCGCAATGCAGGCATGTGTCCCGACTGGGAATCAAACCAGTGACCCTTTGGTTCACAGGCCAGTGCTCAGTCCACTGAGCCACACCAGCCAGGGCTAAAATATATTTTATTGATTATGTTATAACAGTTGTCCCAAATTTTCCCCCTTTGCCCCTCTCTGCCTCCACTCCCTCCAGTAATCCCCTCTCTTAGTTCATGTCCATAAGTCATGCATATAAGTTCTTTGGCTACTCCATTTCTTACACTATTCTTAATATCCTCCTGTCTATTTTGTTCTTACCAATTTGTACTTTTTCATCCTTGCACCTTTTTTGCCATTCTCCCCTTTCCCCCTCCCAGCTGATAACCCACCAAATGACCTCCATATCTATGATTTTGTTCCAATTTTACTTGTTTGCTTAGTTTGTTTGTCTTTTTAGATTCAGTTGTTGATAGTTGTGAGTTGGTTGCTTTTATAATGTTCATGGTTTTGATCTTCTTTTTCGTAAATAAGTCCCTTTAACATTTCATGTAATAATGACTTGGTGATGATGACTTCTTTTAGCTTTACTTTGGGAAGCACTTTATCTGCCCTTCGATTCTCAATGACAGCTTTGCAGGATAGAGTAATCTAGGTTGTAGGCCCTTGCTTTTCATCACCTTGAATAATTCTTTCCAGTCCCTTCTTGCCTGCAAAGTTTTTTTTTTGAGAAATCAACTGATGGTCTTATCGGAACTCCTGTGTAGGTAACTGTCTGCTTTTCTTTTGCTGCCTTTCAGAGTCCTTCTTTATATTTAGCCTTTGGCATTTTAATTATGATGTGTCTTGGAGTGGTCCTCTTTGCATCCATCTTGTTGGGGACTCTGTGTGCTTTCTGGGCTTGTATGTGTATTTTCTTCACCAGATTAAGGAAGTTTTCTTTCATTATTTTTTCACATAAGTTTTCAATTTCTTGCTCTTTCTCTTCTTCTTCTGGCACCCCTGTGATTCAGATGTTGATACATTTGGAGATGTCTCAGAGGCTCCTTATTCTATTCTCATTTTTTTGAATTCTTTTTTCTTCTTCCTGTTCTGGTTAAATGCTTTTTCCTTCCTTATGTTCCAAATCATTGATTTGTATCTTGGTTTTATCCCCTCCACTATTAGTTTTCTGTGGATTTTTCTTTATTTCACTTAATGTGACCTTCATTTCTGCCTGGGTCTTTTTTATGCTGTTACAGTACCCAGTGATTTCTTTGAGTATCCTGATAACCAGGGTTTTGAACTCTGCATCTGATTGGTTGCTTATTTTCATTTCATTTTGTTTTCTTTTCCTAGAGTTTTGTTCTGTTCTTTCATTTGGACCATATTTCCTGCCATGTTAGTTTTGCAGCCTCCCTCTGTTTGTTTCTGTGTATCATCAGGTAGAGCTTCTTTAACTCCCTGTCTTAGTAGTGTGGCCAGTTGTAAAAAGGGACCTTAAATTGTGTGCGATGGAGCCTTATGTAGTCGCCAGGGTGGGGCAACCTGTTTCACCGCTTTGTGGCTCTGTGTGTGGCAATGTACTCAGAGAAGGGACAATGCCGCTTTCTGGTTTCTGGAAATTGCTCTAGAAGAAGCTGTCTCCCTGGCACTTGCGCCCTTGCCAGCCATTTCAATTTCTCCCTTTCCCTCGTATGCCAATTGTGCCCTTCCAGCTGTTGCCCTGTTGCTGAATCCTAGAGGGGTGTGGTCTGAGTGAGTCTTAAGTCTGGTATAGGCCTTTTAAGAGAAGTCTCTTGAGAATCCTGCAATGTCTTCTGCTGCCCCAACACTTACTGGGTTTTGCAGCCAGAAGTTTTGGGAACTTATCTTTCTACTGGTGGAACCCTGGGCTGGGTGCCCTGGTCTGGGGTTGGGATCACTTGCTCCTAGGGTATTCCTTCCAATTTTTATCCACTACCTGTGAATGTGGGACTGCCTGTTCTGCTCCCTCTCTGTGCCTCTCCACTCTTCTCTGTGCCTCTGCTTCAGCCCCTCCTACCAGTCTGGTAGGCTTCTTTAAATCCTTGGTTGTCAGACTTCCATACAGCTCGATTTTCTGATGGATCTGGGTGTTATTTGTTTTGTAGTTTAGTTGTAATTTTTGCTGTAGTTGTGCATGGAGGTGAAGTGAATTTACTTACGCCTTCATCTTGGCTGGAAGTTTTAATAGTATGTGCATTATTTTGGGGCCTGGGCTCCAGCAAGGGGAGGGCAGAGTGGACTAGAGACACATGAGGAGTGTCTGGGGTTGGTGATTCTGGGGATGGGTAACACTTAATGAGGGCGAAGTTTGGCAGGGAGGGAGAAGACCTTTTGTTGGATTCTGGACATGCCAAATTTGAAGGAGTTTCCTTATCTCAGTGGAAAGATATTTAGTTATAAATAAACAACTAAAACTGTGATTCTGGACAGGACACTTATTAGCTATTTAGACAAGTTGCCTAGAGACTGAGGGAATTTTCCCAGATCAAACTGTGTAGTGAGTTATAGAGCTCAGGTTAGAACCCAGATATCCTAATATGCAGCAGCAAGCATTCTCATACAACTCACCACAATTCACTATTCAATGGTTTTACCTTACACACCTTTTTCTAACTTGTAGTCTCTCATAGGCCACACTTTTATTTGCATATTTTATTGTCAAGATTCATTTTTTATAAAAAGTAGTTTATTTTTAGAGCAATGTTGGGTTCACAGAAAAACTGACTGAAAACTACATAGTTTCAATATATTTCCTGTCCCCAAATACTCACAACCTCCCCAACTCTCACCATTCTGAACCACAGTGGTACACTTTACAATTGATGAACCTGCATTGACACACCTTCTAACCCAACACTTTACATTAGGGTTCACTCTTGGCATTGTACTGTCTGTGAGTTTGGACAAGTATATATTGACATGTATTCACCATCATAGTATACAAAAATGTTTCATTACCCTAAAAATCCTTTGTGTTCCACATATTTATCTGTCTCTCCCCACGCACCCCTAACAACAACTGAACCTTTTATTATCTCTATTGTTTAGCCTTTTCCAAAATGTCATATAGTTTAAATCATACAATGTGTAACCTTTTAATATTGGCTGCTTCCGCTTAATAATATGCATTCAAAATCTTCTGTGTCTTTTCATGGCTTGATACCTCATTTCTTATTAGTGCTAACTAATATTCTATTGTCTGGGTGTATTACAGCTGATTTAGCTATTAACCCGCTGAATGTGAATCGATTGAGGTAATTATGAATAAAGTGTCTATCGATATCTATATGCAGGCATTGTGTGGACATATTTCCAGCTCCTTTGGACATGTTTTCAACTCCTACCAAGGAGTGTGATAAGAATATATTTGGTTTTTTAAGAAATTGCCAGGTTGTCTTCCAAAGTGGCTGTACCATTTTGTAGTCTCACTAACAATGAATGAGAGTTCCTGTTGCTCCACATACTTGCTGGCATTTGATGTTGTCAGTGTTCTGGGCTTTGACCATTCTAATAGGCATGTAGTGATATCTCATTGCTGTTCTAATTTGCATTTCCCTAGTGACATAATATTTTGGACATTTTTTTCATATGTTTATTTGCCATCTGTGTACCTTCTTTGGTGAAGTGACTGTTAAGGTCTTTGGCCCATTTTTTAATTGGGTTGTTTGCTTCTTATTATTGAGTTTTAAAAGTTCTTTGAATACTTTGGATAACAGTCTTTTATCAGATGTGTCTTTCGTACATACTTTCTTACAGCCGTGGATTGTCATCTTCTCATTTTCTTAACATTATCTTTTACATCAAGGTTCATTTTGATATAAAGTTTTATTTTCTGTGCACTCTGGCTCTATATGCTGGAAAATAGTTTTGGAATATTGAAATTCAGGTTGAAAAATGAAGGAGCTTTTGTGAATTCTGAAGCACTCTCTAGAGTGACATTTCAAACTTGACATCTTAGTTTACCCTTGAAGGCTCACATTATGTGTGTCAGTACTCAGCTCCTCAAAGGGAGTTCTATGCTCTTGACATTGTAAAGATGTGGCATTTTAGCCATGAAATGAGAGCTAAATATTGTCTGCATTCTGGGTCTCACATTGGAGGGAATGTAAGACTTACTCCTATGAAAACTGTAATAATATATGACGTAATATATTAGTAAAATGTGCATGTGATGAGAAATAAAAAGGTTTCATTTCTAGTGTCAGTGCCGGCATGTGGTAGCTGGTAATTTTGGTTAAGTATTACAAAGCCTGTTTCCTTATGCGGAAAATTGGAGTAATAATAATATTAATAATACTAATATTAATGTTAATTAGTAATGTACATTTAAGGTTCTTTCATATCTTTTCATAGCTTGACAGCATGTTTTTTGTGATGAATAAAATTTTAAAGTGTATTTTATGGATTATGTTATTAACAGTTGTCCCAAATTTTCCCCCTTTGTCCCATTCCACCTGGTACCCCCCTTCCCTCCAGCAATGCCCTCTCTTGGTTCATATCCATGGGTTGTGCACATACATTCTTTGGCTTCTCCCTTTCCTATACTATTCTTAACATCCTCCTATTTTGTTCCTATCAATTATACTTCTTAATCCCTGCACCATTTCCCCCATTTTCCTCCCTTCCCCATCCCAGCTGATAACCCTCCAAATGAGCTCAATACCTATGATTCTATTCCTGTTTTGGTGTTTGCTTAATTTGTTTTTGTTTTTTAGATTCAGTTGTTGGTAGTTGTGAGTTTGTTGTCATTTTAATGTTCATAGTTTTGATCTTCTTTTTCTTAAATAAATCCCTTTAAAATTTCATGTAGTAATGGCTTGGTGATGATGAACTCCTTTAGCTTTACCTTGTCTGGGAAGGACTTTATCTGCCCTTCCGTTCTGAATGATAGCTTTGCTTGGTAGAGTAATCTTGTGTAGGACCTCACTTTCTATCACTTTGAATACTTCTTTCCACCCCTTCTTGCATGCAAAATTTCTTTTGAGAAATCAGCTGATAGTTAATGGGAACTCCTTTGTAGGTAACTCTTCTTTTCTCTTGCTGCTTTTAAGATCCTCTCTTAATCTTTATGCTTTGGCATTTTAATTATGTGTCTTGGTGTGGTCCTCTTTGGGTCCAAATTAGGGACTCCCTGTGCTTCCTGGGCTTGTATGTGTATCTACTTAATCAAATTAGGGAAGTTTTCTTTCATTATTTTTTCACATAAGTTTTCAATTTTTTGCTCTTCCTCTTTTCATTCTGGCACCCCTATGATTTGGATGTTTCTGTGTCTAAAGTTGTCTCCAAGGATCCTTAAACTCTGCTTTTTTTTTTTCATTGTTGTTTTTTTGAACTCTTGTTTTTTCTTTCTATTCTGGGTGAATGTTGATTTCTTCCTTTTGTTCCAAGTCATTAGTTTGAATCCTGGCTTTCTTTTCTCCACTGTTGGTTCCCTGCATATTTTTATTCATTTCACTTTGTATAACCTTCATTTCTTCCTTTATATTTTTGGTGGTACTCTATGAGTTCTTAGAACATTGTTATCACCAGTGTTTTGAACTCTGCATCTGATCAGTTGGCTGTCTCTATTTCATTTAGTTCTTTTTCTGGTATTTTGTTTTGTTCTTTCATTTAGGCCATATTTCCTTGTTTCCTTAATTTAGCAGCCTCCCTGTGTTTGTTTCTGTGTATATATTAGGTAGAGCTTCTTTTACCTCTTGTCCTAGTAGTTTGGCCTATGTCACAAAGGCATCTATAACTTGTGTTGTGTGGAGACTTGATAATTGTCAGGGAGAGGCCCCCTGCCTCACTGCTTTGTGGCTCTGTTCATGGTAGGAAGCTCGGAGAGGGGACAGTGCCACTGCCTCGCTTTTGTTGATTTTCCCGGCACTCACCCTGTTTCCAGTCACTTCACCCACTTCCTGTATGCAATGGGTATGCTTCCAGTTGCTGCTCTGGAGCTTGCATTTGTTCTAAGACCATGTGGGCCCTTTTAGCTGCGAAAATCCAGCAGTATTTTTCTGCCTCCCCAACTGCCACTGTTTTTTAAAACCAGAGGTAATGGGGGTTTATCTTCCTGGTGCTGGTACCCTGTGTTGTGTGGTCTGGCCTGGAGCTGGGATTGCTCACTCCCAGGGTAATCTCTGATTTTTATCCACTGCGGGTGAATTGGGATGGTCCATTCTTCTGCTACTGCCACTGCTGCATCTTGTCCAAGCCACATTGCCTGTTCACCCTGTCTCTGAGATTCTACCCATCCCACCTGTCTGGATGAATGTGACTTCTTTAAATTTTTGGTTGTTGGATTTCCATTTAACTTGATTTTCTGATGGTTCTGGTTGTTATTTGTTTTTGAGATCTGGTTGTACTTCTTTTTATGGTTGGGTAAGGAGGCAAAGTGTTTCTACCTATGCCTTCATTTTGACCAGAAGTTCTGTGATAAATAATATTAGTTAATAATATTGTGATAGTTAATTGTATGTGTCAACTTTTCTAGGCCATAGTATCCTGTTTTTGGTGAAACAGCAGTCTAGATGTTGCTGTGAAGGTATTTTTTAGATGTGCTTATGGTTGAAATCAACAGACTTTGAGTAAAGCAGATTACCCTCTGTAATATGGGTGAGCCTCATCCAGTCAGTGGGAAACTTTAGGAGAAAATATTGTGGTTCCCTAAAGAGAAAGGAATTCTGTCTCTGATTGCCTTTAGACTTGAGACTTCAATATTAACTTTTCCCTGAATCTCCAGCCTGTGGCCAGTCCTGCAGATTTTTGATTTTTCTCTCTTTGTGCCCAGCCCCCTCCTCACACACACACACACACACACACACACACACACACACACACACACAGAGTATTGGTTCTATTTCTCTAAAGAACTCTGACTAACACAACTAATACATCTGTCTAGTCTCTGTAACTGGATAAAATCAACTAAGTGTAACTGTGCTGTATAAATTTCAGAGTACCACACTGAAATATAAATGATATTTATACGTAGATATAGAGATTTCTCATATAAAGGAGTGACTATTTTCTTGTTCTTTTAAATTGATATTTGTTTGCTGTATCCCACTTTAAAAAATTGTTACAAGGTTAAAGAGCAAATCTGGAAGTCAGAAATGAACTGTAAGGCAGCCTGTGAAGAGTTGTAATATATTGGATGTCAGAAGTTTAAAGAAAAGAGGGAGCTGGTTATGAGGACAAGGATAAGAATGAAAGAAAGGTTTCTGAATCTGGTCATTAAGAAGCAACAGATGACCTATTAGGGAATAGGTTCTGTAGGCTGATGATAGTGGATCTCCACTCGTATGGACAAGTCCAAAGTCACACAATGTTTTCTTTTTTCTTTTTTCTTTTTTTTTAGGTAATTAGTGTTTTTATTTATTTATTTATTTATTTATTTTTTCAGATTTAATGTGTTTTATTGATTAAAATATTACATTTGTGCCAATTTCCCTTCCCTCTGCTCCCCTCCACCCGGTGGCCCCCCTCCCTCCAGTTGTCCCCCCCTTTTAGATTATGTCCATTAGTTGTGCATACAGTTCCTCCCAACCTCTCTCCGTCTATTCCATTCCCTCCTACCTTGATCCCCAATTCCTATATCATCTCCCTCCCTTTCCCCATTCCCCCTCCCTGTTGACCTCCCCCCAAACACAATGTTTTCTTGAAGGTTATATTTCTAAGTACACTCTAGAAAAAGAATAAGCTCTGGGACATATACCCTGTAGAGTTATCTCAGAACCATTTATTTTCAAAGGATATCATGCATCATCAAATAGCCAGGGTAATAAGTTAATCCTGCAGGGCAGGAAGTCTATATGTGAGTTTAAGAGTGGAGAAGACATTTTAATATCTTAGTTTTTTGTTCTCATCTCTCTTAAGATTGTGTGGGAAAGTTCTTAATAAGGCAGCTAAATACAGAGAGTGAAGAATTTTCCTTAATATACTATGTACATTTGATGCTATCAAGATTGGCAAATTTCCCAGATCAAAAGCTGCCATTAGCTCACTGTTTCTTTAGCCATCATATTTTCATTCAAATTATCTACCATGTACTGACATTCAAGAGAAATATAAATTCCTAAAAAATATGGCTCAGTATTATCTAATGTGTTATATCTAAGGATCATAACAAGAATACAGAGTTTAAAGAACTCCTTAAGTCTTGTACTAAGTATATATCCTCTTTTGCAGTACCCTTATGACCATATTAATTTTTAATTGTTGGGATATATGACTTCTGTTCAAATGGTTTTAGATAGATCCACCCAGAGTTGATTCCCTGATGCAAGTGCTGATGTGCAAACATTAAGAGGCTGAATGCATGCTCAATCAATAATGTATCTACAGGCTCTCAGCTGAGTTTAGAGTATCTATTAGACCTTGTCTCTCTATATCTCATCTCTCTACCTAATTATTCAAACATTCCAGGGAACTTGGCTGCAGTAACACACCTCCCTTTTATCCTCAAGGATAAAGAATAT
The DNA here is from genome assembly GCF_987537825.1 of Furipterus horrens. Classification (NCBI taxonomy): domain Eukaryota; kingdom Metazoa; phylum Chordata; class Mammalia; order Chiroptera; family Furipteridae; genus Furipterus; species Furipterus horrens. The sequence goes on from NW_028327174.1 coordinate 166,869,943, forward strand.
TTGTTTGCAGTGGCTCCATCCATATTTGAACCTAGGTCTCAATGATTATGCACAATAGTGCACACTTTAGAGTTTTTTATTTCTTCAGCTGATTTAAAAACGTTTATTAGGTGCTTTTTAGATATTGGGCATTGTCGGGGATAGGAGACAAATTCTCAGCTATCTGTGTACCATTTAATTGGAGAAGACAGAAAATAAACCAGTAAACTGATAAATAAACAAGATACTTTATAATTAATAAACATAAATGCTAAAACATAATGAAATGGGTATTATAATGTGGGGAGTTGGACAGACTGGGTTATTATATAGTCAGGTAAGGCCTTTTCAAGGAAGTGACTTTAAGCTGATGATTGAGATGAATATTCCAAGGTAGAGGGAAACATAATTCAAAGACTCTGAAGTAGTATTTAGTATGTTGAAGGAACAGAAAGGAAACCTGCCTGGCCAGAGTGCAGAGATTAAGGATTACAAGGGATGAGGGAAGACTAGACTGTGCAGGGTCTTGAACACTATGATTGGGGGTTTGGATTTAATTCTGACTATATTTGGAAACCATTGAAGTGTTTTGTGTTGGAGATTGATATGATTCTTCTTTCTGACATTTTCTCCTTGCTCTTGGTTGAGCACCTAACATTAAACTTTTTCATGTGTTCTCTGAGTCAATATTTCAAATAATACGTTCTCTGGATAGTTTCTGTCTGTTCAAGTAGCCCCATTCTATGATGTGGTGGTTGTAGTATTGCTACTCTTTTATAAAAAAATAATTGCTTTATATTTTTCAATATGTTTGGATTAATATCACATGGACTGTGATATTATAATATCTCATGAAGTGAAATTTAGTTGTTTCCATTATATTAGAGTTTGCACACTTATAGCTTATGAATCAACATTTAGATCATAGACATGTTTTATTTGGTCCATTTTGAATTTTACAAATTGGAGAACTTAACATCACCATCTAGAGTAATGGGATAAGCTTATTTGCATATACAAAATGGCTTACATTTGAAAAATAACATTAGAGGAGGAACTTGCAAGAAGGAACTTGAATTAAAGCTAAAACACAAACAGGCTGAGAAGGCACATTTCACAAAGCCAAAGGCGAAACCCTGAAGACCAGCATTCAGTGTATATGACCTGCAGTAAAAACTGTCAAGTTATATAGAGCTAAAGGGATCTAATAATTGTATGTAATGATCCCATATTGTAGGGGTTCAAACCCCAGTTCTAATACTTTTTAGGTGCATGACTTTGGACAAGTTATTTTATCTTTCTCTGCTTCTGTTTTCTTCTGTGTCCCTGATGGGAATAATAAATACCTTCCTCATAGGGTTGCTATGAGGATTAAATTATTAATACATATGAAGCACTTAGAACAATGCCTATTACTTGTAATGTTCAATAAGTATCAGCTATCATTATTTTTTAAACTTTATGGTTGACACTTTTACAGATGTGCCCATTCCCCCTGCTTTGCCCACCCCCACCTAGCCCCTGCTCCCTTTTCCTCTCACTATCACCCCACTATTGTCTGTGTCTATGGATTATGCATGTATGTTTTTTGTCTAATCTCTTCACCTTCTTTCATCCAGTCCCCCCTTCCCCTCCCTTCTGACAGCTGTCGGTCTGTTCCATGTATCTATGCCTCTGTTTTCTATTTTGTTCATTGGTTTATTTTGTTCATTAGATTCCACATGTAAATAAGATCATATGATATTTGTCTTTCTGACTGGTTTATTTCACTGAGCATAATAATCTCCAGTTCCATTAACTATTATTATTATTATTGTTCTCATTTTACATATGAAAAAACTTGACAATCAAACAACTAATTGATATAGAAGTTACCCAGAAAGGTAATAGAAGAGTCAAATCATGAGACAATGTCTTTTAAGAAGCTCTATGGAGATAAGTATTTCAAGAGTACTTTGAATGATTTGGCTTGGATACTAAAATTGCCATTTTATCTCTGTTTAGCCCAAAGTTTTATCTAAATCAGCAGTTCTCAATTTTTTAAATCTCAAAATGCTTTAACACTCTTAAAAATTATTGAGGTCCCCCTCAAACTTGTGTTTATATAGGTTTTATCTATTAGCATTTACCATATTATAATTAAGCTGACAAGAAAATTCACTTATTGATTCATTTAAAAACCAAAAATAAAGCTATTACAAGCAATTATAAGTAACATATTTTAATGAAAAATTACCATTTTCAAAAAAAAGCATTTAGTGAGAAAGTAGAATTATTTTACATTTTGGCAAATCTCTAATGTCTGGCACAAAGGCAGCTAACTAGATTCTCTTATGTACTTTCACATTCAATCTATTCCAGTATTACTCTGGAAAACTCCAAAGTACATACATCTTCTTATTAATATGAAAGTAGTTTTGACTTGGAAGACTCTCTGATAGTTTCAGGGACCCACAGAAGTCCTTGGACCATACTTTGAGAACCATTGAATTGGTAAAATCAGGGATTTGAGATGGAAAAGGCACTAATTCTTCCCAAGTTCCCAAACTTACCTTAGAGGGCGAAACTCAATGGCCAAAAGCAAAACTTTCTAGGGAATACACACTAAAATCAAACATTTATTGCCTCGCATAAGATTAGTGACTAAAGTTATATATCATTACAACAAATGCTCACAGCTACCCCAAAATATTCAATGCTTTGTCTAATTATGGAATATTGTCTCTTTAACCCCTCCCTTCCAAATATGTGTTCGAAAGAGTTTAAGTGAAATGGAGATGGTACTCAATTGCTCAGAAGTAAATTAATGAGTAAAAACAAGTTCTTTGAATTCACAGCAAAGTGAGAAATATGCCGTGCACTCAACTGTCTTCCTTCTCCTTCTCCTTTCAAGCTCCTTGACCCTCCTGAGTGTTACATTAGTTTGCTTTGTGATTCCAGTGGCTCCTTTCTACAGTTGATGGGATAGATGGGGTATATGAAGGATAATTTCCACTTGATAACAGACCCAACGATCTGTGACGAATTCAGTTCTCGCCTTATCCATTAGATCTTTACAGTTCTGAAGACTGGCTGTTACACTGATGGCATTTAAAGAAAGAAAATTATAATTACCCCAGCAAAGCACTGGTATTTTAGATCGGTACATAGAGAAATCTTTGGACAAACCATTTATTGTAATGGGATTTATTCTGATATGGCCATTCTACTTGTGGACTCTTTAACACGATAACTTTTTCATTTCTTCAGGAAAAAGCTTGAAGTCCTAAATCCTCTATGAGTGCCAACTGTAATGTTTTCATTTATTCATTCGACATTTGTTGGCTAGCTACTGTGCCATATACTGTGATAAGTTTGGATGAATGTCCTAAATTTACATATTTGAGGTGTTAAGGAGATAACATATATAAGTAAATTATTCTAATATATGTGAAAAATATTGTGATGTAAACATGAACACAATGCTTTGGAAGACAAGCAAGAGGAGACTGATACTACCTGCATGATCTGTGAAAAGTTACTCACTGGAACTGGGTCCTTTAGGAGGCACAGGGGTTCAAGGCTAGTGGGAGAAGGGCATTACTGACACAGGGAACAAAGTAGATAGATGCTGGGAGTTGTGAGAGCATGAGGTGTGCAGGAAATAATAAGTTCCATGAGAATGGAATGTAGGGTGCACATGATTAGAGGTCAAGGTGAGGCTGGAAAGGAAGGCTGTGGTAACACTATGAAAGGTCCTATAGGCTGAAAAAAAAGGGACTTACATTTTATCCCTTAAACCATGAAGAACTCTCAATGGGCAGTTTTCTGTTGGGATGTATATTTTAGAAATATTTCTCCAGTAGTGAATGGGCAGGAAGGGGAATGAGGGAATGGAAGCAATGTCCAAGTGAGATAAGATGAGTTCCTTCACTAAGAGAATTATTGTGGGAACAGAAGGGAAGCAGTGGGAACAGAATTGAGACTTATTTGGAAGCTAAAACAACCATTGTGGAGACTGGATGTGGAGAATGAGAGTGATAGTCATCAGGACAACTTGTACCAAACTTACCTGGTGAGGCAGAATTAGAATGATTACTAACCAGCTAGAGAAAACTGGAGCAACATAGGATGTGATAGAAATGATAACAGTGACTTTAAATAAGCAGAATTTGATCGATTTGTGCCTTATCAAGGTGGCACTTGGAAATACAGATCTCAAAGGAGAGCTTGTGAAGAAGTTTGTGTTTTTCTTCTAGAAATTTCTGTAACATGTTCAGTCTATACTACATATGAAGTTGAAGCAACCATTTGCTGGCATTTCTGTGGATGTCTTGTATCTTGACTTCAGCTAGAAATAAAATTTTCAAAGGTTTCCAAATATTTTGGGTCCCCAGTAGCAAGCTTCTAGAAAACAGAGATGATGGAGTCTACCTCTTTTATTTTCTCACATGCCTAATACAGAACTAGACACAAATTAAAAACAAACAAACAAAAAAACAAAAAGAACACCTAAAGGCTTTCTTTAAGGTTTGAAAACAGAGTCAGAGACTGAAGACAATAAAGAATATTTTAGAAAATTGATCAATTAAAGAAATTCAGAGAATTTAAAATAGAAAAGAAATCCCTCAGAAAGATTCTTAGTAAGAAGCGAGGAGAACAGTGGAACTCAGAAGATATAAGGAAAAGTTATAGTGATTCTCTTTTATTTTTGGTACTCACACTAATTGGAAGAACACTGGTTGCTTTGATGAAATTTTTTAAGAAGAGAATTTAAAATATATAGATAGAAAATCTAAACAAAAGCATCATTGAAGTTAATGAGGTGATTGAACTTGATAATTTCAGTGAAAAATCTTGATCTCAGACAGTAAATCAACAAAAGTGTTATTTATTATAACTAAAATGAAGCAGAGGTTACCAACTTAAACACCTTAAAAATGTTTTGGGAATTTTACACTCCATGAAGAGAGGATTCTACTGATTGACTAAAGAGTAAACTCTTACCGTACAGATATATTTAGACATATGCTCAGTGAAATGTACTAGGTTTTTGCTGTGGCTATGAGGATGACTTTGTCAAGTAGGTTTTTTTAAAAATAATTTTCAGGCTGTATGTTGTTTTTTTCTCTATATCATATATCATAACCATATCTATGGTTATATTTTAATTTTTTTAAAAATTTTGTTTATTTATTTTTAAAGAGTCAGGAAGGGAGGGAGAAAGAGAGGTAGAGAAACATCAATACGTGGCTGCCTTTTGCATGCCCCCAACTGGGGACCCGGCCTGAAACCCAGGCATGTGCCCTGACTGGGAATTGAACCAGCAACGCCCTGGCTCGTAGGCTGGGGCTCAATCCACGGAGCCACACCAACCAGGGCTATGGTTATTTTTTAAATCACTTACTTTGTAACATACTGGTTTGCTTCAGAGACTATTAAAAATATACGTTCTGATCAGCTTTGGGGAACACCATTGTTAGGTGCAGAACTGAGCCATATTTAACTTTGTTTATTATTACTATTCAAGCAGAAATAGCTCAAGAGAACCTTCCAGATGAATGAGATGGTTTCATATCTTTTAAATAAAAATCTTGCTAAGGCTTGCACCTGGGAAAAGACTACTGAGATTAACATCAGTGACTCTTTCACCTCCCTTTGCTCTGTCAAGCATAAGAAGAGGAGGGACTGAGAAGCCTTGACAAGGATAGCAGGAACTTTAATGGAGGGCAAAGACTTTCATAATTATAGATGTCCTTTCAGACATCAGAGGTGCAAATCCAAATACATTACGATTCACAAGAGGGTAAAACCCACTTAAATAAAGGACCATTTAATTCAAAGAAATTCAAAAGGCTTTCTCTTTAGCCAGACACCTACACATTATATTATTTGCTCCTTGAAGAGTAAGATACTGAACGTGGAGCTGCACCTTGCTATTTTTTCCATACTTCAATCTTTTTTGGTGTGTATGTGAATATATTTGTCTGCATATGGTTCCACAATTTGTTTTTCAGCATAGAGAGGTTCTTGATGACCAGCACTCTTCACTCCTAGTTACTATCACATATATTACTTTTATAGCTTCCATCTTGCTATTTCAATGAATAAGAAATATGATCACAGGACACCTGGAGTTAATAACCAATTTTAGGAAGGTATTGCTTAAATGATTTCTCAATTATGTTCCAATTGGTTCCGTGTGTTGATAAAATGAAAGCCTCCTTAACGATAGAGTTTGCTTTGTAAAGTTTAGTTGAAGTTTGAAGATTCTTCCTATCATTTAACATTTAATGGCACTCTACTTTCCCAACTCATATTTTTGTCACAGTGCTCCATCTCTCATCTGTCCTAGATACATTCCTACTTGGGCCTCTGGGCCTAATGAACTCCGACTATTAAATTTTGTGGTATACTGTTTGATTGTTCTTTAATTTAGTAGGTCATTATTAAGTTAAGGAATCTGGTCCTAGTCCCTTTCACACATGAAGGAAGGATTCGAATGTTCCTACAGTATTGATGAAGACTTTTTTTTTTTGTCGCGTGACTGCTACACAAGCAGCTCTGCAGCCAGAATTTCTTGATGGCCAAATATAAAGCCTTCTAATTAGAAGTATGCAACGCCGTAATGAAAACATTATCGAACCAGCTGTACTGTGTGTACAGATTTTCTGTTTTTATTCATGTGTGTGCATCTATTACAAACATAGCACAAATAGAGTATAAAAATAAGTTAACACTTACAGCCAAATCTGTTAAATTTAGTTCAGCAAATTGTATGAAACCCTCCATCTGTTTGCTACATTATCCTCACAATGATAATAGGCAAGGCAGATTTGCTAGCTGAGTTTTATAGAGAGAATGGCTTCAAAAAATATATAATAAGCTCCCTAAACGAAGCCAAACCAAACAGCATTATTTTCCTCTCTGTGGCTTTGAGTGTTTATGTTGTGATATTACATTTACACAGATGTTATTGTTGATCTTTTGTGCCAAATGATGATTTTGAAGCTCATTTATCAATAATCATTGCTTTGGCCAGTATGAATGTTCCAAAAGAACAGACAAGTATAAGGAATAGATCTTTTGATTTCTTTAGTAATGGCTGTTTTCTGCCTTTCATGGCTTTTCTCTATGGTTTGCTCTTGGCATTGCAAATACAACATTTATATTTCCAACAATACAGCAGGGCCACAAAGATCTTTATCATGTAGTGATTTGTAAATGGAATAATATTCCTATCATAGAATTATTGTGGATTGTGTGAGATAAAGAAGTACCTGATGCTAATTTCTTAGCTGATTAAGAAATTTGCTTACCTCCTAACACCCATATCTCATCAGTGGTGACTATCAACTGTCAATTGTCGGGAACATTTTAGAAATCCCATGACATGTCTTTCTAGAAAGTTAAAATTCTTCTGACTGTAGCTTTGTGATCAACTAACTTAGCTCTCAGATATCTCCTTCATGATAATTTTTAAAACCCTTTTCACTTTAAATGAACAAATAACTGGTTTCTATACTGTGTGAAGCATTTGTGTGCTGGATCTATAGGGGCCAAAGATACATAAATCACACAATCTGTACAGGTTCAAATATTTACTAGGAACTCTAGGCATACTTTTATTCTATAAACACTGATTTCCCTTTTATTATTTGAATATTTTGAGTGTGGAAAAATCTTAAAACCCTGTCAAGAAGTCATAGCTACATGTCAGATATCTAACACAATTCATTATTCTCATCTTTTTATTTATTATTAACTTTTAAAAAATATATGAATAGGGTTGGAATCATCTGGTAGAAGTAAGAATGTGGAACAGAACAGAACAGGTTTTGCCCAGTATTCCCAAGCCCTCCAGGTGTCAGGCTGTATTTCCCTTTTGTGTGGAAATGCTAGTAGTGCAGGCCAGCATAACCGCAGGAAGGCTGTCTTCACGTTCTTGCCCCCAATGACTCTGGGAATTCCTGAGGCACATGTACATGCTCACCAAGTCCCATTGTGGGGGATGCTTGTGCCTCAGCCTCTGCTTTGGTTTTCTCAAGTCACATCTGGGGATTTTCTGGAAAAGTTCTCCAAGCTACTACCACTCTCCCTTACTTGTGAACACATATGAATATAAACCCTTCCTCAGACTCTGTGTAGCACAACATTTTACAGACTCTACAGAACTGCAGGTAACTTAGGAAATTACAACACAGAAAAAAATTCGAACTGGATCCTGCACAGTATAACTTCTAGAGTTCACAGGCCATATTTCTCTACAGGGTGCTCTACACTAGTTTTCCTTCTTTGCCCCAATCCAGTGGCCATATTCACCTTTACATCAGGATTGAGTACCTTTGGCCAGGTTTTTTCTATTCAGAACCTTGATACACAACTTTCTTTTGGGCTAACTGAGAAGAAAAAGGAATAATAAAACATTTCCTCTTTACCTTCAGGCTGTGGTTCATATCTCAGTACATCCATAACCTCATTCTTGATGTAACACTGCCTCCACTTAAGAAAGTCTTTTACATTATTAGGTGGAAGAGTTTAGCATCTGGTTTTCTCCTGTTTTTTTTTTTTTTTTTTTTTCTGTAAAAGCAGGATTTATAGACTCAAATATCTTTGGAGCCTGTTAAATATAAATGGGGGCTGTGGGCTCAATATAAGAAAAAGTAGGCTGTCCTCAATTTTTCTTGAAATAAATTGTTGATGGGTCTCTTGGTATATCTTTCATTATTCACCTTTTGATAGAAAAAGGTATAAGAACTATTCATCTTATGTCTAATGACAATGGACACACATAGGAACTAGAGAAAGGTGGGATGGTGGTGAATGGAGAGAAGCATGCGCTTTATCTGTGGAGGGCTTGGTGACTCAGCTTCAGCTGGTTACACCATGAGACAGCATGGTGCCAGTGTTCCAGCTCTTCCAGCTTATTTGAGAGACACCAGAAATCTGAACTCCACACTCTACTTGATAACTACTTATTAAAAGGCTGTTGCTTTTTAATGTGATAAATCCTAACATCTTAAAAACCGTGGGAAGGTTAGGGTTAGTAGCGTGTATTTCAGTTAAACATGTCTGCAGATCTGACCTAAGGCTGCCATCTTGCAACCTCTGTTGAAAAGAATATGAGCTTCACCTTTGCAAACCAAAAGTTTCATGAAATTTTATTTTTATTTTTTTATTTGCCAGGTCATCTACCCATAAATAATGTTTTCATTCTCCCTGGGAGCAACAGGAGCAAAGTGCTAAGACATTATAATAGTATTTTGTCCCTACTACATAGAAAAGATGAAGGCTTGGGAAGAAAGGTGGTTTAGCTGAAAATGTTTAATTTGGTTTCAGGAATCAGTGTGGAATAGCAGAAAGTTACACTAGGGGTTTGGAATCAGACAGCTCTAGGATTAAACCCAGATCCAACATTGAGGTGTAACTTGCCTTTCTTATTTGTAAAATGGGAATCTTAAAGTTTAGCTTACAAGGTAGAATAAGGCCAGCTAGTTTGTACAAATGTCTAGTCCATAGTAAACATTAAAAAATACGTCCAGCTTGAAGCAGCTAGAGGAGCTCGAGACCTTCGCCCATTGTCCTTTACAAGATTACAAAGGGTCCTAATATTTGAGAGGGGGGGGATAGTTAATTTTTACGAACCAGGGGTATGGACTTAGGGGGGATTGCTGGGGGAGGGGGGTGCTGGGTGGAGGGGAGCAAGGGGGAGAAAATTGGAACTGTTGTAACAATATAATCAATAAAAAACATTAAAAAAAAAATATGACTTTTGCCCTGGCTGGTGTGGCTCAGTGGACTGAGTGGTGGCCTGCGAACCAAAAGGTCACAGGTTCGATTCCCAGTCAGGGCACATGCCTGGGTTGTGGGCCACGCCCCCAGTTGGGGGCGTACCAGTGGCAACCAATCAATGTATCTCTCACACAACAATGTTTCTCTCCCTCTTTCTTCCTCCCTTCTCCTCTCACAAAAAAATAAATAAATAAAATCTTTAAAAAGAATCGTATGTTGAAGACTTAACCTTGGTACTTAAGACTAACTGTATAAAAAAAAAATATGACTTTCTTCCTTTGCACGCCCTACTTACTTTAAAAAAAAATTAATTTCTGCATTTACCTTAGTTCCAGTGCCAAACTCTTGTTTTCTTTGTTCTTGTATAGGTTTTGCAAATGTGTAGAAGTGGGATGGCTATCTCAGCAAGTTCCAATGAATTATTAGTTTTATCCAATGGGAGACCGTCTGGTCTCTTGCCTAGGATCAGTTATGGCACTTCCTCAGTACATTTAATTGTATTCAGAGTACTGACTTAATTCATCTCACTGTGCTCACTTGATATCTAATGGCCAGTCCTGCTAACATAGAGTTTAGAAACTTTAAAAACCTTATTTTGCATCCAGAGTAGCCAAGTACTCTCTTTACCAATTATATAATACACTTATTGTAATTTTTTTTCCATTTGCATGCATTTCTCTTTTACATGGCCATCCATATTATTCTTAGAAATTTGTGGCAGGAAATCTGCCATCTTTTTTTCTCTTTGCTTGTCATTATTGGCCTGTATAAGGCAGTGTGAAGCAGTCTGGAGAAAACACAGGTTGGGTATCAGGAATGGTGTGTTCTAGTAGACAAGGTCTGTCATTAACTATATGCCATTAGGCAAGTCATCTCATACCTAGGTGCTTGATTATCTCTTTTATAAATCAGAGCTAATAGTGTTTGCCCTGCTTCTCTCTATGGGTTGTTGTGAGATAATAGAAACAAGGAATTTCACTGTACAAATGTAATGTGATTGAAAAATAAAGGTCATTGTTTTAGACTTCTAAGAAATAGAGCAGTGACTCTCAAACACTGCTGTACATTATAATTACCTGGAGAACTTAAAAAACTCCCCAAGACCAAACACAGTCATTAAATAGCCATTAAATCAGACCCGGGAGGTGACACCAGGCATTGATATTAAAAAAAAAAAAAAAATCTCCAGGCAATTTAATGCACAGCCAAGTTTGAGAACAAGTGCTTTAGTATTTTTTTGCTCATGATCCCTCTACCAATGGTATCGGTGTCATCTGAGAGTTTGTAGGATTGCAGAATGTCAGGAATACTCTAAACCTGTTGATTTAGGTGATTCATTTGCATATTAAAACATAAGAAGCACCACTTTAGAGGTGATTTTATTTGTTTTATTTTTCAGTTGAGGAAATCTAGAGATCATAAGAGATTTTCCCAGGCACACAATTTTAGCAAGTGAAGCCAGGACTAGGATTCAAGGTTTCTTGAATTCCAACCTGTGCTTCTTCCACACTCTGGATGTGGACATATGTTATTCTCCACGTAGAAGGAAAAGGTGTGGATAAATTGCCAATAGTGTGTACATTTTGACTCTACTTTGAGATTTTTTCAGATGTGATTAGTGGATTTGCTATAATCAATTTTATCTTCCCAGACCCATCACCTTTGAGAATAATGTTCATGAGATTGAGAAAGTCACTGAAAACTGCACTTAGAGTCTAGCTTTGATTATTTTGGGAGAAGTGGAGTAGTTGGCAACTTGATTGGACTTGTTATTGAGTTCCTTATTAAAAATTTTCACCCCCAAAGCACAAATTGTAATGAAAATATTTATAAAATAAGACTTAACTGCTCTTCATTAGTTGATGGATTAATCTCAAAAGACCATGGTGTGGGATAAGAATACTCATGAGGAAAATGTTTAATAAAAATTTTTTTTAGTAACTGACTTGGAGCTTTTGGGAAGGGGGCAAACCTAGAAATTTGAAGGTTCAGGTAGTTTTGTAAGCAGCCAACTGAGGATTCTCAATACAAAGCTTGTGCTGGGCTCTGTACTCTAACTGATCTAGCCAGAGTATTGAGAAAGCTGGGGAGAAAATATAGGCTTGTTTGTTGTTGATCTGTCCAATCAAGCACTGCATGGATGTAGCAGATGTATGCCATGCACAGTGAGATGTGTTATTTTAAATTTCCTGGGGCAGTACTTGTTAGAGAGAAGCAGTATGTTAGACTCATCAGGCTTCTTAGTAATATGTACCTAGTTCTCTCCTCCTCTCTGCACCTACTGTGTCGCTGATTATACTCTAAGTAATGGCAGCTTTGCCTTGGGAGGTTATCGATATACTACAGATGGATGCAACGCCTCAGCGAAGGTGTGTAAATTTCAAATTGCTAGTTCCAACTCCTTGAAAGATGCCCATGGGGAGCAGGAGGGAGAAAACCCTAGTGGGAGTGACACCCAAAGCCACAATAATTTCTGACGATTAACCTCCAGTTTTTCACATCAGCTATTATGTGTGTTTTTAAGATCATAGACAAAATGATTGTTTTGCCCTATGGAAAAGCTGATACTATAAAACTATCTCATTTTCTTCACATGATGCCATAATACCTCCGGTATTACTGTTTGTACCTAAAGATTCCCTCTCTTCCTTCTTGATCCTGTATATTTCTTTATTTGATGTTCCTTCCTTTTATTCATTAATTGCCAAAGGACTTCAACCTAAAGTGAGGACAGCGAGTAGAATGATAACAGCAGTGGGCCTCAGGGTGTCCTGTTCCCATGGTAAGAAATGCACACATGTGCGTGCGCGCGTGTGTGTGTGTGTATTATCTAGTAGAGAAAAGATTCCTAGAGACCTTGAATGGTATCATTAGAGCCAGAATACATTTAGAAAGCTAGTCAAATACAGGTAAGGACCCAGCCAGGTAATATAAATGAGTGAGTGGACCAAGAGGTAAGAGGTAGGAAGGACTTTGGTGGACTGGACAGCTCTCAGCCTCTATTAGGGAGCAACACACCGATCTTTGCTATATAGAGTGACAGCCCAGTACCATGAAATCTCATTTTTTAAAGAGATGACAATTCTAATTTTGTTATGTTTTCTGATATCTAAACATTAATTATTTGTTTCTTTTTGATACTATGGATACCAGTACTGTGCAGGCCAAAAACAATGCCCAGGGGCTAGAATAGGCTTGTGGGATGGCTGTTTGCAAATTTAATTTAGCTTGATGCCCTCATTTCCAGAAAAAAAAAAAAAAGGGATATGTCCAAGCTCATTGCATTGGTGAGTACGGAGCGGAGAAAAGAATACAGGTCAGGAGGCTTCCCATTCCTCTCACCTTTCAAGACATCTAAAGTAGGATCTGTGCCAGGTACTGAGCTAGGTCAGGGCTGGGTTACAGACATGGATCTAGCCCTCAATGAGCTTACAGTCTGGCAGGGGTGACAGACAATCAAACAGATAAGTATAATACCCTTGGGGTATGTGTAACAAAGAAGTAGCTACAAGATGCAGAGGCAATGAACATGAACAGTGACAAGTATGTTTTGTCTGAAGAAAGAATGGTATGGGGTAGAGTTGGGGATGGGTCTCCAGAAAAGGTGCCTGTGTTGGGTATTGACACTTAAATATTTTAATAATAGTGTTTTTTTTTTTTGTTTGTTTGTTTCCTTGATTCTTTTATATTGGTTCAGCAGCTGGTTTATTGCTGTGATTCTGATGAATTTGGGTAGGCAAAAACTGATTAAAAAATTATCTCATATTGGCTTTTTGAAGTTCACACATGTCCTCTTACTTAACCACAGAAAAAAATTTTGAGGAGGAGTTAAGAAATAAGGAAGGTATTAACTCAATTTTGTAGATGAGGAAATTGTGCCCCAGAGAAGCTAAGGATGTGGGGTAGGATCACCTCAAAGTATGTGCACAAAGCTTGTTTCTTGTTTGCAGTTGGTGCTGTTTACACTCTGAATTCTGATTTAGTGTAACATAGCTTGGTCTGGACATGCACCATCCGTCGTATGCCACAAACTCAATTCTGAATTCTAGAACCCTCAGGAGTCTTTGCTTCAATTTTCCTGATAGATTGCTAAGTCAGCTAGGAGAATTTCTATGCCAGTGATCACACTTTCAGTTTTAGAAGTGCCATAACATCCACTTATTTTCCAGTTTTCTGCCAAAGCTAAGGAAATATTTTTCTGAGTCCTTGTTAATAATAGTGATGCCTGAACAATTATGTCTTAGAAATAGGATTTGAAGATCCACCCTTACTGTTCCATGGATGTAAGGTGAAGACAAATGTTTTGAAAGACTGGAGTACAGAAACACTCAGGCATCTCTTGCATGGTAATACAGCTTGTGTATTACACAGAGGGGCCTGGACAAAGGGTCAACCGGGAGACGAAATCCAGGTCCTGCGCCACTCCATAAGTTGTTGGCCTTGGGGCTACATGCGGTGGCAAGGGGATCAGGGTAGAAGGCTGAGTGATTGGAGGGAGATGGTCCTAATTCTCACTAAGATCCAGCATAGGCTAGCAGGAGCCTTGGGAATGCGATGAGGTAGGATTGAACTCACACAAGGAACTTCCAATTTACAAAGGTTTATTTTAGGAGTTCTTCAAAGTGTGGCCCAACTTCTCAGTTGAAAATTTAATCAACAATAACAGAACACTTGTACTGAGTGTTTACTGGGTTTTTGCAACTCTACCAAATATTTCTATGTCTATCTACATAGCGTTCAAGGTAACTCTCCAGGAAGCCTGAAACATGAGCATCATCAACTCCATTTTACAGAAGAAGCACTGAGTCTCAAGAGAGGTTATGTGACTTGCCAATACCACACACGTAGTTACTAAATGGTGGAGCTGGGATAGAATTTAGGTCTGGCTAAGTCCAAAGAACATATCATACGAAACCTAACCAATGGGAATGCATTTTCTGTGTGAATAATTCATTTCAAATTTATTTTATATTATGGTTTCATTTGGGGTGTGTGTACACTTACACATATATCAGTATGGTATAGTGAGGTGGTAGCAGAGTAAGAAAAGTGGAGGAGAGAACCAAATGGATGAATTTATTTCTAGGCCAAGTCACTGTGTTGGCTACTCACCTTTAGTTTCTCTGCACTAATGGAGATAAAGAGTCTGGTGGAAAATCTCAGACGTGGATAAATGAGATTATATTTGGCTTTGAATGTGAGTGTGTGTAATGATTTAGAAAATTATAAAACAAATAAAGAGAACGTTTAGTCAATATTCAACTAAGGAGGAATAGAAAAGCTGTGCATTTCATCAACTTTGTTAAATAACATCACTCCACTACCTTTTCCCCTGGCTGGTATGGCTCAGTGGATTGAGCGTCGGCCTGCGAGCTAAGTGTCGCTGGTTCGATCTTCCAGTCAGGGCACATCAGAGAAGGAAAACTCTGACTCCAAAAAACCTCCGCTGCCTTGCGGCATACCTCTTCAGGGGAAAGGCTAAGGGAGTAAACCCCGACAGAAAATCCGGAGCCGGAGTCCCTAAGGCGGTTTGACGTTGTAGTCAACACCGGCAACTCCTGCGGCGCACCTGAAGCCAAGCTGTATTGACTCCGTCTTTCCCTTGGACCCTTCAGCTGCGAAGAGAGGGGGGGTCTGCTGCATGGGCAACAGCAGACCCTCCATATCACCCTGCCCAGGCTCTGTAGCTTCAGCTTCACTGGAGAGGACACTCCAGCGTCATCGCAAGATGTCGATTCAACACGGGAGGAGACAGATACCGTGTCACTCCCGAGTCGGACTGCACAGCCACTCTTGGCGGTGCAGATAGACTCTTAAGAAGCTACACCATCGTCTCTCGAGACGGACGGCTGCCGACGACGACTACCTTTTCCCACATAACAGTGTCTCTTAGGTAGGCACAAGTTAGCCTTACAAAGTGGACTGATCTATCACTCACAATTTTGATAACACTTGATAAAAGCTTTTTTGGCTTGTCAAACCTTCATGGAGAAATTAAGGTAATTAAAAAGCTTGATGTAATTGAGGAAATTTCCAACCTTCTCTTCTAATTTTTAAAAATATTTTAAATTTTATTTGTTTAGTGTACTTTTCATTACCATTAGTCCCCTTATACCCCCCTTATACTCCACACTGTTGTCCGTGTCCATGAGTCCTTTTTCCTTTTTGCTCAATCCCTCCACCCCTTTTTCTTGCCCCCTCCCACTAGCTGTCATCAGGCCCTCAATTTATGCATATGTCCCTATTTTTCTTTTTAGTTTAGTTTGTTCATAAGATTCCATAATGAGTAAGATCCTATGGTATTTGTCTTTCACCGATTGGCTTTTTTCACTTAGCATATGTTCTCCAAGTCCATCCATACTGTCGCAAAGGATAAACTTTCCTTCTTTTTTACAGCTGGGTACTAGTCCATTGGATTATGTCCCATGGTTGTTTTATCACTCATCTACTGATGGAGACTTGGGCTGCTTCCATTTCGTGGTGATTGGAAATAATGCTGCAATGAACACAGTGTTACTTATGTTCTTTCGAATGGGAGTTTTGGGTTTCTTTGGCTGTATTCTCAGAAGTGGGATCACTAGGTTGAAACACAGGTCATTTTAAATTTTTTGAGGTATCTCCATACTGTTTCCCACAATGGCTGCACCAGTCTGCATTCCCACCGACAATGCAGAAGGGTTCCCGTTTCTCCATATCCTTGCCAGCATTTGTTATTTGTTGATTTATTGATGTTAGCCATTCTGACCAGTGTGAGGTGATATTCGTTGTGGTTTTAATTTGCATTTATTTCTCTGTTTATTAGAGACATTGAGCATCTTTTCATATGTCTATTGGCCACCTGTGTGTCCTCTTTGGAGAGGTGTCTACTCAGGTCCTTTGCAGACTTTTAAATTGAGTTGTTTGGTTTTTTTAGTATTGAGTTCTGTAAGTTCTTTGTACAGATATATTGGCAAATATGTTCTCTTATTCTATGGGCTGTCTTTTTATTTTGTTGACGGTTTCCTTTGCTATACTAAAAGTTTTTAGTTTGATGTAGTCCCTTTTCCTTTTGTTTCACTTGCATAGGGAGATATATCTGATAAAATATTTCTACGAGCAATGTCCTAGGTAATTTCCAGCTTTCTTTTCTAATTGTTAGACTACAAGAAAGACTACCAATTAATTTAATCTGACATACTCGTCGTCGTCGGCAGCCGTCCGTCTCGAGAGACGATGGTGTAGCTTCTTAAGAGTCTATCTGCACCGCCGAGAATGGCTGTGCAGTCCGACTCGGGAGTGACACGGTATCTGTCTCCTCCCGTGTTGAATCGACATCTTGCGATGACGCTGAAGCTACAGAGCCTGGGCAGGGTGATATGGAGGGTCTGCTGTTGCCCATGCAGCAGACCCCCCCTCTCTTCGCAGCTGAAGGGTCCAAGGGAAAGACGGAGTCAATACAGCTTGGCTTCAGGTGCGCCGCAGGAGTTGCCGGTGTTGACTACAACGTCAAACCGCCTTAGGGACTCCGGCTCCGGATTTTCTGTCGGGGTTTACTCCCTTAGCCTTTCCCCTGAAGAGGTATGCCGCAAGGCAGCGGAGGTTTTTTGGAGTCAGAGTTTTCCTTCTCTGATGTGCCCTGACTGGAAGATCGAACCAGCGACACTTAGCTCGCAGGCCGACGCTCAATCCACTGAGCCATACCAGCCAGGGACTATCTGACATACTAAATACCTAACAATCAAGGCACTGTGTTAACATCTAGGGGATGCATATATAAAAATGACACAGGCAGATATGCAACTAACTATATCGTGGTTGGACTGTAACAAAAAACAGGTCCAGATCATACAAGTTGGAGATTCTGAGAAATGTAATAATTTGATGTTTTTATACCAAATTAAAAAAATATTTTTTTAACATTTATTTATGAGACTCGGTTATTAGCAGCTGGAGTTTTTGTTTTCTGTTCAAGCATATCATCAACTTTGATTAACAAGATCAATTTATGTTAACTACTTTGCCTTTTTAATCCAGTGAAAGCTTCCTTTATAGTTAGTTGCCTTGGGCCATCACCGACAGTCTAGAGAAGAATGAAGCTTGTGGAGACAGGGAAGGAAGACAGACAAGGGAAAGACTAATTCTGACGCCTGAGCCAGGCCTCAAGGAATGAATAAAGTTTCTAAAAGCCAGGAAACTCAGGGCCAGGATAGGAGGAGTTTGTTAGGAAGAGAGGGCAGCAGGGACAAAGGCATGGTCAACCAAACTGAGATGCTAGGACTTCAAACTGAAAGGTAGTCTCTTGCTGATGGCAGAGACAGGTCTGATAAACTATTTCTAGAAGGTTCAAAGGTTTTATTTCATTGTGATTCAGTTCTACTCAAGAAGGAAAAATGGTTGAATTTGAGATGCAGTGGGTGAGGGCCCGAGTGTTTCTCTTATTGATAGTCATGGTCATTCCCTTTAAGTCATGCCTGTCTTAGAGCACAAACATTCTGCATCAGTTTCCAGACTACCCCAGGTGTCCTTCACCTTTTCTTAAACACCTTATCTTCAAAGGATGTGTCATTTGGTGGCTCGCTGTTACTTTTTCTTTCCTTTCTTTCTTTCTCTTTCTTTCTTTCTTTCTTTCTTTCTTTCTTTCTTTCTTTCTTTCTTTCTTTCTTTCTTTTTTTTTAAATATTGTTGACTTAGGAAGTGGCACATCTTGAGATTGTCTAAGGACTTTAGCTAGTTTTAATTTACTATCTTTTATGACAGCTGCACCAATTGGACTAATTTAGTAAACTAATCAAAGGGCAGGGAAAGTATCTGGCCTATGGGCCTAGAAGAAATGAGGAGATGTCTCCAGAGACTCCCTAGGGGCACCAGAGAAGTTCATTCCCTGGAGTTCTGGGAATACAGACTTGCGGAGAGGTTCTGACAGATGGTATTCAAAATGGTAGACAGTACTTATGTAATTATAACTTTATTTTAGCTTCTTGGCCTTCTCCTTTAGAAACAAACCCCTTTTGTAATGTTTCTTAGTTAAGCATTAATAAAATCACAGTTTTTACCTTATTTTCCATTACAGGTACAACAGACACAGTAACAGAAGCTATTTAGAGGGCTTTTAGAGAGGAGAATATTTAAAGAGTGGAGTTACATGGGGATTTCCACTCCAAATATGTGGGAGTTGAAAAGTTTTATCATGACCTAATTTTCTATTATTTTGATTATTTTAAGGATATTTTCCTAACAATATTTTTAAAAGGGTATTTGGTAGAACCATAAATGGTATTTTAAAAAGTAAAAATTCTATGGCTAAATGAGTTTAGGCAGTGCTTGGGTTAAAAAAATTAAACAGATTTGTTTCTTCTTGAAGTGTGGGACTTATCAGATCTTTACATATGTTAATATGCTTTTTTGAGTTTATAAGAGATTATGTGGTATTTGTTGTTTCCTATTTTATGGCAAACTAAGGACCACTGGATACAATATGGAAATTATTGCTCTAGATTGTAATTTACATGTGCTCTCTTGGAGAAGCCCATTTACTGCTAAACTGTAGTTTTGTAATATGCAAATGAGAGCACTTGGGATTATATGAGGACCAAGTGAGATCTTGAGAACTGTAAAGTGCTGGGCAAGTGTTAGTTATTATTACTTTGTATGTAGAACATCAAAAATAGAACATTTGAGAATTATTATTCATTGTAATAAAATTTTAGTGGCATTTTTACTGTTCTATTGATTATAAAAAACTGAGAAGAAAGTTTAGAGAATACCAATATAAGTTTGAGCTCTAAGCCATAGTGTTCTATTTCTTACATAAAGTTAATAAAGGAGTTACTCTTTAGTGTTTAAAGACAAAGTTTATTTATATTAGGAAAATAATTATGCCTTTGGGGAACTGGAATTAATTTACAGTTATTATATCAGAGCTGGGTTTTTTGTTTTTATGTTTATTGATTTCAGAGAGAGGGAGAGGAAGGGGGAAGAGATAGAAAGAGAGAGAGAGAGAGAGAGAGAGAAAGAGAGAGAGAGAGAGAGAGAGAGAGACATACATCAATGTGTGAGATAAACATTGACTGGCTGCCCTCCATACATGCTCTGACCAGGGATTAAACCTGCAACTCTTTGGTGCTTGGGACAACCCTCCAACCAGCGGAGCCACACCAGACAGGGCATAGCTGGTTTTCCAGGAACCAGAAATATTAAGTCCAGGTTTTATCATATAATCAGACTCAGCATATCAGTTCAGGAGATTTCATCGGTGCACCAGTATAAATAGAAGGAATGTAGCTTAATTAGATAATGAAATGGATAAATAAAAGAGAGCCCTTATCTCCCTTATTATTAGTGTGAAATGTTATATGTTTAAGCTATTTTAGATTGGGGAATGGATCTTACATCATCTTATAGTGTTCTTCCAGCTCCTGGAATAGTGCTTAGTAAATTTTTAAAAATTGTATTTTATTGATTATGCTATCACAGTTGTCCCCATTTTCCCCCTTTGCCCTCCTCTACCCAGCCCCTCTCCAGTCCCTCAGGCAATCCCCACACCTTTGTCCATGTCCACAGGTCACATATATGTGTTCTTTGGCTACTCTACTTCTTATGCTGTATTTTAGATCACCATGACTATTCTGTAACTACCAATTTGTGCTGCTTAACCCCTTCAACGTTTTTGCCTATCTCCTTGAGCCCACTTCCATCTGGCAACTATCAAAATGTTCTCTGTATCTATGACTCTGTTTCTGTTCTGCTTGTTCATTTATTTTGATTTTTAGATTCAATTATTGATATGTATTTATTGCCATTTTATGGTTTATATTTTTTATCTTCTTAAAGAAGATCCTTTAACATTTCATACAGTACTGGTTTGGTGGTGATGTACTCCTTTAGCTTTTTCTTGTCTCAGAAACTCTACCTAGCTTTGCTGGGTAGAGTAATCTTGGTTGGAAGTCTTTGCTTTTCATCACTGAATATTTCTTGCCAATCCCTTCTAGCCTGCAAAGTTTCTATTGAGAAATCAGCTGACAATTTTACGGGGGCTTCCTTGTAGGTAACTAATTGCTTTTCTCTTGTTGCTTTTAAGATTCTCTCGTTGTCTTTAACCTTTGGCATTTTTAAGTGCATTGTGTCTTTGGGTGGGCCTCTTTGGGTTCGTCTTGTTTGGGACTCTGCACTTCTTGGCCTTGTATGTCTGTTTCCTTCACCAAGTTAGGGAAGTTTTCTGTCATTATTTTTTCAAACAGGGTTCCAATTTCTTGCTCTTTCTTTTCTCCTTCCAACACCCCCTTCATAGGAATGTTGGTACACTTGAAGTTGTCCCAGAGGCTCCTTACACTATCCTCATCTTTTTTTGTATTCTTTTGGTCTTCTTGCTCTTCTGATTGCTTTTTTTTCTTCCTTATATTCCAGATTCCTGATTTGATTCTCAGCTTCATCCACTCTACTGTTGATTCCCTGTAAATTATTCTTCATTTTAATTAGTGTATTCTTCTTTCCTAAGTGGTTCTTTTTTATGGTTTCCATGCCCTTTTTAATGCTGTTGAAGTTCTTACTAAGTTTGGTGAGAATCATTATAATCAGTGTTTTGAACTCTGCATCTAGTAGCTTGCTTGTCTCCATTTTGTTTAGTTCTTTTTCTGGAGTTTTGTTCTATTCTTTCATTTGGGTCATGTTTCTTTGTCTCCTTATTTTGGCAGCTTCCATCTGTTTGTTTCTATGTATTAGGTAGAGCTGCTATATCTCCCAGACTTGGTAGAGTGGTTTAAAAGTGGGTGTCTTGTAAGGTCCAGTGGAACCTCTCCTATTACCCAAGCTGCATACTTGAGATGTGCCCCCTGCATGGGCTGTATATATCCTTTTTTTTGTAATTGACCCTTGATTGCTATTGGCACACCCAAGGTCAGCCACTACCTGTGTTCTGTCTGGGGTCACATGGTGCAAGCTAAAAAACAATCTGCAGATGGCTGCTACTTGTGCTGGGCTTGGAGGTGCCCAGGCAAGACCATGCTGTGAACCAAGGCTGGCTGCTGCTAGTGCCAGGCCTGAGGCAATTTAGCAAGAGCTATGGGGCTTGCTGAAATCAGATTCTGCTTTTGAAATAATTTAGAAAATCTGAAACATGGGCCAAGATAAGCCATTCGAATAGAAAAGCCACTGGAAATAGCTTGGGTGGGCTTGAAATCTGGATGAGTCAGGGCCGCAGGGCATCACCAGGGAGCAAATAGTGTGAGCCAGCTTGATGGAATTTCAGATATGGTGCTGTCTGCTGGCTCTGTGGTTCTGTGAGGGGAGGGCTCAGAAAAGGAACAGTGGCCTCTACCCATACTTTTGTCTGGGAGAAAGCTATCCCTCAGCTCTCATCCTGATGATGGACAATTCACTTCCTGCCTGTATGTCTCTGATGTCTTTCAATCATCTGCCCCCATGCTGTATTTCAGAGGGAGGGTGTCTGACCAAGACTGCATGTGGGCCCTTCAAGAGGAACTCCCAGGAAGTCCAGAAGTTTATTTGTTCTACTGACTCAATCCCTACTGGTTTTTACATACAGAAGTTCTAATGACTTCTCTTCTTGGCACTGGAACCCTGGGCTGGGGAGCTTGGTGTGGGGTGGGACCCTTCACTCCTTAGATATCCCTCTGGATTGTTTCTTTATTATATTTTATTGATTATACTATTACAGTTGTCCTGATTTCCACTCCCTTCCCCACTCTGAGAACTCCCAACTCCCTCAGGCAATCCCCCCACCATTGCTTATGTCCATGGGTCATGCCTATAAGTTCTTTGGCTACTCCATTTCCTATACTGTACTTTACATCTCCATGACTATTCTGTAACAACCTGTTTGTACTTCTCAATCCCCTCACCTCTTCAACCATTCTCCACATCCTTCTCCCATCTGGCAGCCATCAAAACTCTTCCCATATCCATGACTTTGTCTCTGTTCTTCTTGTTTGCTTAGTTTGTTTTTTTAGATTCAATTGTTGATAGATATGCATTTTTGCCATTTTATTCATAGTTTTGATCTTCTTCTTCTTCTTAAAGAAGTCCCTTTAACACTTCATATAATAATGGTTTGGTGATGATGAATTCCTTTATTGTTTTTTCTTGTCTGGGAGGCTCTTTATCTGCCCTTTCATTCTAAATGATAGCTTTGCTGGGTAGAGCAATTTTGGCTGTAGATCCCTGCTTTTCATGACTTTGAATATTTCCTGACAATCCCTTCTAGCCTGCAAAATTTCTTTTGAGAAATCAGCTGACAGTCTTATGGGAACTTCCCTGTAGGTAACTAACTGCTTTTCTCTTGCTGCTTTCAAGATTCTCTCTTTAACCTTTGAAATTTTAATTATGATTTGTTTTGAGTGGGCCTCTTTGCATCCATCTTGTTTGGGACTCTCTGTGCTTCCTGGACTTGCATGTCTATTTTCTTCACCAAATTAGGGAAGTTTTCTTTCATTATTTCAAATAGATTTCTAATTTCTTGCTGTTTCTCTTCTCCTTCTAGCACCCTTATGATGTGAATGTTGGAACACTTGCAGTTGTCCCAGAGGTGCTTATATAATCCTCATTTTTTTAAAATTCTTTTTTCTTCTTATTGTTCTGATTGGTTGTTTTTTGCTTCCTTATGTTTCAAATCATTGATTCTCAGCTTCATCCACTCTACTGTTGTTTCCCTGAAAATTGTTCTTTATTTCAATTAGTGTATCCTTTGTTTCTAACTAGATCTATTTTATGCTTCTGAGACTCTAAGTTCTTTGACCTTCCTTATTACCAGTGTTTTGAACACTGCATCTGATAGATTGCTTATCTCCATTTTGTTTAGCTCTTTTTCTGGAGTTTTGATCTGTTCTTTTCGGGGGGTCATCTTTTTTTTTTTTTGTCTCCTCATTTGGGCTGCCTCCCTGTGGTTGTTTCTATATATTGGGTAGAGCTGCTTTGGCTCTGTGTCTTGGTAGTGTGGCCTATTATAGTGGGTGTCCTGTGGGGTCCAGGGGCACAGCCTCCCTATCACCCAAGCTGGGTGCTATAGGTGTATCCTTTGTGTGGGCTAAGTACACCATCCTCTTGTAGTTGAACCTTGGTTGCTGTTCACAGATCAATGGGAGGGATTTACCAAGGTCAGTCAGCTGCAAGGACTGGCTGTGACCACTTACCACCAACCTGCACCCTCTGTGGAAGATCAGATGTGCAGGAGCTGGGTGGTGGTGCTACTATGTGGTCTAGTTGTCCACTGGGTGCACTGGCCCTGTGGTTTCCTGGTGGTGCAGACCAAAGTCAACCTTGACTTATTGTTTTGCCTGGGGTCACCCTGCCTGATCTATGAAGCAATCTGAGATGGCTTCTACTTGTGCTGGGCTTGAAGATTCCCAGGTGAAGCCAAGCTGTAAATCTAAGCTGTCTGCTGGTAGTGCCGGGCTTGGGGCTCACTGAGACCAGCTGTTGCTTGTTTGATAGGATTAAGGAAGTTGTGAAGCAAGAGCCAAGACCAGCCATTCATGTGGAAAAGCAGCTTGGGTGGGCCCATAATTTGGGTGAGTCTCTCAGGATCTCTGAGGTGGGTCAGACAGTGTTAGCCAGGTGATGGAGTTTCAGGTATGGTACCAGTTTGCCAGCTCTGTGGCTCGGTCTGGATGGTTGTGGTTTCTTTAATTCCACAGATGTAGATTTCCATTCAGCTCAATTTCTGATGGTTCTGAGTGATGGTTGTTCTATATTTTAGTTGTATTATAATTTTTATGTGGCTATCTAATATGCGAACCATATCTGCCTATGCCACCATGTTGACTGGAAGTCTCTCTCCCAATTTTTATCCACTGTACATCAGTGTGGGACTAGCCCATCTGCATCTCCATCCCTCCTACCAGTTGTGATGTAGTTTCTTATTTGATTAGGACTTTTACTCAGCTTGATTTCTGATGGTTCTGAATGACGGTTTTTCCATAGTTGTAATTTTGTTGTGGTTGTGTGAAGAGGTGAGCTATGTTTACCTACGCCACTATCTTGACTGGAAATCTGTGCTTAGTGAATTTTAAAATACAAATTAAAGGACAAATAGGATCCTGTGTCTGTGTTCTTGGAAAAACAGAGTTTAAATTAGATTACTGTTTAGTGGGTTCATACCTAGTTGGCAATGATATTTGTAATGATTCAGTGTCAATATAATAGTATTTATTAGTTGAATGAAACTCCACAGTGGTCAGTCTTTGGGCAACTCAGCGGGGACCCATTCAGACTAATTTACTTAAATAAAAAAACAGAAAGAGTCCCAAATATCAAGAAGGTAAGTTCTTTACTGTTTTTGTTTTTTATTTTTAAAATTGTTAGCATTACTTATTTATTTATATATTTGTTTATTTACTTATTTATTTTTAGAGAGAGGGGAAAGGAGAAAGAGAGGGAGAGAAACATCACTGTGTGGTTGCCTCTAACTTGTGCCCCCAGCTGGGGACCTGACGTGCAACCTAGTCATGTGCTCTGACTGGGAATCAAACCAGTGACACTTGGCTTGCAGGCTGATGCTCAATCCACTGAGCCACAGCAGCCAGGGTTTCTTTACTGTTTTTAATTAAGTATGCAATAAAAAGCCTAGCATCAAATATCAAATACCGAGACAGGACAACAAAACTGATTGTGGAGACCTAGACAGATATGCTGCATCTCCCTGCGCAACTAAGAAGGAATATAACTATCTCAAAACTAGAGACAACCAGAAGTTCCAGAAAATCGAGCAGCATGGAAGTCCAACAAACAAAGGTATAGAGAAGAAATACTCAGCCAGACAGGGAAGAGGGGTGGAGCTGGGGAGGAAAGGAAGCAGTGTGGCTGTGGCAGTGGCAGCAGCAGGCTGGTGGAAAGTGTACTCACACATTTTGAAAAGTAGGGAAGAACACCTTGGGAGCGGAGCACTCCAGGACCAGACTGGACTGCACAGCTCACAGTTCCAGCGCCAGGGAAAATAAAGCCTCATTGCTTCTGACTGTGAAAACTCGTAGGGGTTGGGGTAGAGGAAGAAACTGCTGATCTCTAATCAGAGTCCGCTTGTTTAAAGGGCCCCCATGGTCCTAGGATGTCTGCAGACCTACCCACTCTGGGAACGACAGCCAGAGCAACAGCTAGAGGGGTGCCAGTCCCATACAGGAAGCAGGACAAGTGCCTGGAAAAGGGGTGAGTGCTGAGCAAGCAGCAGTGAAACGGGTTGCCTGTACTGATGAACACCTAAGGCTCCACCCCTTACAACATAACAGGTGTGACAGCTCTACCTAAGACACAGAGGCAACAAACACAGGAGCCTGTCAAGATGAGGAGACAGAGAAGTATGGCCCAAAGGAGGGAACGAGTCAAGGTTCCAGTGATAGCCGACCCTTCAGATGAGGAGATAGCCAACCTAACAGATATAGAATTCAAAAAACTGGTGTTAAAGATGCTCACAGACTTGAGACATATACTTAAGTATGGCAAAAGCAGAAAGGAAGAAGTGAAGGCTATGCTAAAGGAGAAGAAGGAAAATTCACACGAAACCAGTGGTGAAGGAAAGGAAACTGGGGTTTAAATCAATGATTTGGAACATAAGGAAGAAAGAAACAGTCAACCAGTACAGAATAAGGAAACAAGAATTGAAAAAAATGAGGAGAGGCTTAGGAACCTCTGGGGCAACTGTAAATGTGCCAACATCTGTATTATAAGGGTGCCAGAAGGAGAAGAGGAAGAGCAAGAAATTGAAAGCTTATGTGAAAAAAATAATGAAAGAAAACTTCCCAAATTTGGTGAAGGAAATAGACATACAAGTCCAGGAAGCACAGAGAGTCCCAAACAAGCTAGATCCAAAGAGGACCAAACCAAGACACGTCATAATTAAAATGCCAAAGAGAGACTCTTAAAAGCAGCAAGAGAAAAGCAGAGAGTTACCTACAAAGGGTTGCCTATAAGGCTATCATGATTTCTCAAAAGAAATTTTACAGGCAAGAAGGGACTGCCAAGAAGTATTTGATGTGATGAAAAGCAAGACCTACTACACAGATTACTCTATCCAGCAAAGCTATCATTTAGAATGGAAGGGCAGATAAAATGCTTCCCAGACAAGGTAAAGCTAAAGGAGTTCTTCATTACCAAGCCATTATTACATGAAATGTTAAAAAGACTTATTTAAGAAAAAGAACATCAAAACTATGAACATTAAAATGACAACAAACTCACAACTATCAACAACTGAATCTAAAGAATAAAAACAAAATCCAACTAAGCAAACTAGAATAGAAACAGAATCATGATAGAGGGATCATTTGGAGGGTTATCAGCTGGGAGGGGGAAGAGTAAAAATGAGGAAATGATGCAGAGATTAAGAAGCATAATTGGTTGGTACAAAATAAACAGAGGGAAGTTAAGAATAATATAGGAAAGGGTGAAGCCAAAGAACTTATATTCACGACCCATGGACACGAACTAAGGGGGTTGGGATTGCTGGAGGGACAGGGGTACTGGGCAGAGGGGAGCAAAGGGAAAAGAAATCGAGACTACTGTAACAACATAATCAATAAAATATACATAGAAAACTAATTGTTACTACATCAAGACATTTATAGTACAATTAACGGAGTAAGCAGGTCTTTGCCTATAAAGGTGAATTTTTTAGATCTTTGGATATATTATTTTCCAAGAACATAGATAACTGTTTCCTGAGCTGCACTCATTTATTCAGGCTTTTTCTATTAGGCTAGGGTAATGCTTATATTTTATTTATCTTTGTTTGTAAAGCTAATATGCTCCCATGTCATTACCCTTAGTGGCACCATGGTGCTATGTGTAAAATCAAATAATCCAGATTTTGGAATCAATTAGATCTTTATTGGGCTGTTTTCTGCATTTGGGAGATACTATAATTAAATAACATGATTAGGAAATGAATGCTATTTAGAGCTGCATCATCTAGTATGCTAGCCACTGGCCATATGTGTCTATTTAAATTTGGGTGTAAATTAATTAAAAACTTTGTCTCACTGGCCATATTTTGAGTCCTCGGTGGTCACAGGCGGATAGTTGCTAGCACATTGGACAGCACAGATGCACACCATCTCTGTCACTGAAGAACGTTCCATTGGACAGTGCTGTTCTATCTAGAGAGTAAAAATGTAAGCGTTAAAATATAACTCTATGTGGGAAGGTTTGAGTTATTTAGCCTCAAGGAGAAAGTTTGAGAAAGAAACAATAAATTAAGCACAGGTAAAATTGTAACAGAAAGGATTTATTTTTTTTTTAAAGTATATTTTATTGATTATGCTGTTACAGTAGTTCCAATTTTTTCCCCTTTACTCCCCTCCACCCAGTATCTCCCTCCCCCAGCATCCCCCCCCAAGTCCATACCCATGGTTCGTAAAAAATAACTATCCCTCCCTCTCAGATATTAAGACCCTTTGTAATCTTGTAAAGGACAATGGGCGAAGGTCTCAAGCTCCTCTAGCTGCTTCAAGCTGGACATGGTCGTCGTCCTACCTACCCTTGGGTCCAGAAATCCCTAATAAGAGTGGGGGTGTGGAGGGGAGGGTGGCCTTCCCACATGGGGAAGGATCATGCAGACTCCAGGTCAGTTGGCTGTCTCCGGACAACGGCGTGCTTGGTTTAGCAGGCTGGCATCCTTGTTGTGTTCTGGGGGCAACAGATTTGGCAAAAAGGGTTAAAAAGCATCATTCAATCCATAACTACTAGGTGACAAAAGGCAGGGATTAATTTTTCAATGTTCCACATTAGGAGAAAAAAAAAAAAAAAAAAAAAGGGCTTCTTTGGAGGAAGGTGTGCTAGGCACATCTCTCCTGTCCAAAACCCTTTTGCCCATTTTATTTAGTTTGGGCTGAGGGAAATAGTTTATGTTTCCCCCCTCTCAGACCTCTGGGCCCTTTCTGTCCAAGCCATTAGGATAGAAAAGAGAATTCAGTTTTAAAGTGAAGCCCACAGACCACCCCATTCTTCACCAACTCAGCCATTTAGTTCAGCCAAACTGTTGAGTCTCCGGAGGCAGCGCTGCAGAGAGGATTAAGTGAGGCTTATGCGTACAGACAATCACTCAGGTAATGCGGTCATAGGCTTATGCCCTTTGAAAACAGAAAACACATGTTAATTTATGTAACATAACCAACAAAAAAGTCTCTAAATCTGTAAGACTGTCTTATTGGGAAGACATACAGTTGCAAGGCACTTGACATTCTACTTGCCTGCAACTTGAATCTCTTTGGTGATATCAAAGATATGGTTTAATTTTCAAGTGAAACCATTTTTTAAATGAGAAGAAACTTTTAAGACGGTTAGCTGCCCTACTTTACAGTCTGCCACTGATCATTGTGATTTTCCCTGAATACTGATTTTTCTCCCTAAGATTACTCTCCTTGTCTTTAAAGGGACTACATTAAGTCCATTTTTAATTTATCCTGTTCATTTGCATAAGCATAACAAGAGCAGCAAATGATCACTTATGATCTTTAGTTCTGTTTTGCTGGAACTTACCCAAGGAACATTTAGGGTGGCCCTCAGTCTGCTCTTCAGTGCACAGAAGCTGGGCCACATACCTGGCATTCATCCTTGCCTGTACACACCTGTCCTTTCCAAGTCTTTCTGGTTTTCCATTGTGCCTTAAGGTCCCTTCTAGCCATCTTTCAGGAAAACAACCTTCGTTCCTTCCCTGGAGAGATTGCTGTGGACCGCACAACCAACCATGGCAGCAGGCCTTTTATTTCGCGGGCTTTTATTACCTTTGAAAGTCATTCCCAGTTCCTTAGGGCTTTTTGGTAACAACATGAGCCCAAGCATGTCTCCTTTAGGCTTGACATTCCAGTCAAAGGCTTGTTCAGAAAAAGGAACCTCTATTAACAACTGGTCTTATTAGGTCTATGCAAAGAAACTTAAGTCATTACTTACTTGTTTAGAATGCCAAACTCTGGAGAGATCAAATAGGGAGAAAAATATACAACGTGAAGGAAAATCTTTGTCCTAATATTCACTGAACTGGCATTTCCATTCTTCATATTTTCATTTTCCCCCACTAAAAAAAATTTTTTTTGTTTGTTTTTCCATTACAGTTGTCTCACTTTTTTTTTTTTCCCCTCTTGCTTCCCTGTATCCTGCCCCTCCCTTCCCCCACATTCAGTCCCCACTCAGTTGCCCATGTCTGTGGGTCATTTATACATGTTCTTTGATTTTACACTTCCCCTTCTTACCCCCTTTTCTCCCTCCCCCCTCCCCCCTTGTTACTGTTAGTCTACTCCTTGTTTACATACCTCTGGTTCAATTTTGCTCATTTGTTTGTGTTGTTCATTAGTTTCCTGTAATAGGTGACAGCATAACGTATTTTTCTTTCGTTGCCTGGCTTATTTCGCTAAGCATAATTCTCTCTAGTTCCATCCATGTTGTTGCAAATGGTAGAAGTTCCTTCTTTCTTTCTGCTACATAGAACTCCATTGTGTAAATGTACCACAGTTTTTTGATCCACTCATCTACAGATGGGCATTTAGGTTGTTTCCAGCACTTGGCTATTGTAAATAGTGCTGCTATGAACATTGGAGTGCATAGGTTCTTTTGAATTGGTGTTTCAGGATTTTTCGGATATAATCCCAGTAATGGAATTGCTGGTTCAAAAGGCAGTTCCATTTTTAGTTTTTTGAGGAAATTCCAAACTGTTTTCCATAGTGGCTGCACCAGTCTGCATTCCCACCAGCAATGCACCAGGGTTCCCGTTTCTCCGCATCCTCTCCAGCACAAGTTGTTTGTTGATTTGTTGATTATGGCCATTCTGACTGGTGTGAGGTGGTATCTCATTGTGGTTTTTATTTGCATCTCTCTGATGGCTAGTGATGTTGAGCATATTTTCATATGTCTATGGGCCCTCTGTATGTCTTCTTTGGAGAAGTGTTTGTTCAGGTCCTTTGCCCATTTTTTAATTGGGTTGTCTGTCTTCTTGGTGTTGAGTCGTATGAGTTCTTTATATATTTTGGAGATCAATCCCTTGTCTGAGATGTCATTGGCGAATATATTTTCCCATATGGTTGGTTTCCTTTTCATCTTGCTGATGTTTTCTTTAGCTGAGCAGAAACTTTTTAGTTTGATGTAGTCCCATTTGTTTATTCTTTCCTTTATTTCCCTTGCCTTAGGAGATATATCAGTGAAAATGTTGCTACGTGGGATATCTGAAATTTTCCTGCCTATTTTTTCCTCTAGGACTTTTATGGTGTCACGGCTTACATTTAAGTCTTTGATCCATTTTGAGTTTATTCTGGTGTATGGTGTGAGCTGGTGGTCTAGTTTCATTTTTTTGCATGTCCCTGTCCAGTTCTCCCAACACCATTTGTTGAAGAGGCTCTTTTCACTCCATTTGATGTTCTTTCCCCCTTTGTCAAATATTAGTTGACCATATGAACCTGGGTTTATTTCTGGGCTCTCTATTCTGTTCCATTGATCCATATGTCTGTTTTTATGCCAGTACCAGACTGTTTTGATTACCGTGGCCTTGTAGTATAGTTTGATATCAGGTATTGTGATTCCTCCTACTGTGTTCTTCTTCCTCAAAATTGCTGTGGCTATTCGGGCTCTTTTTTGGTTCCATATAAATTTTTGAAGTATTTGTTCTAGGTCTGTGAAATATGTTGCTGGTATTTTAATAGGGATTGCATTGAATCTATAAATTGCTTTGGGTAGTATGGACATTTTAATGATGTTGATTCTTCCCATCCATGAGCATGGTATATACTTCCATTTATTTGTATCTTCTTTAATTTCTTTCTTCAATGTTATGTAGTTTTCTGAGTACAGGTCTTTTACCTCCTTGGTTAAGTTTATTCCTAGGTATTTTATTTTTCTTGTTGCTATGGTAAATTGAATTTTTCTTTCAGTTTCTATCTCTGAGTATTTATTGTTGGTGTATAAAAATGCCTTTGATTTCTTAATATTGACTTTGTATCCTGCTATTTTGCCGAATTCACTTATTAGGTCGAGTAGTTTTTTTGTGGAGTCTATAGGGTTTTCTATGTACACTATCATGTCATCTGCAAATAATGACAGTTTTACTTCCTCTTTTCCAATTTGGATGCCTTTTATTTCTCTTTCTTGTCTGATTGCGGTGGCTAGAACTTCCAAGACTATGTTGAATAGGAGTGGGGAGAGCGGACATCCTTGTCTTGTTCCTGATCTCAGGGGGAATGCTCTCAGTTTTTGCCCATTGAGTATGATGTTGGCTTCAGGTTTCTCATATATGGCCTTTATTATGTTGAGGTATGCTCCCTCTATTCCCATTTTGCTGAGAGTTTTTATCATAAATGGGTGTTGTACTTTATCAAATGCTTTTTCTGCATCTATTGATATTATCATGTGGTTTTTGTCTTTCATTTTGTTTATGTGGTGTATTATGTTTATTGATTTACGAATGTTAAACCATCCTTGCATCCCTGGGATGAATCCTACTTGATCGTGGTGTATGATCTTTCTAATGTGTTGCTGGATCCGGTTTGCCAATATTTTGTTGAGGATTTTAGCATCTATGTTCATCAGCGATATTGGCCTGTAGTTTTCTTTCTTTGTTGTGTCTTGACCTGGTTTTGGAATTAGGGTTATACTGGCTTCATAGAATGAGTTTGGCAGTCTTCCCTCTTCTTGTATCTTTTGGAATAGTCTGAGAAGGATAGGAGTTAGTTCTTTCCTAAATGTTTTGTAGAATTCACTTGTGAAGCCATCCGGTCCAGGGCTTTTGTGTGCTGGGAGTTTTTTGATTACTGCTTCAATTTCACTAGCTGTTATTGGTCTATTCAGACTTTCTGCTTCTTCTTGATTCAGTTTGGGAAGACTATAGGTTTCCAGGAATCTGTCCATTTCCTCTAGGTTGTCAAATTTCTTGCCATACAGTTGTTCATAATAATTTCTTATAATCCTTTGTATTTCTGTGGTATCAGTTGTGATTTCTCCTCTTTCATTTCTGATTTTATTTATTTGGGTCCTCTCTCTTTTTTTCTTGATGAGCCTGCTTAAAGGCTTGTCAATTTTGTTTATTTTTTCAAAGAACCAGCTCCTACTTTTGTTGATCTTTTGAATTGTTAGTTTAGACTCTATGTCATTTAATTCTGCTCTGATCTTGATGATTTCCTTCCTTCTACTTGATCTGGGCTTTGCTTGTTGTTCTTCCTCTAGATCTTGTAGCTGTAGGGTTAAATTTTTTATTAGATATTCTTCTAGCTTTTTTAGGTAGGCCTGTATTGCTATGAACTTTCCTCTTAGGACTGCTTTCGCTGTATCCCATAGGTTTTGGGTTGTTGTGTGTTCATTATCATTAGTTTCCAGAAACTTTTTGATTTCTTCCTTGATGTCATTGTTAACCCATTCATTATTTAATAGCATGTTATTCATTCTCCATGAGTTTGAATGTTTTTGAGTTTTTTCCTTGAGGTTGATTTCCAATTTTAAGCCATTGTGATCTGAGAAGATGCTTGATATAATTTCAATTTTCTTGAATTTGTTAAGGCTTGTTTTGTGTCCTACCATGTGGTCTATCTTTGAAAATGTTCCATGTGCACTTGAGAAGTATGTATATTTTGCTTCTTTGGGGTGAAAACTTCTATATATATCGACTAAGTCCATTTGATCTAGGGTGTTGTTCAGTGCCTCCATATCTTTGGTGTTTCTTTGCTTCGAAGATCTGTCCATTGTTGACAATGGGGTGTTAAAGTCCCCTACTATGAGTGTGTTGTTGTCTATATCTTTCTTGGAGTCTTTCAAAAGTTTCCTTACATATTTGGGTGCTCCTAAGTTTGGTGCATATATATTTATAAGGGTTATATCTTCTTGATGGATTTTTCCCTTAAGTATTATGAAATGCCCTTCTTTGTCTCTTTTTATGGACTTTGCTGTGAAATCTGTTTTGTCTGATATAAGTATTGCTACCCCGGCTTTTTTTTTTCATGTCCATTTGCTTGGAATACATTTTTCCATCCCTTTACTTTCAGTCTGTGTAGATCTTTTGTTCTAAGGTGGGTCTCTTGTAGACAGCATATATGTGGGTCATTCTTTCTAATCCATTCAGCTACCCTATGTCTTTTAATTGGAGCGTTTAATCCATTTACATTTAAGGTTATTACCGATAAGTACTTATTCATTGTCATTTTTCCCTTTTGTACTCGTGTTCTTCTCTGTCTCTCTCTGTTTCTTTATCTTCTTAGAGCAGACCTTTTAGCATCTCTTGCATTGCTGGTTTGGTGGAGATGTATTCTTTTAGCCTTCTTTTGTCTTGGAAGCTCCTTATTTCACCCTCCATTTTGAATGAGAGCTTTGCTGGTTATAGTATTCTAGGTTGTAGGCCTTTGTTTTTCATTGCTTGGAATACTTTTTGCCATTCCCTTCTGGCTTGTAGTGTTTCTGCTGAGAAATCTGATGATAGCCTTATTGGAGCTCCCTTGTATGTTATTAGTTGTTTTTCTCTTGCTGCTTTTAGGATCCTCTCTTTGTCTTTGAATGTTGCCATTTTAATTATGATGTGTCTTGAGGTGGGCCTGTTGGGGTTCATCTTCATTGGGACCCTCTGTGCTTCCTGGACTTGCGTGACTCTTTCTCTCGTCATGTTAGGAAAGTTTTCTGTCATTAGTTTTTCAAAGAGGTTTTCTATCCCTTGCTCTTCTTCTTCTCCTTCTGGAATTCCTATGATACGGATATTATTATGTTTCATGTTGTCCTGCAGCTGTCTTAGAACCTCTTCAGTCTTGTTCAGTCTTTTTTCATTTTGTTGCATTGTCTGGGAGTTTTTGTGTAGGTTGTCCTCCAGCTTGCTGATCCGATCTTCTGCTTCCTCTAGCCTGCTTTTAATTCCTTCTACTGTGTTCTTCAATTCAGAGATCGTATTTTTCATTTCCTCCTGGCTCTTATTAATAGCTTCTATGTCCTTTTTCATGCTCACGTAATTTTCTGTGAGTTCCTTGTAGTTTTTCTGGAGTTCTTTGAAGTTTCCACTGAGCTCATTCAGCTTCTCCATAATCCATGTTTCAAATTCCATATCTGATAGTCTGCTCCCCTCTATTTCATTTAGCACTCTTTCTGGGGATTCTACCTTTCCTTTTGATGGGAGGTTGTTTCTCTGTCTCCCCATTTTTTTGACTCCTATTGTTTGTTGGTGCTTCTTGGAATGATCTGCACTTCCTGGATCTGCCTCTGGTGGCGTCAGATCATGTACCAGTCTGGCCCTAGGCAGCCTGTTGGAGACTTCCAGGGATCTACTGTTGTTGTCTGTCTTCTTTGATTGTTAATCTATTCAATCTGTGATTAGCTGTCAGGCTTAAGGACTGTGGGTGTGGCAGCTTAATTCCTGCAGGCAGGGCTTTTGCTTCCCCTCAGGCTGACGCCAGTTGGAGGGGAATGGTCTACCCGCAGTACTGGGGATGAGTCAGCACTGGGACCCAGTCAGCCGCTCCTCCAGTTCTCCCCTCAAAGCCACCGTGCCAAATTCTCCCCAAGTGTCTCCAGTCCTCTCTGCCTTCCCTCCGCTTGAGCCCAGGGTAAGTGGTGGCCAAAATATTTTCGTATGTGATCCACTTAAGAGCTCTTTTTCTCCTGCTGTTTCTCTCTGGCTAGCAAGAAAGCCTGTGGCTTTTCGCTTTTCACAGCTGATACTATTTTACTTTCCACTCTGTCGCTGTAGGCTGGGAAGCCCAGCTGGGGGTTTAGACCCTGCCCTTCTCAGGGGGAATCCCCGGCTGCTGAGCTGTTTCTCAGTCCCTTCAGCAGCCACCCGTGTGAGCCCAGCCAGCCCTTCCGCGTCTCCGCACTCCCTACCGGTCACGTTGTGATGTAGCGGCCTTTTCTGTCTCTCCGTGGTTATAAGACTTCTTTCCAGCTAGTGTTCCGTTGGTTATTCCAGATGATTTCTCCAAAATTAAGTTGTAAATCCAGACTGGTCCTGGGAGGAGGTTAGTGTAGCTTCCACTTACTCCTCCGCCATCTTGGATCTCCCCAGAAAGGATTTAGATTATACTTTTTGAAGTCCTTCCTGCCTATGAGGATTAAGAAGCTCTGGAATAAACTGAATATGCAGATGACAGATGTTTTCTGGATTGTTGATAAAAACTTTTAAAACAGTAATTTCCTACAGTTTAATGTAAAAAAAAAATTCACATGTGTAGATGTTATTCTTTTATAAAAAGTTAACTTTAAAAAATATGTGCATATCATTGTACCCTGCCCCAATCCTGAGTGTAATATTATTGCCTTTGGTATCTGTTGTCTGAGAAGCCATGTGAGGAAGAAAAACTACTATGAGACCAGCTTAACACTTTGAAATCAGTAACTAAATACAGTTTAAAAAGTGATCTTTTGTGTTTGTGTGGGATATAACTGTTTGGGCATCCCCAGCCAACATTGGCTCCTCAGGTTGATTCTTAGACCTCTTTTAGTAACTGTGAGCCCTGTCACCCTGAGGTCATGATTCATGTTGGGAACATTCACCTCAGAGGGGGTTCAAGGGTGTTGGACTGGAGGCTATAGGTAGAGGCACATGAGTTTTCAGTATTATTTTTGGACCTTGACTTCATAATTAATTACTTCTGCTCATATGTTTGAGTTTTCCTACTTTTTTTCTTTTTTCTGGCCAATGTCTCGATTTTAATCAGTTTGATCTGAAATGAAATTTTTCATTTGATTTAAAATCAGGCCATCATTGGATTTTGAAAGCTCAGTGATAGCTTCTCATGTCTTATCTTTAGTACCCTGAAAGATCATTTTATTAACTATAAAGCTAGATGGTCTCTTTTATCTGAGATGTCTACTGGAATAAGTGATGCGCACACATGCTATACCCGGCAGGACTTTTCTTTATGAACATTTAAGCGTGAAAATCTGGAGTTTCCATTTTAGCCATGCAACCTTGGATTTCTTGAGAATGTGATTGTTTCTTTTTTTCACTCTCTTTAAATCTACACTAATAACATAGGTCTGTGAACATCTCATTGAAAAATATTAGCCCTCAGGAGGAAAGGGATTTAGATTCATTAGCCCAGGATGAGAGGGTCCAGGGCCAGTGGTTAAAGTTATGGCAGCTTGGTCATCCTGTGTGTAATTCCATGTGGACAACAGAATCTGTTGGAGAAGCAATAATGAGGATTAATTTTATTTTAATCTTTTTATACTGGAGACTAGGTTCTTGTGGCAGGCGAACAGATTCAACAGTCTAGCAGAGGCAGCCTGCATCTTGGTTCAGTGAAACCCTAAATCCCTTCAATCACTTAAAGAACAATGTTTCTTTCAGAAGTGCCAGACGCACAGTGTGTAGAAATTGGCATTCAGGTTATTTTAGCTATAGGAGTAGCCCTGTCTATACTGAAGATGATTCCCCCCACCTCACCCCCCCATAGCACTGGACTAGTCTGGGAAAAGAGATATTCTTTCACAAAGTGGACTGCAAAGACATGTTACTGATGATATTGTATAATCCTTAAGTTTTAGGGTCCATAAATTCTTAAGAATGAAAAGGAAAAAGTGTTTCAGATATTGTGTAGTTTAAGGGGCATTTATTATCAACTTTTTGTCAGGTGCTGTGGATATGATGCTCCTTAAGGGGGACGCTAAACAAGCCAACATGCAATCCCAACATAGTTCAGTAAGTTTGGTGTTAGAAGGATATAGAGATTTTCACAGTAACACAGAGGAAAGGCCCACAACTCAACCTGTGTCAATGAATAGGGGCTGGGATTATGGAACTTCTTCTAGGAAACTTAGTATCTTAGCTTAATCATGGATGATTAATTATTTACAATGTAAGGAGACACAGTTAGGGGAAGATGAGATCATAAGGAGGATATTGTAGGACGTGTGCAAAGTGCTTCAAAGGTTCTGTTCTGGTAGAACATAAATAGCAAATTGTCACATATCAGGAGATTTTCAAAGGTTCTGTTCTGGTAGAACATAAATAGCAAATTGTCACATATCAGGAGATTTAGAAACAAAGAATGTCACAAACTTTCCCTGAACATCACATGATCATCTCTTCTTAGCTCAGTATCCCAAAGGAAAAGTAACTAAAACATATACATATGCAAACATGCTGAAAATAATAAAGAGATCATTTGAAAGAGGTTTAAGTGAGGTCAAAATTAAAGCTATCAGCCAAGAAACCAGAGCCCCAATCTTGTCAGAGCCCAAAAGCAAAGGAAAAGTTTCAAGTACTGATCAACTCTTGAAAATCAGGATGATTTCCCTGCGGATAGCTCCTCAAAAGGCCTAACAACAACCATTTCTGAGCTTTTTGATTACTCGTTTTGAAGGTTGTGATGCAGTAACAAAAGTGGAACCAGCAAAAGGAACAGTTGTTCCTTCAATTATGAACGTGACAAGCTTTGTTCTTTTGATGATGGGGCCTCTGTAGCAGACAGCTAACCACATCCATGCTCAGCCTCATTATAGTTTGCTGGGCTCAATCTCCAACATAGTCTTGCCAGAAACAATACCCTCCTCCCCGAGAAAAGGTATTCTCTATGTAAATAAAACTCCATCCTGTTACTTAAAGGATTTGGGCATTTCAGTCCTTCATTAGCAAACTCTTTGAAGTATGGGTCCCAGCACATCTGTGAAGGGTCTTAGGCTTTCTAAGGCTATTTTTGGATTTTGAACAAATTTAACAATTTCTACAGCATGGATGTCTCATTGTTTTCTTATAAACCTTAGGATTAGAAAAACATATCACTTCAATTTTCCTGTTTTAGTCAGAGACTGAGATTTTCGTACTGGTCAGAAAAGGACAATTCCCTGAAGCAGCACCTATTTACAAAGCCATGGGTAATTTTCATTTTCTTTCTCAGCACAGCATGAGAGTTGGAAAACTCTTATGAGACTGATAAAGAGGACAGAGCGTGTTCTTTGTTTCTTGGCAAAAGAAAGTTCTTCTGTCCCAAGTGCTATAGTTGAAGGAAACATAAATCTACCCCCAAAAGAGCCCAAATCATGTTTGGATTCAAGTGGGAAACCACTTTCCTGGTTATGCTTGGGTGGCATCTTTGGCTGCTCTGGGTAACACTTTCCTCTCGGTGGGCTTATGAGTTCCTCTGAGTGGATTGAATATGTTATGCCTTTTCATTCAAAGAAACTCAATCCACATACTTTACAGAAGCAGGAGGTTGTCTTTTGAGGCTGCTTGGGAAAGAATGTCTTGTGGTGAATATCAAGCCACCTGAACAAACATGAGCACAGTATGGGTCTCCCCGAGAGGGCTTTCTTAGGATGGAAGGTAGAGAAGCCACTGTTTTCATCTCCAGAAAAGCTGAGAGGAGTTTACTTTCATAAGAGAGACATGGCTCCATCTGGGTCTGACTTGTGTCTTGTCTAAATCTTTGGAGGGAAAGAGGTAGCAGATATATACATCAAATCTGCTATGAGTCATAGAGACTTACTTCTAAAGGGTTAATAGTGTCATATTTAGGAATCTGTTAGTTTTTCACCAGCTCCATTTTTGTTATCAGGGAGGAAAGGTAGAATGGGGAAAGTGAAAAACCAGACAAAGGAGATACTGGCATTAAACATGACATAACTTTTTTAATTGGGAAACTTCTTAGGTTAGTATACTTTCCACTCAAGATAACTGTGGCATTTAGTTATAGGTATTCAAATGGAACGACACTATAATTATCCAGGGAAGTTTAATTTTGGTTTGGGGTTGGGGCTGCTCATGGAACCAGATTATGTGAGAAGGTCCTTATAATCAGCTAAAAGTAAATGCTTCCTCACCTAGCTCCTAACCCCTGGAAACTATAATGCTAGCTTATTTGAAAAGGGAGTCTTTGCAGATATGATTTAGTTAAGGATCTTGAGATGAAAAAATTATCCTGTATTATCTGTGTGGGCCCTAAATACCCTCACAAGTGTCCTTATGAGAGAGAGGTGGGGGGAGATTACACAGACCGAAGGGGAGGAAGCAGTGTGAACATAGAGGCAGAGACGGGAGTGATGTGGCCATGAACCAGGGAATGGCGGCAGCCAACAGCTGTCAAGGACGGACCCTCCCCTAGAGACATGGGAGGGAGTATGGCCCTGCCAACAGCTTGATTTTGGTCATGTTACTCATGTTAAACTTCTGGCATCCAGGACTGTAAGAGAAACAATTTCTGACATTTTAGGATTTTAGGTCACCAGGTTTGTGCTTTTTTTCTCCTTCCTTCCCTCCTTCCCTCCCTGTATCCCTCCCTCCCTCCCTCCTTCCCTTCCTTCCTTTTCTTCCTTCCTTCCCTTTCCAGCAGCCCCAGAAACTAATACAGTCCTGCAATGAAACTACTGACAAGTTCCAGGATTTCATTGCCTTCATGATGGTACTATGTGGTAAACTAGTCACAGTGGTCCACTGGGGCAATAGGCAGGCAGAAAGACTGGAAGAACAGATCAAGAAGAGAAAGGGTGAGGTGCAGCTGAGGGTTAGGACAGGCTCATGAGAACACTGGGCCCTGGCAGCGTTTGTGGGTAGTTTGGCCTGTCCCTGTAGAATTGGGAGGAGGCCCTGGGGTCACATGCCTTTAGACACTGAATTCACAGTGCCTGGTGGAATATAAAATAGTGCCCTTTCTTGGATTGTCACCAGAAGCAGTGCGGCAACAGTGCGAGAGGGAATTTGATGGCCCTGAAATACTCATACCTCTTTTATCTCCAATCGTCCAAACACTGTCCTCATCAGTTTCCTGTGCGCCCCCTGCTGGAGGAGAGTGCTGGTAGCAACTTTGATGACCAAACAACTTGGACTGAAGCAACTTTATCCGTACAGTGTGCCTATGACCCTTCGGTTTCTTGTATATTTTCCTGCTCTACATTCACTTATTCTTTTCTTCTATTCGGTTTATGTGGTTTATTACTACATTAGGAGAGTTGATATTGGCTTTTAAAGTCTATTTTACAGCACTCTAGTTGTTTTAAATGAAGGCATTATATTACTATTTATCATCTGTTCATTGATCATATATGTATCGATCTATAATGAAGTCCTAATAAAAATATAATCCTTTATACAATCTGACTTGTGGATTATTACAAATTTGAAAAGTTCTCAAAGACACAGTTTTGGGAATAAAGAAAGCTGAAATGAATGAGTTCCCATATTTTACCACTTCCCCTATTGTGAAGGTGCAATCTGAAGTATCCATTTCAGCTCTCCTGTTTTGGTTTATTTGTTCGCTTACTTCCTTGTTCTTTCACTCGTTCATTGATTTAAGCACCTATTTAGTACAGGTAGTGTGCCAAGTGTGTGGGCTACATAGCCTGAGAAACTTATATCTGTCCTTGAAGGGTTGCAGAGGCTGTGACTTGGTGATCTGCCCAGTTTTCTCTTCTTAAATTGGAATTTGCATGCTTTAAAATTTTTTTTACCTCAGACCTCATCTCTCTCTACATAGATGACTTTAAATATTTACATTATCTGCCTGATCCCTGAAGACAACAGAGTTTTAGACACCCGACTTAAATTCTGTTTGAGAAGAACAGTCTCTGGGACTGCCCTCATTTTAGATTTTAATTCTTGAATCATTATCAACCTCCCATGGCAACAGGAGACATGGAGTCTGGGAACTAAGACTAGAATGAGTGAGTTGATGGAAAATCCCTAAACACTTGACTGAATGAGGATGTGGCAGCAGAATTGAATGTCGTGGTTGGAGACTGGAGCCTGGTAACAAAAATTCAGAGTGCTGCAAAGTTTGATTCTGGGTCTTGAGAGAAAAAAATTCCTTAGAGGAGATCTGAGAGTCACACTCAGTCTCTTAGGAATGTAGGAGTTCCATGGACAAAAATACCAACCCAAATCCCAGATGGATGACACTGGCATCCTCACCTGGTAACCACAATAACAAGAAAGAGCTAGTTCTGACATTATTCATGACCTGAAGCAAATTGGCAAAAACTTGGCAGTGTCAGATGACAAACCCCAGGCTATTCAGAGCGTGAAGAGAAATGACTGGCAGGTATGAGAATTCAGGTTTACATCTTGTTATAGTTAGTGCCTCCAACAGTGCCTGGTACATAGTAGGTACTCAATAAATATTTATTGAATTGAACTGTTTTATGCACTTGGAGGTGGAGTGAGGTAGGGCTGTGTTTTAGAGCTCATGGAATTCTCCCCCCACTTTTTGTTAACACAGGTTTATTTTTAAGACAGAAGGACTAAAGGGCATAACTTAGTCTGTTGTCCCCAAGCTTGTGGGTACAAAGAGAAATAAGTGGCTTCTTTGACCTTCAGTTCCTCTCTGTGTCATGAAGGATAAGAGGAAGTGTCTTGAGAAGGCTGCTGCAAATTATGAGCTTTAAAGAAGAGTAAGGGTGTGGGATTGGGTGGGTGAAATGAGTGAAGATGGTCAAAAGGTATAAACTTTTAGTTATAAAATAAATAAGTCTTGTGAATAGAATGTACAGCATAGAGACTAAAGTTAATAATACTTTATTGTCTTATTTGAAAGTTGTTAGAGAATAGGTTGTAAAAGTTCTCATTATAAGGTGATGGATGTTAACTAGACTTATTGAAGTGATCATTTTGCAATATATACATGTATTGAATCATTATGCTATACACCTGAAACTCATATAATGTTATGTGTCAATTATATCTCAATAAAATAAATTAAAAAAATAAGAATTATTTTTCCAGGAATGTACAGTATTCTTTAAAATATACATCCATCTTAGATATGTTTTATGATTATTAGAGGCTTGCACTTGGAAAGTGGTATTTTTAGCATCTAATTTTGTAACTCCCAATCAAGTAAAAAATGGAAGAAAGCAGCTTGCCACATTATCCATATTCTATTCAAGTCAGAGTTAAAACATAAATAGATCAAAGGTTCTCTTTGGGGAAAGCTGACTGACTGTGTCCCAAGAGTCCATACAAGGTGGCATTATTTTAGAAAATGTGTCAGAGTCTGGTCTTTATCTTGTTGAATATTTCTCAGACTCATATTAAACAAATCCACAAGACTTCTATGTAAACCTGGAATGGAAAATTATTAAATTATAATGAGGATTTTAACATCTTATAGAACTAGACCCTCTTTTGTTAAAAAAGAAAAGATAGTAAAGTTATGTGTGCACTTTATATGGACAACAAATATTGTATTCTCAATTGAAAACCTAGTAGAAGGGAAATAAGATTTTAGAACTATTTATTTAGTTATGACTTCTAAGTTTCGAGAGATCAGGCCCATCAAGAAATAACCACTATTTAATAACAATGACAATACTAATAGAAATAATTAGGAGGAGTAGTAACTAAAGCTACTTATAGGGAGAGCCTGCTCTAAGCCAATTGTTATGTTAAGCTCTTTGCCCACATTCACTACATTTAAACCTTACAGCAACCTTGAAAGGTAGGAATAGTTTGTTCAACTTCAATATGGAAGCTGGGACTCAGAATAATTAAAGAACTTGTCAAAGGCTATAGGGCTAGTAAAGTACAATGATATCATAAATGCAGGTCAGTTTTGTTTCAGATGTGCAGTTCTTAATCTTAATCACTTTCTCTCCATCCTACACCCATAGGCAGGAGAAAAGAAGATGACCATCTTTTTTTTGTATGTCACATAATTTATATAGGGTTATATAGGGTTGTCTAATCTAAGCCTCAAGACACTTTGCACAATAGATCGTATATTTGAAATAGTATTTCCACTTAATAAAAAGAGAAGGAAACTCATTCAGAGACACAGTATAATTTTCCTAGAGTTACAACAGGTCTAGGACTAGAGCTTATGTCACCTTGATTCCAAAGTCATCCTCTTTTCATTATAATAATAGGTTTTATACTTATTGAGCATCTTTTCTGTGTTAGGCACAATACAGGTGTTTTGAGGGAAAGTATTACTAATTCTCATAAATACTCCATAGGGAAGATCTTTTAAGCTCCAGTTTGTCAATGAGAAAGCTGTTCAGAGAATTTAAGTGAGTGGCATGTTATCAAAAGTAACCTAGATCTGGCACAATCCCTTAAGCCTCCTCTATAGCCATTAAGTGATTAATCATATGACATTATTTGAAAGGTATTGAGGACTCTCCTATACAAGTTTCTCTTCCCCATATGCTTACTGCAAGGATCGTAATTCCACCATTAGATATTTATTTGGGCTAAGTAATTTCTCCCTAGGGTCAGAAATGGTTACTATGGAGATAGGGATTCTAATGGAGAGCACAGAGTAAAGGATCTTTTTGGACTATGGGGTTCAACTTTCAGAGGACTTGTCTGAATGGGGAACCACAAAGGGGAGCTCTAGGAAACCAGAGGCCAGCAGAAGTCAAAGCATATTATGGGAATGTGTGCAAGTATCCAACAGTGCCAGTAGGGCATGTTGGAGGCCAAGTTGTGTAGAGCAGTGTTCTCGGACATGAGAATCATTTGAGGCCTTCTTAAGA
The DNA here is from genome assembly GCF_987537825.1 of Furipterus horrens. NCBI lineage: Eukaryota > Metazoa > Chordata > Mammalia > Chiroptera > Furipteridae > Furipterus > Furipterus horrens. Next base: position 166,914,034 of record NW_028327174.1, read on the forward strand.
CACAGATTGCTGAGCGCCACAGATCTCTGATTCAGCAGGTCCAGGTTGGGGTCTGAGAATTTGGGTACCTAACAAATTCCCAGGTGATGCTGAGTTTGCTAGTTCAGTGGCCACACCCTGAGAACTATGGCCTGCCACTGTGATGTTTGGTCATTTTCTGCTAGGTATTGTATACAAGGGGCAGTAGAGGAAGAGACATAGACAGGGGAAGTAGAGGCCAATAGGAATTTAAGGTTTTCTTTGCAATAGCACCAGACATTTTACATTAGTTCGTATACAGCACAGTCAAAAAAATATAAGGAAAAGACAGTTAATAATGCCTTCCGTGAGCATATATTCAAACAATGCCAAAACAGATAGGATTGGCATTTAGTAAACATATTAGAGCAGCTCAAAAACAATATACACCTGGATAGAACTGAAATAGTCATTAATTAATTTGAAAAATTCCAGTTTCTTTCTTTTGTAGATGGAACACACGGTTAACTAAAAAGTCAGAAAATAGAACATAATTATAATGCATTTGTGTAAAACATAGGTTAATTTTCTCTTTAATTATGTCATTTATATTTAGCATATTTTGATTTGGTTCTAAATTTCAGACATTTGGCTTGATCATGTGAATTTAAGGTACAAACAGGTGGTTCAGAATTTTTGGCTGTTTATTTCCTGAATCCCAGAGAGTCATGTGCTTAATAACTGATGATGTGTGATGAATTTTCAGTGAATGCCTCCGGGTGGACTGTTCTGACTTGCAGCTCAGAGAGAAGCTGGAATAGGAAGCAAAGGAGAAGGTTGCAAATCCCTTAATGAAATTTTTAATAAAAGCAGCTTTGAACGCATGCCTTTTCAAATCATTTCATCCCACCATTTTTGAGAGTCGACATAACTGATCAAGAGAGTGAGCATTAAGAATGCAAAAAGACAGCACAACTAAAGAGAAAGGCACAGCTAGGGACAAGGGAAGGCAAGGCAGTAGCTTTGAACCAGGATCAGGAAATTTTCATGGTGGCCAGTTCTCACTGAGATTTTTGGGATACCTATCTTTCAGATTCTTAACCTTAAAGAGTAAAAGTGTGTGGAAGAACTTTGTACTCACCACTACCACATCACCACACCACTTTGTTCCTAGAGTTTTCATCGGGAGAGGAAGAAAACTTTGCGCAGGAGTATTATTACAAGGGCCAGCCTTCTGCCAGAACAATGGGAACTGGAAATCAATGAGGAAGTAAGCTCTATGTAGGTTCCTCATCTTTTTTTTTTTTTTTTTTAGTGTATTTTATTGATTATGCTATTACAGTTGTCCCATTTTTTTTCCTTTGCTCCCTTCTGCCTGGCACACCCTTCCCTCCAACAATCCCTCCCCTCTTAGTTCATGTCCATGGATCGTGCATGTAAGTTCTTTGGCTTCACCCTTTCCTATACTAATTTTAACATCCCTCTGAATACTTTATCCCTACCAATTATGCTTCTTGATCCCTGTACCCTTCTCCACTTATGCTCCTCCCCCCTCCCAGCTGATAACCCTCCAAATGCTCTCTATACCTATGATTCTGTTGCTGTTCTAGTTGTTTGCTTAGTTGGTTTTTGTTTTTATTTTTTAGGTTCAGTTGTTGATAGTTGTGAGTTTGTTGTCATTTTAATGTTCATAGTATTGATCTTCTTTTTCCTAAATAAGTCCCTTTAACATTTCATTTAATAATAGCTTGGTGATGATGAACTCCTTTAGTTTTACCTTGTCTGGGAAGCACTTTATCTGCCCTTCCATTCTAAATGAGCGTTTTTCTGGATATTGTAATCTTGGTTATAGGTCCTTGCTTTTCATTACTTTGAATACTTCTTGCCAGCCCCTTCTTGCATGCAAAGTTTCCTTTGAGGAATCAGCAGATATTCTTATGGAAACTCCTCTGTAGGTAATTCTGCTTTTCTCTTGCTGCTTTTAAGATTCTCTTTTTATCTTTAATCTTTGGCATTACAATTATGATGTGTCTTGGTGTGGTCCTCTTTTGGTCCCATTTGTCTGGGACTCTCTGTACTTCCTGGACTTGTGTGTCTATTTCCTTCACCAAATTAGGGAAGTTTTCTTTTATTATTTTTTCAAATACATTTTCAATTTCTTCCTCTTCCACTTCTCCTTCTGGCATCTCTATGATTCAGATGTTGGCACTTTTAAAGTTTTCCCTGAGGTTCCTAATCCTCTCCTTGTTCTTTTGCATTCTTGTTTCTTATTTATGTTCTAGGTGAATGTTTATTTCTACCTTTTGTTCCACGGCATTGATTTGAATCCCAGCTTCCTTCCCATCACTGTTGGGTCCCTGTACATTTTTCTTTATTTCACTTTGTATAACTGTCATTTCTTCCTTTATTTTGTGGCTGTAATAATTTTTCTGAGCATCCTTATCACCAGTGTTTTGAACTCTGCATCTGATAGGTTGGCTATCTCCATTTTGTTTAGTTCTTTCTCTGGGGTTTTGTTCTGTTCTTTCATTTGGGCCATATTTCTTTGCCTCCTCAATTTGGCAGCCTTGCTGTGTTTGTTTCTGTGTATTAGATAGAGTTGCTTTGACTCCATGTCTTGGTAGTGTGGCCTAATTGTAGTAGGTGTCCTTTAGGGTCCAGTGGCACAGCCTCCCCTATCACCCAAACTGGATTTTAGAGGTGCATTCTTCTAGTGGGCTGAGTACACTCTCCTCTTGCAGTTGAGCTTTGGTTGCTGTTGGGAGACCAGTGGGAGGGATTTACCCAGGCCAGTCAGCTGCAAGGACTGGCTGTTACCACTCACCACCAATCTATGCACTCCATGGGGGATCAGCTATGGAAGGGCAGGGCAGTAGTGCTCCAACGTGGTCTGTAGCTGTACACTGGGTGCACTGACCCTGCTTTTTTCCAGGTGGTACAGGTCAAGGTAAGCCTGGGGCACCCTGCCTGAACTATAAAGCATTCTGAGATGACTGCTTGTTCTGAGCTTGGAGATTCCCAGGTGAAGCCAAACTGTAAATCTAAGCTGTCCGCTAGTAACGCTAGGCCTGAAGCTCACTGAAGCCAGCTATTGCTTGTTTGCTAGGATTTAGGAAGTTGTGAAGCTTGAGCTAAGACCAGCCATTCAAATGGAAAATAAGCTCAGGTGAGCCTGTAAATTGGTGGGGTGGAGTCTCTGGGCATCTCCAAAGAGACAGTATTATTCAGTTTGATGGGAATCTCAGATATGGCAGCAGCTTACCAACTCTGTAGGGGGAGGGTTCAGAAAAGAGACAATGACCTCTGCTGGCCTTGATGCCAGACACTTCCATTTGTCCCTCTATACCACTGGTGCCTTTCAAGCTGCTACCCTGGTGTTGGAGCTGAGTGAGTGAGTCTGAGTAGGTGAGTCCATGTGTGGGTTCTTTAAGATGAACTGCTTGAACTCTAAAAATTTCTTCTACTGACTCAATCCCTGCTGGTTTTTGCAGCCAGAAGTTGTGGGGACTTATCTTCCTGGCTCTGGAACCCTGGGCTGGGGGGCCTGGTACGGGGCTGGGACTCCTTGCTCATGAGGTATTCCTCCCGAATTTTATTCCACCACATGTGAATGAGAGACCATCCCATTCCACGACTGCACCTCTCCTACTTGTCTCAGTGGATGTGATTTCTTTAATTCCATGGTTGTCAGACTTCAGCTTGATTTTTGACGGTTCTGGCTGAGAGTTGTTCTATATTTTAGTTGTAATTTTGATGTGGTTATGTGAAGAGGTGAGCCACGTCTGCCTATGCCACTCTCTTGACCAGATTCTCTATATGTAGGTTCTTCTTGAGAGCCAAATGGTCAGCCTCACTTTCCTCCTAGGCTGTCTTTCTATCTGCTCTGGTGAGAGTCTCTTTTCCTGGTGGCACCGAGCTCATCTAAGGTACTTCATTATTGCTAGGCAGATGTTAGACCCTCCCAGTCAAAAGGGATGGTGAGAAGATGGCAGGGGTCTATCAGAGAGACAGCTGTGACACCTAGATACCTAAATTGCGCTTACCGCTCACAGTGAAAAAGGAGATGGTTTTGTCTGAAATAAGGGTTAACAGCCACTTTCTTTTCTTTCCTTTCTTTAAAAATGAGTATTGTTTTTAAGCCTTCCTCAGAGCCAGGACAGAGGTATGGATTGACCTCAGAGGTCTCCATGGTATTTTCTAACAAATGTAATTAAATAAAAATCAGCTGTGGCAAGCCTGGGGAATGAGAGAGACAATGAGGGCAGGCGCAACTGTCTTCTCAACAATTATTTGCAGACATCATTAATAAATTCCCCTCTGAAGCAGCAATCAAGCCAATTCTTCCTTTTGGCAAGATGTTTAACTGTTGCACAGAAGTAGCTGTAATCAGACCAAGATTAGAACAGAGGGAGGCTTACTTTATGTATTTCCTCCTGTAGTTTTTGAACAAGCATATGTGGCGCTAGGCAAGTAGGTTTTCCAACAGCCCCATGTATGTGCCCCTCAGGAGTCCTCATTCATTGACATATTTATTATATGTGCTGTGGAAAGTTTCCCCTTGCCCCATTTTTGAATCTTTTGTGTTTTACCAAAAACAGAATGAAATACCCTCTGTGTATGTTTACACTGAAAGTGTGTGTGTCGGGCAGGGGGGAGGGGGGGCGTATCTCAAAAGACCCCACTGAGGTTGTAATTCATTGCAGGTTGTTCTATGGGGGAGAGAAAAGAAAGGAGATGAGGAAAAGAAAAGACTTTTTTTTTTTTTTTGAAAAATGATTTTGTGGCTTTTGGCACTGTTAATAATTTGTGTGGAAAAATAATGTTTTCTTGTGTGTTTAATCCTGTGCCAAGGCAGCTGCTGGTGCAGTAGCGTTCTGCAACAAATTAGAGGGCAGTTAAAGCGAGATTTTCCACCATCAAGAACAAAGCAAGGCCAGTTAGCATGAGGACAGCTTGTTCTAGTTGCTAATGTGCTTAAAAACTTGCTGCACATAATTTGAAACAGCTTTTGTGTGAGGATGTCGCTCGGGTTTCTGAGGTCTAGCTCTAATTCTAAATCAAATGGAGGCAGCTGAATTAGAAAATGACAAGTTATGCACTGACATCGTCTGTCCTGGCTACAAAGATATATATTTTTTTCATCCTTGCCATTGATATGAAAGCTAATTCCCCTCAATATTAAAATATTTAATGGATGACAGCTGTCTGAAATATGAAGCCTGCAGCCCCTATTTACTAAAGGAGAGCTCTCAATAACTGTGTGGCAGCTCTAACACACTTACAAATTATTTAAAGATGTAGTACCTTTGCTGGTAAGGAAGCAGATGTTAAAAAGATTCAGTGCCTCCTTAAAAATTGATCTGAATCTCAGGAGTTTTAATCAATGTAGCTCTTTATTTCACTGACTTGGAATTAAATGGGATTCCTTGGTTGAAATGCATTAGAAAAGAGGATGCCATAGTCCAAATACTTTTCGGTGCCTAGAATTTAAAACTTTCATTTGTAACTCAGCTAGACTGCAGAGAATTAGATCTAGGTGGGAGAGAAATAGGAGAAGGCACATTTTCTTTTGGAGTTTTTGCCTACTTAAACATGGGTTGGGCACCGCTAGAGTGGTGAGAGGTTTCAGACCCTGTGTGAGGAAGAATAAGGATTCAACTCTTATATTCATATTCATCAGGCTGACTGTTAAATTCTTCTTAAAGGCCAAGTGCACTGCCAAAACTCTCATTAATAGGATTTCAAATGCTATAGTTGTAGCTTTCCTAGAAAATACTAATGAAAGACATTAAGGTCCAAAGAAGGCCTTGAAGAAATCTAAGAGGTCAAAATTTCTTGGGAGACTGTATACATTTAAAGATAAATGGGAGGATTTTGGCTGAAGTAAATTAAATAGTAGAATTTTATTCAAAGGAAGCTTAGGAAACCTATCTTTTATCGGCATTGTACCATTAGTACCCGGGGTTAGAATATTACAGTTAACCTTTTAACAAAGTAGGTGTTGGGGCACTGACCCCTGCACAGTTGAAAATCTGTGTCTGATTTTTGACTCCTGCTACTGTTGATGGAAGTCTTACCAATAACAAATGTCAATTAACACATATTTTGTATATGTGTTACATACTATATTCTTACAATAACGTAAGCCAGAGAAAAGAAATTCAAATCTGTGCTATTCAACTGTATACCCTTTCCTTTGATTTACATAATGTCAAATATAGGCTTTTCTGGATTCATTTTCCTTCAGAACAAATGCAAATTGGCTGACTATTTAGTATTTATAAACATTTAACTACTAGTATTTATAAATGTTTATAAACTAGTTAAACTGAAATGAACCAGAAATGAGAAACTGGCATAGAAATGGTATGGGTAGGGCCTCTTAACACAGGAAAAATGAACAGCTGCTTATTTGGTGACACATTAACTTCCCTGTACATTTTTAATAAAAGAGACATTGTCTCTATTAGAAATCAAGATGCTAGAAGAAAGGAATATAAGGAAGATTGGTTTTAATGATGAAATAGGAAAATATTAGAAGCTTTAGGGGCAGTTTAGCTCAGGAAGAATAATAACATGGTATCATAGGCAGCAAACATGTTTGAGAGCATTGAGGACCTGGGTTGAAATCATAGAGAAAGGAAGAAGAAAAGCTTAGCATATTTCAGAATTTTCATAGACTCTCTTTGAAGGAACAAATATTCATTAAAAAATTTAAATTATTTCTGCCTCCAGATTAGTAGGAAGAGTCCTGCAGAAATATTTTAAAATATTTTATCTTACCCACTTCTAAAAGGCTAATTGGTCTTTGCAAGATTCAATATTTCAACAAATCACTATTAAGCACCTTTTTTTTTTTTACCAACTCCTGTCTCTTATGGGTTACTCCAGGGAACAACTTTGTGGGACTTCCTGAGTTGGTGGAACATGCTCAGGATGCCAGATGTAGCCTTCAGGTAGAGGTGTAGGAAGTTATTGGCTTAGAAGGGAAATATTTCCAGGTGATCACTAGGAAGGCTGATGTGGGATGTAGGTGAGGCCCCAACAGTGTCTGCTATGGTGTAATCCTTATAAACAAACAAACAAAAAGAAACAAAGAATATGATTCCGTGGTCAGTGCAGAGCTGGATGGAGTAAAATAAGTTTCTTTTCCATTAGACATCTTAATAATTTTAATATTTGTCATGAATATTCCACAGGGAACAGATTATGCAGGTTTTATTAAGTTTACTTGAACATAGAGCACATGTTTAGAGAAGCATCTTGCATAGTTAATACATGGAACATATTTTGTAAATATCTCATTCCTGCTTTTACATACTGTCTCTATGTTCAAGTCATACTCATAATCCCTGAGTAGAATAAGGAGATGTAGAGGTAAATAGGGCTTGCATCTTACCTTTAAGTTGCTTATGGCCCATTAGGGAAGATATGTGTGAGAACACCCATAATGTAAATTAATAAGGGATGGAAGGGATATGGGAGATTAAAGGAAATAAAGATTATTTCTAGCTGGGACACAAGGAAGTTTTCCTGGACGAAGTGGCATTCCTCTGGACTTTGAATTTTAAGAGAAAGGATGGTAGCAAATTATTGTAGACTGAGGCAGTAGCCTAAACAAAGACGTGAAGGGTGGAATTAATGAAGAATAGTGTTGAAAAAAGCTTTCTTTTATATAGCTCTTAAAGTCTACAAAAAGTAAGTTAGAAAGCATGAAAAAGTCTTATAGAAAACTTCTCTCAGTAATAAGTGATGTGTGTGCATGTGTTTGTGAACACACACAATTATGAAGTTTTGAAAACCCTTTTCATGTTGACATGGGAAACCTTATGCTCTTGGTAGCTGAATCTAGAGAACAGTTCAAAATCTCTGCCTGGTATTGTCTAGGCAGTTCCCACTCTCATTACATCTGTATCTGTTATAGCTGCAAGGAACTTCCCTCTGCAAAAAAATAAAAACAAAACAAAACAAGCCTGCTAATTCCAGGAGCTATTGCACTCCCGAATTTGTCTATTTAAACCTAAAACTCAAAAACATTGCTTTCACTCCTTCAAATGCTTAGGTGTCTAGCTGTAATGAAGGGCCAAGGTGATTAGTTTAGTTCTTATGTCAGCCAGGGTACAAATGATTGATTGCAGTGAAGCTCTGTTCCTGGTAAAACAATTCAAAACACATGTAATTATCTTGTTAAAAATACAGCAAAAGTTTCATGGAAAAACTTAACTAAGATTACTTTTCATTTTTTTAAATGTTTCCTTCCTATCCAAGTGTATATATCTTTCTTATTTCCAAAAAGGGTTTCCAATTTTATGTTCTTATTTACTAATGTACCTTTTTTTGTTCCTCCATGTTCTTTTCTTTGTTGAAGCATATATTTTTAAAGACTAATTTCACTGTTTTTGCAAAAATTGTAAGTGCCCATTATAAAAATAGCAGTCAAAACTCAAAACTATAAAAATAAAGACAAAACCCTCAAAATTTCACATCCAAAAATAATTGTCATTAACATTTATTACACATAATTCTAGAAATACTGGTCTTGCATTTCAGCAAGAAAGGCAGGTAAAATGAAACTTAGGTAATTGCTGAACTTTAGATAAATCTCTCATTAACACAAATTAGGGCTTTGTAAAGTGTCCCTTTAAAGTTTCTTATCAAAATGGTATGACTAGATTATAAAAGATTGGAATTTTTTTTTTAATCTGTGTATTCCAACTTTTAGAGTTTGCATTTAAAAGTGAGAAAATGAGACTTCTCATTTTCCCCACCCATTTTATTTTTGTATTATTATTTTAATACCATCAAATTGTATTTTCGTTCTGTTCTGTAATCATCATTTTTATAGTTCTTAATTTTTTCTTTTGATTCACTTTTCAAAAAAATTTTATTTTATTTTTTCTTTTATTGAATATGCCATTACAGTTGTCCCAATTTCTTTTCCCCCTGCTCCCCTCCACTCTGTGACCCCCTCCCTTTAGTTGTCCTGCCCCCTTAGTCCATGTCCATTGGTTGTGCATATAGTTCTTCTCAACATCTTCCTGTCTACTCCACTCCCTCCTACTATGCTTCTTAATTCCCGTACCATCTCCCTCCCTTTCCCCCCTTCCCCCTCACCTCTGACCTCCCCCCTATATGTTCCCCATACCTATAGTTCTTTTCCCACTCTTGTTGCCCACTTAGTTTGCCTTTGTTTCAATTCCCTAGCTTCTGCTACTGGTTGTTGTGATATAGTTTTCATTTTAATGTTCATAGTTTTGATCCTCCTTCTTCTAAACAAGTCCCTTTAACATCTCATATAACAGTGGTTTGGATCTAACAAACTCCTTCAGTTTTACTTTGTCCTGGAAGCACTTTCTCTGCCCTTCTATCCTGAATGACAGCTTCGCTGGATAGAGTAATCATGGTTGTAGGTTTTTTCTTTTCATTACTTTGAATATTTCTTGCCAGTTCCTTCTTGCCTGTAAAGTTTCCTTTGAGAAATCTGCTGACAGTCTAATTGGAACCCCTTTGTACATTATTCTTCTCTTCTCTCTTGCTGCTTTTAAGATTCTCTCTTTATCTTTAATTTTTGACATTTTGATTATAATGTGTCTTGGTGTGGTCCTCCCTGGGTTCCTATCTGGAACCCTCAGTGCTTCCTGGACCTGTAAGTTCATTTTCTTCCCCAAGTTAGGGAAGTTCTGTTTCATTATTTTTTCACATAATTTTTCAATTTCTAGTTGTTCTTCACCCTCTGGCAATCCTATAATTTGAATGTTCGTTTGCTTATAGCTGTCCCAGAGGTTTCTGAGCCTCTCATCATATTTCTCACTTTTTGTTTCCTCTTTCTCCACTGGTTGACTGTTTGTGCCCTCCCTATGTTCCGATTTGTTGATTTGATCCATGGCTTTCCCTTCCTCACCACTTGTCTTTTATGTATTTTTGTTCATTTCAGCAGGACTAGCCTTCATTGCTTCCCTGTCTTGATTCAGTCCCGCTGTTAGGTCTGTAAGCTGCCTTATGACTATAGTTATGAACTGAGACTCAGAAAGATTCGCTATTTGTTCATCGGTCAAGGCCTTTATTTGTTTTATTGTTAGCTGTGTGATTGGTATTTCAATCATTAATTCTGCCATTCTCACCGTTCTGTTTATCTTTCCTTCTTGGGCGGGGCGCTGTCACACTTCGTACGCTATATTGGGTGGAGCCATGTGTGCCCTTCACAACCTGGCGACTTTTCTCACCACACTGTGGCGCTTTGCGTGGGGGCAGGGGTCCAAGATGGATTCTTGCTGTTACTCTCCACTGAGGAACAGTGAACCTCCTTCTCTGTCCACCCTCCGGGTCTCGCTGTGCGAGACAATGGGGTCTGCCTTCCCCAGCATTGGAATCGTATGTCACCCCTATAATTCAGTTGTTGGCATTTTTAAAGTTTTCCCAGGTTCCTAATCCTCTCCTCGTTTTTTTTGCATTCTTGTTTCTTATTTATGTTCAAGGTGAATGTTTATTTCTTCCTTTTGTTCCAAACCATGGAATTGAATCCTTGCTCTCTTCCCATCACTGCTGGTTCCCTGTATATATCTTTTTACTTCACTTTGTATAAACTTAACTTCTTCCTTTATTTTGTAGTCATACTCAATCATTTCTCTGAGGATCCTGATCACCAGTGTTTTGAACTCTGCATCTGATAAGTTGGCTATTTCCATTTTGTTTAGTTCTTTCTCTGGGGTTTTGTTTTGTTCTTTCATTTGGGTTATATTTCTTTGTCTCCTCAAATTTTCAGCCTCCTATGTTTGTTTCTGTGTATTAGGTAGAGCTGCTTTGATTTCATGTCTTGGTAGTGTGGCCTAATGTAGAAGGTGTCCTTTAGGGTTCAGTAACACTGCCTCCCCTATCACCCAATCTGTGTACTTGTGGTGCATCCTTCATGTGGGCTAAATACACCCTCCTCTTGCAGTGAGCCTTGGTTGTTGTTGGCAGATAATGGGAGGGATTTACCCAGGCCAGTCAGCTGCAAGGACTGGCTGTGGCCACTGACCACCAAATTCCACCCTCTGTGGAGGTTCAGCTGTAGAGGGGCAGGGTCATGGTATTTCAGCATGGTCTGTAGCTGTCCACTGGGTGTGCTGGCCCTGGGGTCTCCCGGGTTATGCATGCCACGGTCAGCCCCCACCTGCGTTTTGCCTGGGGCATCCGGCCTGAGCTATAAAGCAATCTGAGATGACTGCTACTTGTGTTGGGCTTGGAGATTCCCAGGTGAAGTCAAGCTGTAAATCTAATCTGTCTGCTAGTAGTGCTGGGCCTGGAGCTCACTGAGACCAGCTGTTGCTTGTTTGATAGGATTTAGGAAGTTGTGAAGCTTAAGCCAAGACCAATCATTCATATGGAAAAGCAGCTTGGGTGGGCCTGTAAGTTGGGTGTGGCAGAGTCTCTAGGGATCTCCAAAGAGGCTCAAACAGTGTTATTCAGTTTGGTGGGAGTCTCAGATATGGCAGCAGGTTGCCAACTCTGTAGGGGGAGGGTTTAAAAAGGAGACAATGGCCTCTGCTGGCCTTGATGCCAGATACTTCCATTTCTCCCTGTATACCATTGGTGCTTTTCAAGCTGCTACCCTGGTGTTGGAGCTCAGAGGGAGTGAGCCTGAATAGGTGAGTCCATGTGTGGGTTCTTTAAGATGAACTGCTTGGAGCTCTAAAAATTTCTTCTACTGACTCAATCCCTGCTGGTTTTTGCAACTAGAAGTTGTGGGGACTTATCTTCCTGGCACTGGAACCCTGGGATGGAGTTCCTGGTGTGGGGTTGGGACCTCTTGCTTCTGAGATATGCCTCCCAAATTTTTATGCACCACACATGAGTGAGAGACCAGGCTGTTCCACTTCTGTGCCCCTCCTACCCATCTTGATGGATGTAGTTTCTATAATTCTGTAGTTGTCAGACTTCCATTCAACTCAATTTTATATTTTAGCTGTAATTTTGATGTGGTTGTGCAGAGGCCAGCCATGTCTGCCTATGCCACCATCTTTACCAGATCTGCTTCTATTTTTATATTTTAAATGTATAAAATCCTGGAAAACAATTTCTTTTTGAATTCTGTAGGCATTGAGTGTTGCTGTGAAAAAACCAGGGAGTTTTCCAAATTTTTATTTCTTATATGACCATGTTTTACATTTTGAAAGATCCCAGGGCCAGGTGGAGGAGGCAGTCTAGAGTTGTCATAATGGGCAAGATTATGATATTTTAGCTAATTTTATATTTATCAACCAATACAAATAACAAGGTTGTATGTCCACATGGATACATCAACATGGAAAGGTTATTATATCTGCAAGGTAGTTGTTATTATTCCAGTTTCACAAAGCATACATTAATTTATAGAAGTTAATTTTTCTAATATTTCACAGGCAGTAAATGGCAGAAATAGGACTTGCTTTTTCATCATTCCAGTTATTTAATTTTTTTACCAGTAAAAGTTCTTTCCTAAAAGTGAAATCATGTATAAAATTGTAAAATATAAGTATTTATAGATGGGGAGGAAACTCATAAATGGAGAGCAGATGACAGCTAACTTGGTATGGGAGCAGTTAGGGGGTGGAAGCATTGAGCAAAAAAAAAAAAAAAAGGACTCATGGAAATGGACTACAGTGTGGTAATTGCTGGGGGAAGGGGGCTATTAGAAGAAAAGAATGTGCTTGCCAATTCTGGTATTTTGATTGGGATTGCCCCGTATGAATCTATAAATTAATTGGGACATGAGGGAGATTGTCTTAGCCCAGTGCCATTACCCATGCTGGAATCATTTATTGTTAATCAACAACTCTTCTTCTGATTCTGGGCTCATTAAACAACCAAATAGGTAGTTAGTATTCTGACAGAGAAGGCAGTGATCAAAGGATATGAATGGTCAGTTTTCTGAAGACATTTTTTTCTATAAAATAATAAGCCAGCATTCTAAAATAATAAATAAAATAAGGTTGCTTTTAATTCTGTTTTAAATTTCAAATTTAAAACATTAACTATTACAGAACCAATTTATGCAAATGGTTACACTCTTTTAATAAAGACCAACATTTGAAATCCAAGCTCATGACTCACAGTTATTCAGCATCCAACCTATTTCTGTCTTGTTTGGTTTACCGTGTCATGCAATTCATCACTCATGCAGATACATAGTTGTAATGGCCACTCCTTTCTTAATGGCATGTGTTCAGCTCAGGACATTCCTCAACTAAACATATACAGAAACTTAAAAGAAGGGTAGTAGAAAAAGTTTGGTTTTAAAGTCGACTCATAACCACATCTAATAAGTGCTTGCATTTCTTAACTTCAATAGAAAGGTCAGCCCCAAACTTACAGTAAACATCAAAGGTATATATAGTATGTTATATGTCACTGGTTCAATTGTAACTGACTGACTACTGAGCTATGTTAAGGGCTTGGGCCAAGTAGCCATGTGTAAGTCTTTCCTGGTACTTGACTGAGAAGAACATCTCATGACGTAGTAGATATTTACATGGGTGCTTTTATGTGAGTGAATTTTTAAATTTTATTTATTTTTTATTTTTTGTTCTGTTACAGTTGTCCCAATGTTCCCCTGTTGCTCTCCCCTGCCCTGCCCACCCCCTGCTCCCCCAGTCAGTCCCCACCCTGTTGTCCATGCCCATGGGTCATTTATACCTGTTCCTTGACTAGACCTCCCCCCACCCCTGCCTCACTTTTTTCCCCTCTTATCCCCTTCTCCCCTCTGCTCACTCTTAGTCTCTTCCTTGTTTCCATGCTTCTGATTCTCTATTTCTTGTTTGTTTGTTTGTTTTGTTCATTAGGTTCCTCTTTAGGTGAGATCATATGGTATTTATCTTTCTCCCTCTGGCTTCACTTAGCATAATGCTGTCCAGTTCCAGCCATACTGTTGAGAAGGGAAGGAGTTACTTCTTTCTTTCTGCTGCATAGTATTCCATTGTGTAAATGTACCTCAGTTTTTTGATCCACTCATTTACAGATGGGCACTTAGGCTGTTACCAGCACTTGGCTATTGTAAATAACACTGCCATGAACATAGAAGTGCAGAGGTTCTTTTGAATTGGTATTTCAAGATTCTTTGGGTATAATCCTAGCAGCAGAATTGCTGGATAAAGAGGCAGTTCCAGTTTTAGCTTTTTTAGGAAATTTCATACTGTTTTCCACAGTAGCTGCTTTCCCACATGAGTGAATTTTTTAAAAAGTTGATGTAGACCTATAACTTTTCTGAATAATGATACATTTATAAGTTCACAAAATGCATAAAGCTAGTAAGGGAGGCTTTCTTCTGATATTTATAATAAGTAAAAAATGTGTTAAATTGTTGTGATCTTCAGTGTCATATTACCTGACAATTGCATTTAAAATTCTTTATCTTTTTAAAACAGTTTAAATTATTAAAATGTGAGTTAAAATCTATATGAACCAAATAACCCATAAAACACTACTGAATACAGTTTGACATACTTTGTAGCCTCACTGTCAAGTCTCATAGTCCATGGTGATTGCAAATATTTATGTCAGTGTAACATCTATCAAAAAACATTGCCCCAAGCTTTCATGGTTTTTCTCCTAAACTCATTACTCATATTCTTTTTTTTTGTAGCCAAGATAAAAATGGTAGCCCACATGGATCTGCTTGTTTTGACTTGGGAAAGAGTTAGAGAGGATCACTCTTCCTGGTTTCAGATCTTGTAGACCTTGAAGCAAGGTGGTGTGTGTGTGCTATAAAAAGCTGGTATAAATTACTGGGGCCAGTGGCCCAGAAAATGATCTAAGATGATTATATTGCATTTTAACAGAAGTCCTGTGTAAAGACCCTTAGCTGTTCAGTTTTTGCTGGGAGGGGTGCCCACATTATTATTATTATCTTTTTTTTCACCAGCATGAATCAACTTTTGGCAGCTCTGGAAAGGAATTCCAGAAGTGGTCATTCCTGTTCTCTGACTTTTTATTTTGGTTGAAGTTTCATTCTTCTGTGGTTTCTTGTTAAAGTTTAATTGGTGGCCATTTCTTATCTCCTTTACAAACTAAGACAGGTTCGTGTAGTCAGAAGGAACAGAGATCAGATGTACGGAGACAGGAAAGTCTGAAGTATGAAAAGAAAAATCACACACTCCGATTTTATGTGTGCAAAATCAGGGTTGCACTTCTAAGTTTAGAAATGACCCAACTATGCTCCAGATTATAAAATCCTTTTTTAAAATATAGGGAGTGTAACTTTCTGAGGTTCAGAGGTTGGGCACCTAAAGAGTGTTAAAATTCGTTAAACATGTCTCCTGTGTGCAATTTGAGATATGGGGGAGATTCATTCATTGAATGAATAAAGAATCTTGGAGGATCTGTAGTCCACCAACTTCATCTGACATATGGAGAAACTGAAGCCCAGGAAAGTGCAATGGATTCTCTTAACGCCATAGACCAAGGGAGTGCCAGCTCAACTCACTCAAGTACTTACTACTCACCTAGACATTACCCTTGACTCTGCAAAGTAGAAATAGTACCTGTCTCCCAGGAGCTGATTATACCGTGTGAGAGCTCTTGAAGAGAAGTTTTAGTACTGAGTGCTAGGGGTGGAATAGATTTTCCTAAAGTGATTTTTATCATTTTATTTAATCTTCTAAGGACCTACTGCTGTAAGTACTTCTGCCTCTGTAGTCACCAGCCAACACTGATATGCATGATTATTTATTCCTCAGAAAGGTCCTTTAAGGGAGGTGCTGTTACTCACCCTGTTTTATGGATAAGTAAACTAGGCTAAGGAAAGTA